>NW_011888987.1:2048101-2058111 GCF_000151845.1 Pteropus vampyrus | reverse complement strand
CATAAAAAATACTTTAAAAATAAATAAATAAATAAAGTGGGAAGTGAAGAAAAAAAGATAACCTACTGAATAGGAGAAGATATTTACCAGTGATACATCAATAAGGAGTTAATATCCAAAATATACGCAGATTTCATACAACTTAACACCAAAAAAACCTAAACCCCAAACAATTCAAACAAAAAATGGTAGGAGGACTTTAACAGACATTTTTCCAAAGAAGATATGCCCATGGCCAACAGACATATGAAAAGATGTTCAACATCGCTAATCATCAGGGAAATGCAAATTAAAACCACAGTGTTATATCACTTCACACTTGTCAGGATGGCTATCATTAATAAATCTAAGAACAAGTGTTGGCGAGGATGTGGAGAAGAGTAAACCCTTGTGCATTGTTGGCAAGAATTGTAAATTGGTGTGGCCACTTCAAAAAACAATATGGAGGTTCCCCCCAAAATTAAAAATATAAGTACCATATGACTCAGCAATTCCATTACTAGATATTTATCCGAAGAAATCTAAAACACTAATCTAAAAAGATACATTCAGCCCTGTGTTCATTGCAGCATTATTTACAATAGCCAAGATATGGAAGCAAACTAAGTGTCCATCGATAGATGATGTATAAAGAGGTGGTACATATACACAATGGAATATTACTCAGGCATAAAAAGAATGAAATCTTGCCATTTGTAACAATATAAGTGCTAGAAGATATTATACTAAATGAAATAAGTCAGACAAAAAAATACAATTATTTTATAATTTCACTTATATGTGGAATGTTAAAAAGAAAATAAGTGGATGAACGAAATAAAATCAAACTCATAGATACAGAGAACAAATTGGATGTAGCCATATAAGAAGAGGTTTAGGGGGTGGGTGAAAATATTTAAGAAGTAAAAATTGTCAATTATAAAAATGGCCACAGGGATGTAAAATACAGCATAGGGAATACAGTCAATAATATTGGAATAACTATGTATGGTGTCAGAGGGGTACTAAACTTATGGGGTGATCATTTCATAAGTTATATAAACCTCTAATCATTGTGTTGTGCACATGAAACTAATATAATGTATGTCAACTATAATTGAAAAATAATAAAAATCATAATAAAATAAATGGAATTAATGAAAACAAGAGATAAGCTATATGAAATGGTGGATGCTTGTGAAGGCAGAGGAAGGGGACTCAGGTATCTATCATCCAGATTCTATTCAATTCCATGTATAGATGTCTCCCCATTTGTTTTTGAGGTTTGGAAATTGTTGTTTGCTATGCTTATGGGGTCATTTTTATTCACAACGGGGAAACTGGGAACTCCTTTACAATAGGGGTGCATCATTGAATTCTAATGCCTAACACAAAGTAGCAAGTGTATACTTAAAGTCAGTTGAATAAATGAATGAATAAAAAAAGAAGTAAAATTTTCAATTATACTTGACTTAATTAATGATATATAAATACATCCAAAATCTATAAGGGATAGTAGAACATATAAATGTATAAGATTAGGTGTTTTCTCAATAAAGAATAAAAAGGATAATTACAGGAGATGAAGGAGTAGTGCTATAAAATAAGTCAACCTGCCTAACCTTAGGCAAGTTATTTAACCTTCCTAAGCATCAGACAGCACATATTTCACAGAACTATTATGAGGATTTAATATAATAATGTCTTTAATGCGATAAATAAAATACCTGGTAACTTGTGACTTGTCACTAAGTCTCAGATATTAAAAGTTTGTTTTGATTGCTCTGGGGAGTTTTGAAGAAATTCTGGACCAAGGATCAAGTTGAGGCGTGTTGAGGTATCAAGTCTTGTGATTTGTAGGAGCTGTAATTTCTCAAATCTGGTTCCATCATCTGATTATGGAACTTTCTCAAAAGAGCACAGCAAGGAGAACTTCAGCCCCGAATCCAGGCTGACCAAAGTAGCTCCATTTATAACTCTGAAATAGAGGTGCTTAATTGGAAAATTACTACTAGCAAGTTTGAAGAAGAAAATTGGGGCAAGAAATCTTTTATAAAAAAGATCAAGAGAGAGGACAAGGAAGGTGTGAAGAAATTATCTCAGATGAGATTTGATTCAGTCTGGGGAGAAATGGGGAACTTTTCTTTTTAAGACGGAGGTATGTTCAGGAAGGATCTTGGCTTCTTGGATGAAAAGAGCACTGCAGTTCTAAGATTTGGGGATAGATATTAGAAAGGAAAAAAATGTGGTCCAAACAACAAGGCTCCTTTGAGTGACTTAAATGAAATACTCAAAAAGAGCATGAATTTGGCAAGAAATTTATATATATGTATATATCCTTTCAGATACCCTAGTGAAAATAGGAGGGACCATCATTAAGATTTTCTGAAGGCTCTTATCATACCAGCCATTCTCTCTGACAACCCGTTCCACAATCCTTTGACATGTCAGCCCCAGTTACTGAGTTCAGTGCTCTTTTGGCTCTGAGACGCATGCTCCTCACTTTATTTATATAGGATTCTGGTCTCTCTGCTTCCAATTCATCCTCCCCACAACAGCCAGGATGTTTTCTGAAAAAAAAGCCTGAAGGTCTTATTTCCATGTTAAAATGCCAGTCCTTGCCTTTTATAATGCTTTCAAGAAACAGTTTCACTGGCCACTAACATCACATCTCAGCAGCACAGAAATGTTTGCATATTCCTTCTATTCTCCTTACTTTTCCCAAATACACACTTAAACAGTTTTCTTCTGTTCTTCTACCTGCTTAATTCCAGTCACCTTTCAGTAATTCCTCCAGCTGTCTTTCCAACCACCTTCCCCGCTCATCCATAAACTGAGTTAGATGCTCCGTCTAGAATTACTTAAGCACCTGTGCCCCATTCTTATCATCAAACTTTCCCTTTTGTCCCATAATCATTTCATCTTACCTCTCACGAGTTTGAATATGCTTCAAGGGTCTGATTTATTTTATGTAGACAATATCTGATACTTGGTAAATGGTGCAAATATCTTTCTAGAATAAAAGGGCAAATGAATGTAAGTCTCATGATTTTAACCAGAGCACATACTAAGCAGTCAGCCTTCTGTCTAAGATAGTTTTCTATGGTATTGAAGATGTTTCTTGGGTGTGACCTTCACAGCTCCACTTGTCCGCCTCCCTGTATGTCTCTTTTTCTAATTATTTACAGCAGCAAGGATTTTCAGTCAATCTAGATTTCCTGAATTTATCTTTACTTCCATCCTTAAGATATTTATTGGGTAGCCAAAAGGGCAAAGGAAAATTTTTATGCAGGTCACGCCTTCACCTGAATAAGAATTTTTGAAGGCAATGAAGTCGGTCTCCTTTTCAAGAGATTAAAAGCCTTAAATCTGGAGTCATTTAATAAGATGCGAACATTTAAAAGTCCTGCTGACTTTTAAAGGCAATTAAAACTGTAAGTGAGCTAACAGTGAAGATTCTTTGTTGATATGAATGGTTGTTGTTCACAAATACTCTGGACGCTGACTAGTCAGAGAAGAAACTGTCCCAAAATCTCCCAAGCAAGTATCTCTGACATAACTAGTTAGTAAGCTGGTAAATCAAATTTATCTTACACCGTCATCATGCTCAATAAAGTTTTAAAGGTTAAACATGTCAGTTCTTAATTTGATTTTATTATTTTAAATCATGTTATGTATTGATTTTGGTTTAAGGATTAAATATATTACTAAATCAACAGAGCATATTCAACTATGAGATAAAAATAAAAAATATGCAGTGTATAAAAATGCTTAGATGATATACTTGTTTTTATCATAATTATTGATAAACTAACAAACGGAAACTATAGGATTTGAAAATTTATTGGTCTTAACATATAGTGATGAGACTATTTATTTGCTATTATTTTTGAATAGTGTGTGTTACACTGTTGTCACCATTCACAGCTCAAGTATTAAATTATAACTGATAAATTGTTTCTAAATTCTAATTTTTTTTTAAAAAAAAGTAATGTTGATTTCCTCCCTTCTACTCTCCCTCCTTTCATAATCTCCTCTCTTTAAATCTCTGTCTAGAATTATACTCTCAAATGAAGAAATGAAACAAACATTCTAGAATAATCAAACATTTTTCTTCTTGATAATTGTGCCAATTTATTTTCACTAGAATTTTCCTGATGTTTCCCTCTCAATTTTGTACTCCCCACTGTTAATATTAGCAAAAGCTGAGACTATTGAAAGGAGCTTAACACATTTGGCTGCCACTTTCTGGTAATGCAAAAATCTACCACGCCTTTTCAAGTATTCTGCTTTGGGTATTATTCATTTACTTTTTAATTATTAGCATTTATATCTTTTCCCCCCTATCTTTACATGTTACTTAAATGTTCAAAGGAAATATTCCCTCACTGCCAATCTAAAGAGCTTCTTTTGAAGACATGAGTAGCATGGGGAGTCTCAGCATATGCTGAATTGAGCCAGTCTAAATAGTTGGCAGTTGGCTGCTGTCAGAAGTAATTTTAAATCATATCATATTTGCTCTCCAAAATAAGTGAAACATGTCAGTAGCTCTTCTCCAAACAATGCTCTTTGGAGTCTAATTTATCACCGCATCAAAATTTTTCATTTTTCTTTAAATATTTTCTTATATGAAATCTTGAGACTTGTGTATGTGGATTAATTAGAGATTAAGATACTTCACAAAGTGGGAAGCACATGGACTAGGTGCTTAATGCTTTGGACAAGAATTCTCACGTATATATCTAAAAGTAGCACAGACTCGGGTGAAATACCTAAATAGTTGTCACAATCTTTCTTTTTCTTAGCAATTTTTCTTTAGGCTCAATTTAGCTTTCTGATAATCATGTTGTTACCTGATTATATTTTGTGTCTAAATTAACATTTCTAATAGTTCTGGTTTGAAGAATAATATTAAGCATTACAAAATTTTATTAGAAATAAATAGAAGTACAAGTAGATCTTTCCAAGTTCATTTTGCTTTATATTAAGCTCACAGTCTCAGGAAATTATCATGGATGTCCATTGCAATTAAAGTTTGATTTATTTTAGAATGATCAAAAGTTGTAAACCAGGTCATATTATAAAAGTAGATTACTCCAATGATTTTTCTAAGAGACAATTCAATCTCCCAAAGGCTAGTGTTTTGATTTACAACTAAGTGATTCAAAATTTAACACAGGTTTATACTATTGTGAAGGACTTTGAGTCTATGGTTCTAAGGTAAAATGTATTTATTTTAAAAATATAATGTGTCAGTAAAAATGGTTCTAGCAGACTTGATAAGTACAAGGTAATTCCTTTCTTGGTGATATGTGACAATCATTAACATTTTTTTCTGAAATCTTTATGTGTTGATGAATTAGCCAATTTGCACTGGTAAGTCATGTCTGATCCAGTTATTTCAGTCACCTTAATAATCAATGCAGATCACTGCATGATCGATTCAGCAGCAGAGATGGGAATTAATCATAAAGACAGTTCCTAGTCAAATGGAGTACCTACAGATATGGTCTTATGCCAAGGATTCTTTTCATAGGACTATTTCTCAAGTTTGGTCTTCCTTTTGTTGGAATAGCTGCAAATTCCAGTTCAAGTCTTAAAACATAACCAATATTGTGTTTATGACATCAAACTTAGATGATAACTGATTTCAACTTTAAGATAGATAATTTGATTTTTATAAGGCCATTCAAAGTGATAGTTTTAAAAATAAAATCTTTAAAATGACTTAGATTCTTTTTTTCTCTTCTGGGTCTGTTAAACTAAATGAGAGTATGACCATCTACTAAGTATACATACACACTTATGCAAACATACTTGATCGGTTTGATCACTTCTAAGTCCCACGTATTTTTGACAAACCATATATTTAAAATATGGTATTGGTGATTTTCTAAAGATTTTTTTTTTCTCAAGTTTGTAGATTTTCTGATGTTAATACATTTTGTGGAGCTCTTCCTTCAATGCCTGGTCAATACTGATTCCAGGGAAATGAAAAAACATTTATTTTCATTTATGAGAAGTTATCAAATGTCTTCCCTTACCTGCTGATAGTTCTTGCTTGAATCTTTGCATGGCAATATATACTCTGTCAGGTGACCTTCATGCCTACTGACACAATAATCATTAAAAACAACTGGAATGTACTTCCTGTAAAGTTTGAGGCTGTTCAGAGGGTTATAAAATATGAAGACACCTATGGCTATGATGAATCTGTGACTTAAAAATACTCATTCCTCAATGAACTTGAAGGAAATGACTAAATTAAGAGGAACTGAGAGTCTGAGAAGTTTCCTAATTTGTGTAAAATATTGTGGAAGGCGGTACTTTATGGAAAAACCTGATATTACCGGATGTTTTACAAAGTTTAAGTTTTGTTAAACACCACATGAGAAAGCTAAATTCCCTTTGAGAAAGCTGAAAGCTGCTGTGATCTAACCTGAATTTGTGCTTTACATAGGTTCTTTCACAAAATCTATGTAACAGAGATTAACAATAGGACTTGCACTGACTTTTCTGAATGATGCTAAATTGATTGTATTCTGTAGAATAAATAGTTTGTCATATTCTAGAAAAGATCCTTGCATTTAACAAAGCTTTATGGAGTGCCCAGATTATGCAACCACTACAGGACAGGATCCATCTGAGGGCATGGCTCCTGACAGCCTCTCAGATGCCTTGCCTGATCTTGCTTTGTGTACCTTCTTCCTTTGGATCCATTTATTAATGGGCCCAGATTTTGTTTAGGCCTTGAGAGATAGTAGTTTATGACAACAATTAATATAATATGTATTCAGTATTTTCTCTATACAAAACGCTAAGCTTATGTGTTGTCATTCTTTTTTTCCTTCTCATACTTTCATAGAAACAATGAGAGCAATCTGAAGGACAAAAACACATTGAATGGTCTCACACTCTCACCTGAGGAAGTTGAGTAGTTTAAGAAAAACACCTGAAGGTACGTAAGCTTGAGAGCTGTGTCCTCAGGAAGGTACATTTACCTCGCTCTTAATTCCTTTTGCAAAGAATTATCATGTCATTTATCCACTTTCTGTTCCAATCAAATATTAACTCAGTAAGTAACAGACCTAAGAATTAAGAAAAAATGTAGCTCGAGGAAATTTTTGTTTTAAAAAGGTTTTTTTTTCATATCTAGCTCTCAGATCACAGGCCATTTACTTTAATATGAACATTTCAATTGGTCCAGAGAACTAAGGCTACTTTTAGACATGCCTATTGATCTGAGTCTCTTTTCATTGATTTAACTGAATAACTTCTTCTAAAATGCAAAATCTTTTACAAGCTAAACAAAAGGGCAGCCTTCTCGATCAATCACTTACTCTCTGCTGACTTCTTTTCGTCACCATTTCAGGGCAAGGACCAGGACCACATGATCTTCTCACTTTGGGGATTCATCCATGTTTTTCTCTCTTTCCTCATCTTTCCTGCTAAATAAATCTTCTATGGGTCAAGTTTCACTATATCTATAGAACTTTATTTCCTCATCTGTTTTGTAATTTTCCATAGTGAGCCACACACAGCAGAATCTTACTTGAGAGGATCTTTCAGGATTTGGATTAAAGGTAAGTCTCTCCTGAGAGGATCTGCATTGCTTCTGCTGAGTGTCCTGGAATGCTATCAACCTGAGAATAATTTGCTATTAGGATCTCCCAAACTTGGAAGGAGGTATAAATCTGATGCCCAATCCAAATAAGTCAGACTTAAATTTACAAATTCTTAGGAGAGACTTTACCCAGGACACAGGTCTCATGTCCATTTGCCATTTTTTAGTCCACAGTTTTATTGATGTGCCTAGCCCTTTGAAAGTCCTAGGTTTACATGGGAATCTCAATTCCAACTCCCTGCTCTGTGTGAAGGCCAAGGGCATTGTGTCATCCTTTTGAGGCTACTGGTGATCAGAACTAGCAAGTCCTCAAGAGTAGCCATTGAGTCAGCTCCCACTTACTACTCTGGTTAGAAATTCTCCTTCATCTTGGGACCCTGAGAATTTCCTTTAATTGATTGCAAGCTCAGCTCTGTATTTAAAAATACACATATATAATTATATTTTATGCTGCATTTTCAGTTGTTCTCCATCAAGAAGATTTTCAGGATGTGTAGCCTCCTATTTTGCCATATTACCAGAAATAGAAACTCATGGATGCTTGAAAGATTTTAAAACTACTCAAATTGACCTCCTCGGCCTACAAAGGTACAGGACATAGAATCTGTGTCACACAATTTTGTGTGCAATAATTGGGGCTACTATCACTTATCCTATATAGCTTGATATATTTTTATGTGTAGTTGAGTCTTTTCATTTAGATTATAATCTCTTCAAGTTGTGAACTGTATCTCTTTTTTTCTGCATTTTCTAGATCCCATTGTGCCTAGGACATTGTCAAGTATATGATAGTTGCTCATTAACCATTTATTGTTTGACTTAGTAATCATCAGCTTTTTCTTTCATATGGATTGAGAAAACCATTGTAGCCATCGCTCTTGTTATCCTTTCTTTTTATTTAAGTATTTGAATTTTTTTTCTTCTAGTGGAAGTTATTGAAGACTTATAATTCCATAATCTTTCACCCTACTGAAGACAGTCCTATGCAAGCAATTAGTATGGACACAGAAGACACAACCTAATATTTTTACCTCTCTCATTATTGACTGATATAACCCTGGATGTTGTGATGTTCTAAATTTTGGTTGTGTTTAGTCCAGTTTAGTTATTTTAATAGCTGTGATCTAATTTTTTTTTAAAAGGGTATTTGAAGATAAAGGTAAAGATAGACATTTTTGGAGAATAGGAAAATGCTATTTGAAGATAATCAGTGAAAAGTCCTTATTTTATGTGCTAGCTAACATAGAAGAGCTTAGAAAACATGTGATGCACACCATCAAATAGGGAATTTCTGAAATTATAGTTGTATGCTAATTACTCATTTTAGGCTATAATTTTTTGAAGCATTAAATGATCCTAAACCCTCTGTCTCAATGAGTGGGGAAAAACCCTTTGAAGTTGAGGACTGTTAGTTACTAGTACAGGAATTGCTGCTTTTCTAAACTTGATTAGAAATGAATTCAATAAAAAGAGACATAATGATGGATTTATAAAAATAACGTTCCTTCATCTAATGGGTTTCTTATTCTAATGTTTTTTTTTTTTTACTATAATCCTTTAAAATTATACAAAAAATATTATTTAAGTCATAGTAAAGACTTCATTAAAAGATTAATAGTTCTGGTTTACCAATTCGCTTACCAGGTCACTTAATTATTTAGTTCATTAATTCTGTAAATGTCAGACTTACCATGAACTCTAGTGATTTGCATAAGTAAGGTTATAGTTCTATTGGTAATCACAGTATAACAACTTGAAATAGGAATTTGGCATCATTTATACATTTCAAATGAAATAAAGTCTTTTTTTTCCCTTTCAAACCAACAAGAGAAATCCAACAGCTGAAAAATTGTAACAATATAATCTCACTATTCAACCTCCAAATTTGTCCATTAAAAGGATGATGATGGGTAGCTATCATGAAAAAAAAAAAAACTCCAAAGAATAGGACAGAAATAGCTTCCAAATTAAAGAATATGAAGAATTCTAGTTTTGAGACAAATTCTTTACTTTTAAAAAATATTCCTACCAATGCAAGAACTATGAAGTCTTCTAGGGACCCAGATTTTATTATACTTATTAAAAATAGTTGCTCACTGGGAAAGCTTCAGGAAAAGCAACATCTCATTATCATAAGGGTCCTAGAGCAGAGCTGGCAGTTTATATATAATGAATATCATTTACACCATGCAAATGCATTCACATCACTCACAGGCTCTGTTTACATTTAATACAAGGGAATTTATACAATATTAAAATAGCACATTATTAGATTTAACAATGGAATTAGTATAAATAGCCATCAGTTATTATTTAAACTTTGCCAAAAAGTCTCTTGAACAATATATAAAATAAGATTTCTTTCTTTTCTTTCTTTCTCTTTCTTTCTTTCTTTCTTTCTTTCTTT
>NW_011888987.1:2029415-2047966 GCF_000151845.1 Pteropus vampyrus | reverse complement strand
TCTCTCTCTCTCTCTCTCTCTCTCTCTCTTTCCTTTGCCTTTATGCAGTTTAACATTAACTTAGCAAGTCTGAGTAGAGACAATCTGCTGTTTATTATATAAAATAAAGTGTTTGAAACCTTTGGGCTCTGTAAGGGCACTTAGAATGTATAAGCACTTTCTCGGGGTAAAATTTTTTTCCCCAAATGCCTGTGAGAAAAGTGCAATCATTTATTTTATGCATGTTTCTCAGCAATTCATAGCCCATTGGATCTCCATGACAGAATTTATCTGTGCTCATAGTTCCAGGTTTGTTAACATTGGCTAAGAGGATGTTGACAAAACAGAGACAGAGACAAAGAGAAATGAAGAAAGAAAGAAAAATCAGGTTTCTCTGGGATAAAATTTCAAACTACAAGCTCATAAAAAATGATCTCAGTCATTCACAGAGAAGGTTATAAAATTCTGCTGTTTTGTGAGGTCCATGAGAATGGATCAGAGACTACACATATGCATTCTTAGTTTGGCATGAAGGTAATGAAATCCTGAAGAATGACACAAGATAGAAACCTGCCTTCCCTTATACTTTGCTTAAATAAAAAGGTAGTAACCCAGTTACATCCACATTTGTGTGACACTTGTTGACAAAACATGTACTTTTAATTTTATTGAGGGAGAAATTGAAATTATATGTCCTAGTACAATTTGTGAGAAAAGCTGTGTTTATGTCATTTAACTTTGCAAAAATAAAGATTGAAGCTGATGGTATCAGCTATCATCTACAAGAAGCAGAAATCTCTAACTCAAATTATCTTAAATAATGGAAATATATTATTTTGCCTGTAAGTCCTGAGATAGAAAAAGTTTCTAAATTTCTCAAGGTAGAAGTTTTAAAATATCATGAAGTCCTCAATTTTTTTTCCATTTCTCCTCGGTTTTGACATCTTTACTGTGATGGCTTTACACTTATGGACATAAGATAATTGAGGTATTTCTGGGAATGCATTCAGACATGGCATCTCCCACAGAGTAAGTAAAGCATCCCTTCCTGATTTCCTTTATAGGAATAAGAAACCCATTTCTGCAGATGCTACATGGGCCTTCTAGGACATTGGTCACCCCCTTACTGTCCCACTCCCCCAGCAAAATTCCAGTCACAGTAAAGGGAGTGGAACCCTCTCGATTGGTCTAGAAAATCAGAATTTAATTAGGATCATTCTTTCCTGGGTGCAGTCTGGCTTTTCCAGCAAGAAGAAGGAGAGAATGGATATTGGGGAGAAACTCCAGTGATTATTACACCCAGTATTCCAAAGAACATTGAGAGAATTCTAGACTTGCAGGCCAAGGCTCTTGATCTTTTGCCATGTAAACTTCATCTGGGAAAAAGTTACACTTGATAAACTATTCTCAGGGGAATACGGTGTCAAAAAGTTTGGGCCATTCCATCTTCAAAGGAAATAGTAGAAAGGAACTTTTCTTAACTGTGCCTACATGGAATTGTGAAAGGCATGCCAACCTTAGCAAAATTAAAAAAAAAAAAAAATCTGCACTCTACCTTGAATCACAATTCCAGCACTTACCAATGGGTTCATTGGCCAAAGCAAGTGTCTCTCAGAACATCAGTTCCATTATCTGTAAAAACTGAATGGCAATACCTGCCTTACAGTGTTGTTGCAAGGATTCAGATAATGTATACGAAAGTATTCTGTAAACTGTAAAGTTCAATACTGTGTAATTGAAAGGTATGATTAGCTAATGAACCAGTCAGTTTTACCTCTGCATGTCACACACTTCTCCAGCCGTTTAGTCATGTTTTCCTGCTGCCTCACCAAAGTAGCTTCCTGCTGTCTCATTACCACCTCATGTTTAACATGGCAAAGATCAAGATTTTAATTTTTTACCAGAACACACTCTTCTCTTTTCAACTCTGCAGTCCCTGTGGAGAATATTACTCCAGTGTCAATCACCCAGGCCCGAATCTGAGTCTGTTTTAGAAACTGCTCTTTCAATTTCTCTCTTCACAACTGTGAGTTCATTAAATCTTGCTACTTCCTACATAGTTTCTATAATTTTCAGCCTCCCCCCACCCTTGCCAAATAAGTATCTAGTTCAGAGTGCTGTCATTTAACACATAAGGCTTCTGAAACCTTTTCATCAGCTTTGCTTCTTCAACTTTATGTGAAATCTCCCCAGACAAGATAGAAACGTGAGAATTCCTGCAACATGACATCTCCCTACATGCTCTACAAATCTGGCTGTTGTGCAACAATGTAGAATGTTATTAAATGTGGACACTTAATGTCCCCATTAGAAACTTGGAAGTAGGGAAATTCTGCAAATCTGCGCCAGAGAGTTCTTTGATAACTTCCTTTTCCCCTTTCTTTTGCCTCGGGGAGGGTGGGCAGAAGACCTGATAAATCTTTGGGGAAGTGTAGAACTTCCTGAACAAATCAAAACATTTTTCTCATTCTTCTTACCTCAAGCCTCTGAGTATTAGCCTATAATCTCCAGGATGGAACAAGGGTACATCATAGTTCCAGGGTCAAGATGAAAAAAGAGAAAGAAAAAGAAACAGAAACTGAGATAATACTTGCTTTGAGGAAATGGTAAACATAAATTAGAATGATAGAGATACAGTTTGGATGAGGTGGAGAGATTTAGAGATGGTAAGGAATGGGTCCCAATTCATAATGAAATGACTTTGGTGAGCATGTCGATGAGTGGTAAAGGGAAGTTTGACCATGGCACTGAGTTGTGTGATTGATCTAGAGGCAAGGTACCTGGTAAGACATAACATGCCAAGTTATAAGTGGTTAGGATATGGAAAAATGTAAGGTATGGAATGGATCATAGGGACACGATGATTGTTCAGAATGTTATATGTACAGTAAAGGACAGTGATAAGATAAACTCAGATTTCAGAAGCTGAGGGGAAAGGGTGGAGAAAGAATGGGACAAATATGTTGTGTACATACTATGCATTAGGAGCTTTACTATGTTCTTTAAATACATCATCTAATTAAATCTTTGCAGTAATTCTAACAGAGAAGTATTGTTATTGTAGTTGTAACACATAAGGAAAGTAAAGGAACTTGATCAGTCACTCTAAGCAAAATGACTCCAAGCACTTGTATATTGCTGCCCAGTCTCTCATTATATCATGTGACCACTTTTATAATAACCCTGTGGGACAAGCAACAATGGGAGAGTTTACAGTTAAAGGGACTAAGGCTCATACAGGTTAAAGGCCTTGCCCAAGGCCACGCAACTTGTTTTTTTTTTTTTTTTTTTTTTTTTTGAAGCTGGAGTTTGAATTCAGATCAGCTTGGCTTCCAAATTATATTATACCCGTGAATTATACCAGTGAATGTAACAAGAAAAAATAGAGCTTAACCTTAATCCCTATATAGGGCTTCACATATTAGGTGTAATTTCATAGATATTAGTGAAGTGGTTTCTAAAAAGGTAGAAGTGAATTTGTTTGCTTTTTGACTTGGGTAAGAAATGAAGATGCTCTGGCACCCTTACACTACTCATCTGAATTTGCCTTGTGTTCACAGTGGTACTCCCAGCAGCTGGACAACTCTCCCCGTGAGAAGACCAGAAGATATAGTGCTTCTAAGGCTTCAAAGAGTCAAGAAAGAAAACCTCCTCCTTCTTAGGTGCTTTATTTACTCTAAGTGGCCTGAGCAATAGCCACTCTGCTCAACCTACAGTCTTTAACTGCTGTTTTCAGTCAAGAAGATCATCTCAGCCTTTGAAGTGCGGAGGATTTCTAAACTTCAGATTGGGAAGGAGTGGGCAGGGACAGGGCAGAAAACTGTGAGACTGTGTGGCACGTTCATTCATCCAACAAATATATTTGAGTACCTACTATGTGCTAGGGATAGGATAGCAAAACAATATAGACCAGGTCCCTGCTTTATTTTAGAGCTGGGATCAAATCCTGCCCCACTCCCTAGCACTTGTCTGTGTGATCTTGGGAAGATAATCTACTTCTAAGATTTTCATTTCATCCTCTATAAAATGGAAATAACTATGACACCTGCCTTATTAGCTTGTTGTGAGGATTAAATAAGAGAATTTAAATGGCCTGTTGCATAATATGTGGTTAGTAAGTACAACACACACACATACACACAGTACTCAGCACCCAGAACCAAGCTGAAAGGAGGGGGGCATGTAGAGAGAACACGTAAATACAAATGTTTCTAAAATATCAAATAGGCTTTAATTATGTTGAATAAGGACTTCCATAAAGAAATACTTGGTTAACACAGAAACATATATCATATTGAACCAATTTATCAAACTAATGATTAGTCAGCTTTGAAAATATGAAGTTGCCAAGCCGCCCCTCAAGAATACTCCTACTCCATTTAACATTTTCACCTATTTATCATCATTATGCAAAGCTGTTAGTAGCTGACCACCTATTTAACCACAGGGCTAATCATCTCTATTTACACTGAGTTCAGAAAAAAGATATTCAAGAAGACTATGCCCCCCATAGGGCTGGAAAGGTATTATTAATGTGGCTGGGCAAATACCTCAGCATTATTGATCTATGAATTGGATTATTAACATGATGATTGCATATTTAAGAAGACTCTCAAAAGAATTTCTTTTGCTCTCCATACCAGAAATCAAGTGAGGTGTGTATAACATATACTCATTCTCATTAGGTTATTTTCTCTGCTACTTTTCTAAAATTCTTGCATTCTACAGCATCTCCCCAGTGTGCACTAAATCTTTTATGTTCCAATATAGCATTAACAAAAGAAGTTCACAAGGATTTTATAGAAAAGATTCTCTTCTATAACAAGTATATTTCTTAGATATTTTTCTCACTTGTAACTTACCAGAGGCAAACACACTGCATTGAAAAGAGCAAGAAGGTATGATTTACATTTTTTTCTCCCTTAATACCTGGGCTACCTTGGGCAAGTAACTCAACTTCTTGTGAGCCTCATTTATTAGAGTCTTTGGACTTTGAAATTAGTCAAATTCCAGACTAGTAAAGATTCTGAGTATAAATCACTCTACAGGCAGACTTAATTTATTTAACAATCCAGTCCTGCAGAGATTTTTTCTAACTTATTCACATATTTGTTAGTTTATTCATTCATTTGACAAACAAGCAATCAACCACAACTTGGTATCATACCACTGGTTTGTTCCAAGATTATACAGATGAGTAAGGAGTTTGACTCTGAGAGTATAGGAAGGAGCCAGATTGATAAGAAAAAAAAAATCAATGCAATGTAATAGGTGTCAAAATAGAAATGTGTGTAAATCTTTCCATGGGCACAAGGAATGGAACTATTAACTCCACCTAAGGTAGGGTTTCAAATGATGGGTAAATAGGATATAAAAACTGAGAGAAAGAACAGTAAGGGTAAGGCACAGGAATGTTCCAGGAATACCAAGTAGTATGATTGCAGCAAGAGAGGAGATTAGATATGGAGTTTGAAACCAGATAGTCGTGTAAAGTTTTTAAGAAGTGGAGTGGAATAATTAGTAGGCTAACTATGAAAGCTGCGTGTTGAGGAACAAGAAAGAGTATGGGGTGGGAGACATGCTAGTTTTAAAGAAACTAGTTAAGGAATGATTTCATTAAATCAAAAGAAAGATCATGGAGACTGAATTAAGGAAGAGGGAGGGACAATGGCAAAATGGTAGATTCCTCTATAGAGGAATATTTCCAAGGAAGCAGAGACAAACTTTGGTTCCTAGGGGTAAAGAGTCAGAGCAGAGGGAGTGAAAGATACCTCACCACAGCACAAATGTATCATTCTATGTATGTAACTATCCAATTTACACTGATTTTTTAAAGATCAGCAAACATTTTGCTCATGAGATCACACTTGAGAATTTATATATTAAAATACATGTTGTTTCATTATAGAGTACTTTCTTTTTTGTGTTAGAATTAGGGCATTATTTTTTATTTTTAAAATTATGTTTGTGGGTGAATTATATTATCTATAAATTTTTATGAGTATAGTAATGGAAGTGTTGCAAAAAATGTATAACAAAAGGAAGGATGGTTCTGATGAGGTTAAAATTTTCGGTACTAGAAGAAATAAACAAACGACAAATTCAGATATATTCGTAGCCTAAGAAGGCAAATGCAATACTTTTGAATGTCAAGTTTTTACTTAATATGGCCTTGATGGGGAGCTGCATGTTTTTTTGGCAAGTTCTAATGTTCTAATTGTCCCGACCATGAACCCTAAAGATGTTGGTGAATTTGGTTCTCCATTTTTTCTCCATCTATATTGTAGATCTTATGGAGTATGTGTGTGTAAAACACATGGCACCCTCTAATCTAACCATTTAAATCAACTATGGCTACTTCCCTTGGTCTTAGTCCTTAACCCCTATTGTGTTGGTGACAACCTCATTGCTTGATAGCCACACTCCTTTTCCTCCTCTTGCTGAGCTTAAAAGCATCCTCTAAAAAGTAACTATTGCATTCCTCAATTACCATCTCTTAGCTGTAGATAGGGTGACTATAATATTTATCATTCAAATTGAATGCTTTTGAAAATGAAAAGAGATGGTATTAATAAATACTTGGGGACTGTCCTGGCAAACCAGAATGTATATTCACTCTAATATACACTCCAGAGAGGTAAAGAATTTGTAATTATTTATTCATCATGGAAGTGACCAGATATTCTTGCCTAGGCCAAATGGTAACTAAAAACAAGTCCTTGTGAGAAAATTAACTCTTGAAGGCAAGTGCTATGTAATTCATCTTTGCATCTCCAGTGTTCAGCTCAAATATGGGAAATAAGTTTCAGAACCTGGTCAAGAGATTTGGATCTGCCTCTAATTAACCAGTATACCTGGTATCAAAGTTATCACCCAGTAACCAGAAAATGTCATAATGCTATTAAATGGCAACCACTTCGCAGTATGAAAAAAAGTGTTTTTTGTTTTTCTTTTTCACTTTTTTTTGTAAAAGCCGATGAGAAAGTCTTTCCTTTATTATTTTCCTTAATTTTGCATTATACAATATTTGAAGTACACAAAAATGTAAACATTTTTGTGTACTTCAAATATACAAAATGTTCACATTTTTGTATACTTCAAATATTGTATAATGCAAAATTAAGGAAAGTAATAAAGTCAGTGTTTAGGAAATATCAAGTTACTTTTTATAAAGCAGAGGCTCTGAAGAAAAGAAACAATAGTCAAAACTGGGCCTTTCTTCACAGCCCAGCTTAAAGCTAAACCTCTCTAGAGTAGCACTTCTCAAACTTAATGTACATGTGAATCACCTGGAGATCTTGTTAAAATACAGGTTCTGGTTTGTAGTCTGGATGCAGCCAGAGATTCTGTGTTTTTAACAACCTCTCAGGAATGCTAATGCTGCTGGTCCCTAGACCACACTCTGAGTAGCAAGGGCTTTAGAGTATTTCAAATCTAGCATTTGTATCACTTCCTGCTTTTAATTGTTTACTTTCCATCACTAGGCCAAGCACTCCTCTGAGGAGTGCTTAAAGTATTCCATTCATGTCCCCAGGCCTTACTTAGCTCTGCACCTGGCATGGCTCTGTGCCTAGCATTTGGTAGCCCCTCAATATAATTTTATTGACTGAATGATAGAAAGCAGTTCAACCTGTGTCTTCTTATAGAAACTTCAGCCAGTAAATCGCCTCTTTCTTCCTTTAGAAGGACCTAGTGGATAATACTACCTTTTCTTTGTATGTAACATGCCCATTTGTCAGCATATTAGTTTCCTTTTCAAAGCTAATTTCTAATTTGATTTTACTTTTAGAAAACTTGCACTGAGTTGAATGGCCTGTATCTCCAGACTGCAGCTAGTAAAACCAGCTTAGCTTTTAGTCCTTGATCAAGAAGCCTGCTTAGACCCAAACTAAAAGTCAAGAAATCAAAATACTTTCTATGGATTTGCCTATTCTTGATATTTCATATAAAAGGAATCATATAATATATGACTTTTTGTGTGTGAAGTCTTTCACTTAGCATAGTGTTGACCGTATCTCTGGTTGATCATGGGAATTTCAGAGCTTATGACCAATTCTTGGTAAGTATCTGGACAAACCTAAATCAGTTTTCCCTTGAATTACGCAGTAGTTATATTCTTGGAAAAATCTGTATATATTAAACCCATCCAGAGTCACTTGGTGCTTATTATACAACAGATTTTTTATCACAGATTGTTTACCTACATGAATGTCCCTTAGGACATTTAATAGTCGTGTGAGACATAGGAAAATATGTCATTGTATCTCATGGATTCCTTGGTCCCACTTAGTGCCTGTTAGGCCTCCCATTATTTTTCCAGGCAAAACCATTTGCCCCTACAGATTCATAACATGTTCTTCCTCTCGAGAGCCTCTGTTTACTTAGCCTCAGAGATGAAGTACCTGCTTTTCCTCTTTAATGCTTATCCCTTTATCCACGTTCTTGGTCCTATCCCTTGTTGTTTCTTTTAGGTACTCATCAGTCAATATTCTTTTTCAGATAATTTCAATTTCTCCATTTGTTGTTGACACTGACTAGTCATTTAGCTTTCTTTCTTCTCTCTCTCTCACCTCTCATTATTTAACCATCAACTTTGTGAATAGACTAAGTTATATTTTAATTTTTAGCCTCTTATTCATTTCCTACTCCATGTCTTTCAGACACTCTGCCATCTCAACACAACTGCTCTATCAAAGGCTCCAACACACTGACTCCTTTATTCCCCAGCCCCCACCCCTAATCCTTACTTGTCTTCCCTGTGGAATCTGATATGGTGCTCTCTTGGCTCCTCAGGCATCTCTTTCAATTCCATTGCATTCTCCTTTGCCTCTGTCATCCTCTGGGCATACCTTAAATGTTTAGTGGAATTTTCTGTCTTTGTCCACACACTGATGATTCCTGAAGGTCTATTTCTAGCTAGATTTTTCTGTGTTCCAGATTTCTCTGCTGAGTTCTAGACCTGCATATCTAACTGCATGTAGTCATTGCCATCTGAATCTTCTAAAATTATGTTAAAATACAATGACAATAATCAACACTTCCAAACATGTGCTCACTTACCTTCTTCTGATTTTCTCTTACACTCATTATCTTTTTTTTTGGTAACACATTACCTAGCTGGTATTCATGACAGAAACCAAAGCTATTCTGAATTTTTCCCTTTGCCACTTGCCCTCCCCCAAACCTCCTCCCATTATTAAATATAACATACCTTTTTTAAAAATTTTCTTCATCAGACATCTCTACTATTACTGCGTTTCTTCAGGCTTTTGTCATCTCTCACCGGAGTTATTATTGTACACTCCAGAGAAGAGGAGTAGTCTAGGAGCAAGAAAACAAATTCGAAAAGAAAAATAATTTTAGATAGAATATAAATTGAATCTAATTTCTTTATTGTTAGTCTCAGTCTCCAAAATTTCCCAGCTTTGATTTAAAAGAAATGACTGTGCTCTTCCCATTCTCTCTACTCTACCTACTTCATGAAAACTCCATCCTTTGAGAGGTTAACCTATGGTTCAATACACTGCACTTAGAGCTAGGGGTCCAAGATTGCTTTCCTTAAATTGTAGGAAATGTCTTTTCAGGACCTCTGATTAGCCTTCTGAATTGTTTTTAATTTATTCTTTGGTAATCATAAATAGATATTAAAAAGAGAAAGATTATGGAGACTGTAGCTTTCCAGTGGGATTCTTGAATGACTCTTTTTCCTAGTCAGAAATTTCTTTTTCTTTCTCTGACCGTTTTTGTAGTTCAGCTCTTTGTTCTTTAAACATTTACCCTAATCAATGCAATGCAATTAAAAAATTCTAAAGTACTTTAGCAACATTAAAAATATGTTATCTGAGATGAATTGCTCTCCTGTCAGAGAACAATATCATTTTTAAGAAAAAGTGTGACATAATAGATAGGCAGATAGATCTATGTATGATATTTCCTGCACTCAAATCCTGGTCCTAATATTTACTTGTATTTGCTTGGTAAATGTAGACAATTTAATCTCTCTGAGATTCTGTTTTCTTATCTGTAAAGTAGGGTAGTGATAGGTCCTGTCCTGTAGGGTTCTTGTTAGGAATAAATTTGTTAATTTGTTTAAATATAGTGCCTGGCATGAAATAAGATGTGCTAAATATGTAGGTATAATAAAACTAATAGAAACAAAGTTTTCAAATAGAGCTATCAAACATTGTATACAATAATCCTGATATATATTTATTATTTTAGCAAGAAGTCTACATATTATTTTCCTACTTATCATGCTGGTTTGTATTTCAATTTACTATCTGCTAATTGATTGTGACCAGATAAAAGATAATAGTAAAAATTTTACTATTTGTAGACACCTTTTTCCACCTGTCCCCATGGCTCCCTGTTGCTCTCTTCTTCGGGCATCTGCTCCAATGGCACCTTAGCACAGAGGCTGCTTCTCTATCTCTCCTGTACACCTTGCTCTGGTTTATTTTCCTTATCATTTTTTTTTGTACCTTCTCCTGACAGTACATATATTTACTATATGTAATCTGTTAGACATATATTGAAAGTCTATCATCCACGACTAAAACTTTTCTTCCACTAGACAGTGTCTCTCTTGTTCACTGATGTATCGTGCATCCCTGACCCTAAAATAAGTGCCTGGAAGATAGAAATTGCCCACTAAATATTTGTTGAATTAAGTTTGTCTAATTTAATCCTGAAAAAGCTCAGTTCTAGAGGGCAAGTGTTATCTTCCCTTCTTACATAAAAGAGTAAAGAACAAAGGTTCTTAACCAAGATGGAAAAAATTTCAAGGAATAAAATTCAGGGAGTCCTTGAACTTGAATGGGGAAAAAAATTACATCTCATTTTCACTAACCACTAACTAAAATTTAACATTTACTTTTTTAATGAATGCAAGTAATAAAAAGCAACAGTATTATAGGTATCTATCATTTTTTCATCAATAGATATCACAAATACTTTTATATCACATTAGAGTTGTTGTAGATATCTCAAAATATTGTTTACATTTGTCAATACCCCCAAGTTATGGTCTTTTTGAGATACCTCTCTTGATATTGATATATAATATAATAAAGAAGCACATTTATTATTGTATCAGAAAAAAATTAAGAACTGAATTTTTCAAAATCCTCTGTATTATTTTATTTGATTAAAAACCTCAATGACAAAGCATCCATGTCTTTCACCAGATTATCAAAAGGATCCATAGCACACAGAATAAACTAAGAAACTTTGATATAGAAGCTCAGCAAGGTGCAGATAGTTGTCTGGTTCATATAACTGGTAAGTGGCAGTTATAGAGCTAGAATTCAATTCAGGTCTTTTTTGTGCAGCCTTGTTTGCTCTTCACTGCCAAACTCATGAGGTAAGGGGGTACACATACATGGTGTCAGAGATGGTTTGTTCTGGAGTTTTGCAGCATGATAGCCCTGACAGAGATATATTTGATTCCATGTTTACTGTTCTTTCTCCACATCTGCTTCATAAATCTTTAAATACTTATTAGTATAGAAAGAATAATTGATACTTCCACATGTCTTTCTATCTAATTTCTTAGTATGTTGGTCAGTCAGTATTGCCCATTTCAGCCATCTGAGCTAAGTTATGCCAAAATATGAGGTTTAAAAAATTATCAAGTTTAGGAAAGAATCTCTCACTGGATTAAAGTTTCAGCTCTTGGTTGCAATTTCTTAACTGTTTTGGTGACTGGAGATTTTATGGTCTGTGCTCTTATTGATGTCCTAGCCAAATTCTCCTTAGTGTAATTATTTTCTGTTGACCTCTGATTCTGTAGTTTCACTTGGATATGACATTCTTCATTTAGGGTTCTAAATCGCTTTATGGTATTTACGTGCATAGTTAAACAGTTGTCATGCTTCAGTGTAAATTTCTATTTCAGCATATCCCATTTTCTAAGACATGAACTCATGTACTTCATTTAACAATTGAATATATAAAAAGTACATATAGAAAAGTGAATTAATAATTAGGAAACAAAGATATGGACTATGGAATAAACACGTATGCACACATATATGCACATTTATTTCTGAGTGGTAGATGATGGAAGTGAAACTTGAACCTGTGTTATTCAATTCCAAGATACAATACCCGCATTACCCTCCACCACACATTTGTGATGCTGTAAGCACTAAGCCACAGTCATATACAGATAGATGTGTTTGGCAAGCAGGGGTGTGGGAAGGTAGAGAGAAGTAAGCTTGAAAATCAGAATAAATTTTCAAAAGATTATCTTAAGTATAATTATTAATGCACATGGTAGTAATGCGTTCATATATTCCTTGAAGAATGTTTTAGCATAGACAAGCTTGATCTTTGGTAGAGGAATGACTATGCATTTGCCGACAACTTCTGCCTACAACTATCATTGTTTGATTTTAAAGGAGAAAGCCATATATAGCTAACAAGAACAAGACAAGTTAGAGGAGCCAGTTGAACATCTGATCAGATGAGAACAGGTACTGTTCCTGGAATATAGAATAATGGGTGCTTTGTGGGGATGAGTCTCTTGTGGAGATGATGACTTGGCATAAATGAAGTTTTCTGCTTTATTTATAGCACTCTTCTTGCACAAACTCAAGATATGTTTATGCATTCCTGGACTCAGAATCAGCCTTTCCTTCTTGGGTATACCCTTTTCCTACCTTATAGACCAATATAACTCACTAAGGGGAATTGAAATGGTTGGTTAGGCTGTGACTACCTGTTACATGGTAGTTATTTCTCCCTTGGTGTCTTTCAACAGCTATGTCTTTTAACATGCTCTTTCTTCAGCCAGAAATCATTAGTATAGATTATGGTCTAGTTGCTATTCCCTGTGAGAACCAGCCTCCTGTCCTAGGGTTGCTTTTAGCCAAGGAAACCCTTAACTAGGTTGGAAAACCATTCTCTAGGTGTTTTAATTTTATTCTCACCAATTCCTGCCATCTTCACTCTCAAATGAAAGGATGGTTCAAACTTCTCCCATCCATTCATCAATAGTACATTCTCATGGGATGTCCTGCGTATGTAAGGCACAGTGGCACATCAAACCCCTGTGAAGTCTCTGTCCTCAGGGCACTTAAATTTTAATTAGGTACATAAAACCCATATTCATAAAAGTTAGCTAGCAACATCACAAGATCATATATGATAAATATAAAAGGAACAACAGCAATAATAGAGGCCACATGAGTTCAAATAATCACTGTAAGTTGAAGTTAATTGGGAAATGCTCATGAAGGAATTGAAAACATTTGTACCTAGAAATTCTGTCTATGAAAAATGGGAAAACCTACTCATTAGTAAAAGACATTGACCATATCTAATAATGATATAAATACAGCAACAATGTTTATGTTATTAAAAAATGTCTCTAAACATAAAAAAATGTGAGTACAATCAACTATTAAAGAAACCATTTAATTTAGGAAGAAGAAAGTGATGTTTAGAATTGGACTTTCTCTGAAAAGTCTTTCTTGTCTGTGTCTTCATTTCAGGATAACCCCAGTGTGTCATTCTGTACCCAGAAACTTTCACCCTTTACACAGTGTCAGCTTAAAAGATAAGGAAAAGGTAGACAAAGACAATGTTCAATGTTAAAAATAGAAAGGTTAAGAAAGTCTTCTCTGTTTAGTGCCTCAGGTTAGCTCAGTTTGCATTTTTTTTTTAATAAGAGAAGGAGATTCAAAGAAGTACAGAAACAAGAAAAAAATAAGCTGTTAAGTAGGTGATGGGGAAAAAAAAAACCCACATCGATAAAAATTATAAACAATGCTGCATGGGACCCGCATGAAGCAGGATCTCTAAGTACATTGCGAGGCATGTTTACCAGAAGAAGAAAGATTGAGCTAGCTGGCGCCTTTAAAATGTGCATACTCAGGAGTTCGGGCACACATATGCTTTTGTGTACGTTTTCTCAGAGGACATTTTTAAACGCCAATCTTTTTCTAATCTCAACTGTGTTTTCAAATTGAGGAAGGTATGAGATTTCTTACAGAGGACATAGATATGCAGAAGTCCATTAGGAAGTTATCTGATATTTAAATGCAAAAACTGCAATTAAAATCCCACTACACTTTTCATAGTTTGTTTTCTTTATTTGAAGCAGTCAGGAATTAAAAACAACTGAACTTATTTTTGTAAACCTTTCAAGAAGTTCATTTTTGGGCTAAGCCCAAACATAGTCAGTAAGCCAAAAACGGTCTATTTTCACAAAGAGTTGAGTGATGGAAAGCAGAAACTGTCATGGAAAGTGTTATGTGAATTCTCTCATTAAACAAAAAATGGCTGTGGATTGGAAGTAGGTATTTCTTTACCTTTTAAAAACTCTAGCAAATTATTTCCCTTTGGAGGATGATCATTTGGGCTAATTTGCCTGCATTCCAAATTTTAGGAGTCTTGTGACAGTATGGGATTTTTTTTTGACAAGTTTCCTCCCCATTGCCCCCTTACCCTTGGGTCTGTAGGAAGACTCTGGACATTTCTCAACCAAAAGACGGGGATGTTTAAACTCTAAGTGTAGTGATTGTCTCACTAATTTTGATTGACAGGATTTTGTTCTGTGTAATTCACTTACTAATGTAAATTGTGACTATAGTTTATATACTTCCATTAGCTCCCACTAAAACATTGTAGTAAGGTATATTCTGAGATGGATTATTCACAAATTATTTCAACTGTTGTGTAAAACTATAAAGCAGTGGTTCTTTAAATGTAGTCTGCCAACCAGCAGCTGTAGCATCACCAGGGGACTTGTTAGAAAGGCAAATCTTAAGACTTTGGCCCAGGTTTATTGAATCAGAAATCTGGGGGTGGAGCCCACCAATTTGTGATTTAACAAGCTGTGATTCAGATAAGCTAGATGTCAAAACTAATGCTATAGAACTTAGAAGTTGAAGGTAGAATGAGAATAAAAGTAGAACTATTTACAGCTCTTAAAAAAAATTTGAAACATCTTATTGTAAAAAAAAAAATTATTCTGGAACAAATTTGACTAAATAAGTTTTCATAACATGCCATCCTATGACATGATGGACTTAGCTTTTGTTCATTCACTCAACATAATATAAATATTTGAGAATTTCTTAAATGCTCATCATATGGAATATTTAGTACAGGATGATTCTGATGAACTATTAGTAATTTTCCAGATGATAGTTTTGGATGAAATAAGATTCAGAGAAAATTTTAGTTCCACGAAACAAGCTCTAAGAAGATCCCTGCTAACTTTAGCATTTGAGAAATATTTCAAAATAAAGATTAACAGTAATATCACAATGACTGAAATTTATGGGATTACTCCACTTGAAAACAATCTTTATTCTGACATTTTTAATTCTCTTCACATAACTTAGAAAAAAGATCTGGGTAATACTGTCACAAGATAATATCTATATCTGACTAACATATATAAGGTCCTTACAATTATTTTTAACAAATACCATTTTATTATGTTGAAACTCTAATTCTCTTGGTCAACTTTCATTGACCTCTGTTGCCAAAAAGAAGAAAAAGAAAAGCAGTATTGCAGGATAGAAAGAGTAATTTAGCTGTGAAGTTGGGGAATGCAATATTTAAACTTGATTTTGCCACTGACAATGCGTAGATGTGAACAAAGCACTTATCCTCTCTGGGCCTCAGTTATTTAATCTGTACAATGGAGAGGTTAAATTGGATCTCCAAATCCTGCTTCAATTAGCTATTATGGTATGACAAACTGTCATGAACACAGCAGCTTAAAATGGCAAACATTCATTATTTCTGATGAGGTTGCAAGTAGTCAAGGTGGTTCTGCTGACCTAGCATATGCTTGGCCAATCTCAGCCAGATTCACTATATGAAGACAGAAGGGTGGCTGGGAGCTGATCATTCTAGAACAGCCTCTGTGTGTGGTTTCTCATCCTCCAGGAGGCAGCTTGAGCTTGTTCTCATGACCATGGTACAGTTCCGAGAGAACAAGTGGAATCACTCAGGCTCGAGGCAGAGATTCTGAACTGGTACAACAATGTAGCTACCATATTCTATTGGCCAATCTAAGTCACAAATAAGAGAGATTCAAAGGATGAGGAAGTAGATTCTACTTACAGTGGAAGGCACTATGAAGTCACATTGCTACAAGAAGGAGAATTGGTGCTGCTTTTGCAATCAATCTACATTCCTAGCTTTGAAATACCGTGACATATCAAGAAATGCACTCAGTATAACACTATAGTAGGATCACTGTGGAATAGTTCAGGTGTACAGAACTATTTAGAAAAATGGAAACTGCAAAAGGATATAACATATTTGTGAAAACTGTCGTAAGCATGTTTTAAGCAAAGCTTCTCTTTAATTATTATCTGAATTTCACATAAAGTCTGCTTCATCAACTGGATAAATATTTGACTGCTGTTCAGTAAATTGCATTAGTTTACTTTAACTGTGTGCTCAGCCTTATTCAGGCATCCTACATTAGGCAATGTAGTGTGTAATGCATCTCTGCAGGTGACCAGAGCTATTCTCTGTATGAGGTAAATTAAAACTCATATTTTAAAAATTAAACATTCTTGCACTTCATGATTTCAATATTTAATTATAACCTGTGTCAAGGCCTAATCTCTGACTGAGTCAGGCATGAAATTAATCAAAAAAAAAGAGGCAAAAGTCTAGCAATTCTTCTACACTGTAAAAATAATATGGTTTCTTTAGTTGCACAGTGATGTTTATATCTGTTTAATGGAGAAGACTCCAATATACACTAAGTTGGTAGACCAAGATGCCATATGTGGTGACAGTGACATGAAAAACTCAATACCATGAACTAATATTTATTAATTTTAACAGGGAACAAAATCTCCTTAAAAGGAGATAAATTATTAACCTTATTGAAAGAGATAATAGAAAATTATCCTGGGTAAAACAAAAATAAAATATGTCCAATAGTACATTTAAGTGTTGTGTTTATTTCATTGGCATTTTCTATTGGTTTTTCAAAAACTTCTTGCATGAAAAAATTTACAAGTCTTCCTACAAATATTCACTTACAAAAATAATAGAAAACATTGTTGCAAGAATTTTTTCTACAAGAATTTGCATAGAATTATAGGATTGTATTGATCAGAAAAGAAATGTGCCACAATTAAAGGAGGAAAATGTATTGACTTTAGTTAGTAGAATTAGCATTAAGCCACTGATTTCACAGTCACATGTACAGATTACCAAGTCATGGTGAAGAAACAGGAGAGTTAAGGAGGATGATCACACTATTTTCTTTACCATAAAAGTGAGATAAATTAAAATGTGTTTAAAGTTTGGCAGCATGAAACAGAAAGTTTTTTTGTTGTTGTTGGTTTTTAACGTGTCATTCGTTAACAAAATCTGGTAAGTTTCAGCTGTACATTTTAACAGTAAATATATATATTTACATTGTGTATTCACCTCCCATAGTTAGATTTCTTTCTGTTACCACATTTTGACCCCTTTGACCCCACCTACCTCCTCCATCCCCGTTCTCCCCTACTCTCTGGTAATCACTAGTCTATTGTCCATATCTATGAGTCTCTGTTTGTTCTTTTCACTGGGACAGAAAGGTTAATTATGCTTTGTTGGTTTAATTGTTGCCTTCATTAAATGACTCCCTTTCTTAAGTAGTCACATTATAAGAAAAAAGTCACAGATTTTTAAATAGTAAGCAGGCATGGAGGTATGTCTTTCATTACGTCTACTTTGGGGGAATCTGGGATGGGTTTGTAGAGTAAACAAAGGAAGTGAACATGAAGGCATGATCTTGTATTGTACGTGAACAAGTTGTCCTGAGCCTGAATGCTTAGAACATCTTGAATTCTGCAGTCTTCATGCTTCTCCCACTAATTTTGGTTGCAATTAGTATGACCACTGATTTTATATATATGTAAACATTGATTATCTATAATATTTTCAACACTTAAATTCCACAATGAACAAAATGCTACCCAATAAAAAATATAAAACAGTAACTCTCAAAAGAAGTAATCTAAATGTCTTTAAGAAAACACAAATTTAGATAACAGTGAAATAAGCAATAGGTATGAAACAGGCAATAACATAAAAAAATGACAGTACTGAATGTAGTGTAAGATGTGGAGAAATAAGAACTCCCAGACTATTTTGGAGAGAAATTTGCCAATATCCAGTAAATGTGAAGATGTATATATCCTCATGCCCTGCATTTCCATATCTTTGTACTAGATTGTTCATCATAACATTCAGTTTAATAGCAAAAGTTTAGAGACAACCCACATATCTTTAGTACTATTGATATATCATGATAATTCTTATATGAAATAATATATAGTGGTTAAACAAGTATATTAGAGCTATATATATGAACATGAATAAAATACTGAAAAATGTCCAGCGAATATAAATATGGTACCATTATAGTACGGTACCATTAATACATTTTAAAAAACATACAATACTATGAGTTGCTCATGGATACATATCTTTGAAGAAAATATATTAAAATGTTTATGTAATTGTAAACACAAAATACAGGTGTCTTTCTTCCATTCTCCCTCCCTCCTTCTCTTTCCTCTTTCTTTTCCTCCCTCCCT
>NW_011888987.1:2019688-2029290 GCF_000151845.1 Pteropus vampyrus | reverse complement strand
CTTTCTTTCTTTCTTTCTTTCTTTCTTTCTTTCTTTCTTTCTTTCTTTCTTTCTTTCTTTCTTTCTTTCTTTCTTTCTTTCTTTCTTTCACGTCTTGAATGAGTAAAAGGGATATAGTATTGAAGAGATAGATACCATAGAAAGATCCAAGAACTAATAAAATCTTCTTTAAAACTGAAGAAACTATGGTTAAATAATAAGTTTGATAATGGTGAGTGTAGTTAAAATAATATTTATTATAATAGTCTTCATATATTTCATAATTTAAGCAAGAAAAATATTATTTCTTTTTTTTTAGATTTATTGATTAGCCCATATTGATGAATCTTCTTTATTTTTTGCAGATGTTTTCACTCTTTACTGCCAAATTAGGTATCTGTCTTGTATCTAAATCCAATATAGGATCCAAACAAGCATGTGTGGTAAAGTCCTGTTTCAATGTGATATTACAAAGTTTATCTACAGAATGGGTGATAATTCTGGCCCTAGCACCAGTGTTATAAATTATTTTACTATTTGGATTTTAGAATTCAGAAATTGCCTCACTCTGAATGAATGAAAGAGTGAAACATTACATAATATTTTTATGCCCTACATGAATAAATGAATGGTTGCCTAAAATTTTCTTAATGCTAAAGTTATGCATTAATGATATTTTAATTAAAAACTGAGATATAATCTTTGCTCTATGAAAATTACTATTTATGACCATTAAAGCCTGGACCAAATAATCAAATTGGTTTGTTAAATATTCTTACTATGTAACTTGTCACTGATTAGTGACATTTTCATTGGTATTTCTCTTCTTCACAAAATATCTATGCATAGTGGGTGCTTTTTGTCTACAGCAACTGTACTGATTAAACTAATGCATAATTCTGCTTTTAGATCCAACAGTGGAAAATTCTGGCTATAAAATCCAGGGACCAAATGGGAAGCGAGACAACTACCTGAGTTAATGAGAATCTCTCGGTCGGACAGTACGCAGTGGAAATTTGCTTCCCTCTAAATAAATATTTTATCATCAAGTATGGAAAAACCGACTTGTCACAAATTTGTAAACAATAATTTTGATGTAGCATATAATTTATTAGGAAATATTACTATGATAGGTGCTGTAGTAATATATTATCTCAAGGAATTTGTAAAATCCTATGAGTTGTACATTATCCTTATTTTGCAGATGAGAAAACTAAGGATTGAATAGATTAAAAAACATTACCTATATTTACACCACCAGTAAGTGGAGAGGTGGAATCCAAACCCTGGTATATCTCATTTGAAAGTCCACACAGTTAATGGCTTCCCAATACACTAGCCCAGTATTATTTGTGCTAGCAACAATAAAACCCTCTACTATAGCAAAATACAGCATTACCACTTATCACACAATGTTGGAAATTTCTGGTGCCAAATTTTAAGACAAACAGTTTATGAAAGGAAGGAAAAAAGTGAAAGAGATAAAATAATAAAGCAAAGGAGCCAATTATTTATTAAAGCAATAATAAAGAAACAACCTTTTCCACACATTTGCCATTTCCTCTCAAAGAACATGTTGCTCAGATTATATTTTCATAAGCTGTCTCTGATATTCATATTTACACTCAAGAATACCCATATACCTGGAAAAACTTTTGCAGTTGTTTTATTTTTAATGAATAATAAACTTCAAAGCTGCAAGTATTCCTGACATATCATCCTACATAGAGTTTCAGGTTTGTCTACTTAAGGGCTGCTGTAATAAGTCTGATAGACTCAGATGAGAACAAAAAGTTCAGTTATAGTCCAAATTGCTTACTCATCTCTTACTTTTGGTGACTTGCAAACTAGAATTATCAACCTCTGGCTTATTAATGATTGAAATCAGTTTTTTTATTATTATTATTCATAATTAAGAGATAGTAAAAATACTAACTTCTAGTGCATATATTAAGTCAGTTCTCAACTTTTAGGTTGCTCCCCTTTACTTGTTTGGAACAAAGCAATTAGTAGATTGCAACAAGGATTAAAAAAGAAAAAAAAAACAGAGAATAGAATAGAATGAAATATAATAAGTATCCAAATGCATGACATGTCATAGGGGTTTAAGGACAAGTATTATTTCAGACACATTGATATCTGAAATTCAGTGTAAACATATTTCTTACTGTAGACCATGGTCAAAAGTTAAAAAGCCAATGTAGTAGGATTAACTGGATCTAATTGGAATATTTGGCTCTCTTTTAATTAGGTAAAGTCATAAGCACATCATCAGACCAATGGATTACTATTCTTGGTTGGTACTAAATAATCATTGACTCAGGAGAAATCTAATTAGGAAGCTGCTAGAGATCTTTCATCTGCTATAATTTCTGCATCCTCCTCTATTGTCAAATAGAAGCAGTACTCAAATGCATATCTTAATTGCTAATGATACGGTCATCTTTTTCACAAGCTTAAATTGTTATTAAATTTTTCCCACTCAATTTTAGTCTGTTTAATGGGACAAAAATGATCAATACTATTGTTTGGTAAAATGTGGAAAACATAGCATTTGGATAGATTTTGTCATTTTTGACTAATTATTTAGACTTCCTGGAGGACTAATTTAAATATTAGTCTTAAGCACTAAAATAATAATCTAAAATACTTATAATAACTAACACATTAAACCAGGAACTGTGCTATTTCCCATTGTAGCTAGATGTATGAATCACCCGAAGAAGGCATTCAAAATATGATTCTCATCCCCCTACCTTGGATCCTATGTCTCATGTCTGTTTTATAATACACCTTAAATGATCATTAACACTAGGCAAGCTTAGAGGGAAATTACATTGCCTCATTTTATATACATGCGTGCATGTGCACACACACGAATACTTTAGAAGTAGATTTTAACACCATGTCCATTTTAACCTGCATAGATTAAGTAACCTTCCTCAAGTTACCTAGACAACGAGTAGAGAAGCAGAGAGCCACATGAAGGAATCTCAGCTGAGACACACCTACCACAGGCTGCACCCAGTAACTAAACTAACAAATTATTCAATTCTTCTTTCCCAGTTTCCGTTTCTTAAACTCCTAAGTCATGCATCCTGGAGAAGCATCCTCTGCCCCCCACTTTGGCCTTTGCCCTTACCTTTCTTGTGACCCAAAGATGGTTTTGGAAGAGACCATGCCATCTATCTCTTAAAAGGTAACATGGCCACTTAAACACCCTTGAGATGGTTTTGGTGCAGTATATAACTGTTTGCAGTGTGGATGAGGTTATAACTGAGATCCCAAAACTACCATCATCTTTCATCCTTCCTCCAGTGTGGCTTTAGGGCTGTAGACAGCAGCTGTGCTTTGGCTACTGAAGCTTTAAGGATGCTGCTGATACTTGGTATTTTGAAGGTGGGAGAAGTTTGGTTGTCATTATAAAACTTGGAAATGGGAGAGAAACATTTGGAGCAAGCAATCTTCTTTATTATAATGTATAAATTGTTGCTATAAAACATACAACATAAGAAATGCAGTATTTCAAATCTATATAGTGTTCAGTATATTCACAGTGCTGTGCAATCATCAACTCTAGTTCTAAAACATTTTCATTGCTCCCCCTCCCCCACCAAAGAGACTCTGTACTCATTAGGCAGCCATACTCTATTTATCTGCCCCCAAGTTCCTGGAAGCCACTAATCTGCTCTCTTTCTCTACGGATTTGCCTATTCTACATATTTTATATAAAGGGAATCATATAATAAGTGACCTTTTTTGTCTCATTTCTTTCAGTTAGCTGAATGTTTTTCAGTTTCATCCATGTGTCAAATACTATATTTTTTCTTGTGGCTAAATAATATTCCATTGTGTGGATATACTCTTATTTGCTTATCAATATACCACGTTGATGGACACTTGGTTGTTTCCACCTTATAGCTACTGGGACTAGTGCTGTTCTGAATATTTGTGTATAAGTATTTACTTAAATACATCTTTTAAATTTATTTGGATATATATCTAAAAGTAGAATTGCTAGATCATATGATAATTCCATGTTTAACTTTTTGAGGAATCACCAAATTGTTTTCCTCAGTGGCTGCTTCATTTTACATTTCCAGCAGGAGTTTATTAGTAGTTTCAATTTCTCTACATCTTCACCAACATGTGATATTTCTTTCTTAATTTTTTTTTTTAATCCAAGGGAAGGGAAACGGAATTTTTATTGTGAGTTTGCTTTGCATTTCCCTAATGGCTAATGATATTGAATATCTTTTCATATGCTTGTTAATCATTTGTATAGCATATCTTCTTTGGAGAAATGTTGACTCAAATACTACATTTGACTCTTGAATCCTGTTCATCTCTTTTTGCACTGAAGCCTCTCTTTGTCTCCCTCATGTGCAGTAATAATGGTGATAATGATAGTAGCTGCCTAATGCCAGGCACAATTCCAAGCACTTTAAATACATTGTCATTGAATTCTATTATCTCCATTTTAAAGATAAGAAAACTGAGGCCTAGAGAAGATTAAATTGAACAGGGTTCATTACAAGCCAAACTTGCTCTCTTGAAAGTCCATGCTCTTAACTTCTGCATCAGGGGTCTGCAGACTAGCTTGCATTGCTTACATGTTCCAGGAAATTATTTTTTGCTATGTGTCATCTTATACATTTTTAATAATAAGTTGAAGTGACTGAAAAGGATATAATTTCCCACATATCGTAAATATTATCATTTAAGAATGTAACTGTTACATCATGCTTTTAAATGTTTCCAAGGGACTCTAAATGCCATTGTGACATGGTACCCGGAACCATTGATTTTAAAAATTCATGAACAATTCTCTCTTATTTTGCTTGAAATTGTACTTTTATAACATTACTTCTCCAGAATGTTATCATAATACAACATTTTTTATGCTTGAAAGTCTCTTATTGATCATCTTTTCATGTTTTCTGTAATAAAAATATGACTATAAATAAAATTGAATTTTAAATAATTTCTTATAATATAAGTTCTGAGTATTCAAAATTTCTTTTGATTGAGCTGTTATTACAATTGTTAGTAGTAGTCAACTCATAAAATCAAAAAAAAATATTACAAATTTTGATAAATTATTATTAGCCACAACAAGTGAATTTACATTGGAAATGTACTCACAAGGTACATTTCCTACTCAAAGTAGGATGGATGGGGCTCTTATGGTACCTTGATTAAAGGAGAGTCTGTGCACAACAAATTTTCAACTTATACCTTTGACATCCAGAGCATTTTAATTATTGAATAATGCATCATAACAAACTTGTGATAGGTGAAAGAAATTCCTCTTTTTTGTCAGTTGAGAGGACCTGTTTTGAAAAGAGTTGCCGGAAAAGGATCCTTGCTGGTATGTTGCTTTTATCATGCATGGGAAAGTTCTGAAACAGGTCAAGTTTAGAAAAGAGTACATATAGAAAAAATGAATCTAGAAAATGATTTTTATAAAATGGTTCACGGTTCACTGTTCACGTATTCTATTCCATGGAGGGACTTTGTGTACTCCTAGGGGTTTGAAGACAAATATGCTGCACTATATTAATAAGTGAACAGCCTACTAAGACTCCAGCCCAACCTCACTAATAGACTCCAGAAAAAATAGTCACTTGGTACGTGACTACTGTCTACTAAGAATCTTGCACATGCAATCTTGTTTAATTGTTGGAAAAACAGAAGAACTCTGCAAAGTAGGATTATGCTCACTATACAAAGAGAGAGAATTTGTGTGAATTATAGAAATTATTAAGTGGTTTAGCAAAATTTTGAATTTATTCTGTCTCCTATTTTCTTTTTAATTCTTCATTAAGCTTGAATCAACTAGAAGCAATGGAATTCATTTGAAATAATTTTTGTTTGATTTTTCTCTTTCTTTTCCAAGCTTACAATATTACTTGCCTTTAAAAAAACTCACAGGGACATCAAAGAGGTCAACTTAAGTGTATCTGTAATTAATGGAATATGAAGAGGAAAAGTTTTTGAATAAATAGGACATCTTGTATCCACCATCTATCTTTGGCCATAGATCACTCTCTGAACAATGTCAGCACAAAGGTGGGCAAAGTCGTACCCTAATTTTGAAAGGGTGCAGAGCTGGGGACCCATAACACAGAGTTATTTAAATTGTAAGTTTGTGATTTTACACAAGAGAGATAACTGTCTGTGGTTGGAGAGTTTGTGTCACTGCATGAAAAAAAATTCTTAAAGAACATGAGATAATTATAAAACAAATTTGCTAAACTGTAGGATAATTTAATTTCTCACATGGTCAAGAATTTAGATTAAAAAATAAGACCTACTGTATAATTTATTCATGAGTTATAAGGTCAGTGTGGATGAGGTTATAACTGAGATCTCAAAACTACCATCATCTTTCATCCTTCCTCCAGTGTGGCTTTAGGGCTGTAGACAGCAGCTGTGCTTTGGCTACTGAAGCTTTAAGGATGCTGCTGGTACTTGGTATTTTGAAGGTGGGAGAAGTTTGGTTGTCATTATAAAACTTGGAAATGGGAGAGAAACATTTGGAGCAAGCAATCTTCTTTATTATAATGTATAAATTGTTGCTATAAAACATACAACATAAGAAATGCAGTATTTCAAATCTATATAGTGTTCAGTATATTCACAGTGCTGTGCAATCATCAACTCTAGTTCTAAAACATTTTCATTGCTCCCCCTCCCCCACCAAAGAGACTCTGTACTCATTAGGCAGCCATACTCTATTTATCTGCCCCCAAGTTCCTGGAAGCCACTAATTTGCTCTCTTTCTCTACGGATTTGCCTATTCTACATATTTTATATAAAGGGAATCATATAATATGTGACCTTTTTTGTCTCATTTCTTTCAGTTAGCTGAATGTTTTTCAGTTTCATCCATGTGTCAAATACTATATTTTTTCTTGTGGCTAAATAATATTCCATTGTGTGGATATACTCTTATTTGCTTATCAATATACCACATTGATGGACACTTGGTTGTTTCCACCTTATAGCTACTGGGACTAGTGCTGTTCTGAATATTTGTGTATAAGTATTTACTTAAATACATCTTTTAAATTTATTTGGATATATATCTAAAAGTAGAATTGCTAGATCATATGATAATTCCATGTTTAACTTTTTGAGGAATCACCAAATTGTTTTCCTCAGTGGCTGCTTCATTTTACATTTCCAGCAGGAGTTTATTAGTGGTTTCAATTTCTCTACATCTTCACCAACATGTGATATTTCTTTCTTAATTTTTTTTTTTTATTCTAGTGGATGTGAACTGGATTTTTATTGTGAGTTTGCTTTGCATTTCCCTAATGGCTAATGATATTGAATATCTTTTCATATGCTTGTTAATCATTTGTATAGCATATCTTCTTTGGAGAAATGTTGACTCAAATACTACATTTGACTTTTGAATCCTGTTCATCTCTTTTTGCACTGAAGCCTCTCTTTGTCTCCCTCATGTGCAGTAATAATGGTGATAATGATAGTAGCTGCCTAATGCCAGGCACAATTCCAAGCACTTTAAATACATTGTCATTGAATTCTATTATCTCCATTTTAAAGATAAGAAAACTGAGGCCTAGAGAAGATTAAATTGAACAGGGTTCATTACAAGCCAAACTTGCTCTCTTGAAAGTCCATGCTCTTAACTTCTGCATCAGGGGTCTGCAGACTAGCTTGCATTGCTTACATGTTCCAGGAAATTATTTTTTGCTATGTGTCATCTTATACATTTTTAATAATAAGTTGAAGTGACTGAAAAGGATATAATTTCCCACATATCGTAAATATTATCATTTAAGAATGTAACTGTTACATCATGCTTTTAAATGTTTCCAAGGGACTCTAAATGCCATTGTGACATGGTACCCGGAACCATTGATTTTAAAAATTCATGAACAATTCTCTCTTATTTTGCTTGAAATTGTACTTTTATAACATTACTTCTCCAGAATGTTATCATAATACAACATTTTTTATGCTTGAAAGTCTCTTATTGATCATCTTTTCATGTTTTCTGTAATAAAAATATGACTATAAATAAAATTGAATTTTAAATAATTTCTTATAATATAAGTTCTGAGTATTCAAAATTTCTTTTGATTGAGCTGTTATTACAATTGTTAGTAGTAGTCAACTCATAAAATCAAAAAAAAATATTACAAATTTTGATAAATTATTATTAGCCACAACAAGTGAATTTACATTGGAAATGTACTCACAAGGTACATTTCCTACTCAAAGTAGGATGGATGGGGCTCTTATGGTACCTTGATTAAAGGAGAGTCTGTGCACAACAAATTTTCAACTTATACCTTTGACATCCAGAGCATTTTAATTATTGAATAATGCATCATAACAAACTTGTGATAGGTGAAAGAAATTCCTCTTTTTTGTCAGTTGAGAGGACCTGTTTTGAAAAGAGTTGCCGGAAAAGGATCCTTGCTGGTATGTTGCTTTTATCATGCATGGGAAAGTTCTGAAACAGGTCAAGTTTAGAAAAGAGTACATATAGAAAAAATGAATCTAGAAAATGATTTTTATAAAATGGTTCACGGTTCACTGTTCACGTATTCTATTCCATGGAGGGACTTTGTGTACTCCTAGGGGTTTGAAGACAAATATGCTGCACTATATTAATAAGTGAACAGCCTACTAAGACTCCAGCCCAACCTCACTAATAGACTCCAGAAAAAATAGTCACTTGGTACGTGACTACTGTCAACTAAGAATCTTACACATGCAATCTTGTTTAATTGTTGGAAAAACAGAAGAACTCTGCAAAGTAGGATTATGCTCACTATACAAAGAGAGAGAATTTGTGTGAATTATAGAAATTATTAAGTGGTTTAGCAAAATTTTGAATTTATTCTGTCTCCTATTTTCTTTTTAATTCTTCATTAAGCTTGAATCAACTAGAAGCAATGGAATTCATTTGAAATAATTTTTGTTTGATTTTTCTCTTTCTTTTCCAAGCTTACAATATTACTTGCCTTTAAAAAAACTCACAGGGATATCAAAGAGGTCAACTTAAGTGTATCTGTAATTAATGGAATATGAAGAGGAAAAGTTTTTGAATAAATAGGACATCTTGTATCCACCATCTATCTTTGGCCATAGATCACTCTCTGAACAATGTCAGCACAAAGGTGGGCAAAGTTGTACCCTAATTTTGAAAGGGTGCAGAGCTGGGGACCCATAACACAGAGTTATTTAAATTGTAAGTTTGTGATTTTACACAAGAGAGATAACTGTCTGTGGTTGGAGAGTTTGTGTCACTGCATGAAAAAAAATTCTTAAAGAACATGAGATAATTATAAAACAAATTTGCTAAACTGTAGGATAATTTAATTTCTCACATGGTCAAGAATTTAGATTAAAAAAATAAGACCTACTGTATAATTTATTCATGAGTTATAAGGTAATGTTAAGTTTAGCCATCATTCTATAAATGGAGCCATAAAAGCACAGACCAACACCTTTTAGTTACCCTGTAAGTAACTTCATGGTCAGGTTTATCTGGTATACTGAGCAGAAAGCCATTTTTCTATCACATAATGAAAATATTTGGAAAACCACTAGAGCAATGAGAGTTACAGAACTCTTAAAAT
>NW_011888987.1:2017888-2019373 GCF_000151845.1 Pteropus vampyrus | reverse complement strand
TTTTTTTTTCTGCTTCTGGCATCTTAGATAATTTCACTGCTTGTTATAAGCTTTACTACAGAGCACACAGGCTTAAAACAATGAGGAAATGAAATCGACTTGACTACTTTTTAGCATATTCTAGGCACTGGATCAGGTAGAGCATGAGGGTTATGGATTATGAGTAGATTTCAATTATCTGGATGCTCCTTTTCCAGACAATGCAGATTTAATTATGGCTTACTTCGGTATTCATCAATGAGTTTGTGGAAAACCTCAGAAAAAAGGTGAAGCATATTCATGAGACAGGAACTCAGTTGAGCACACAAAAAAGAGAAAAAATATCAGGTCAGTATCAGCTTTTATTCAAGAAAAATCCACTTTGCAAAGCTATCTTGAAAGGATAAACACCGGCGGACAAATTGGTCCATCTTGGGGCCAGTTTTACAAGATAAGTGAACACTTGTTTCTTTGAATCCAACAACTGTGCTGCAACCTGACAAATCCTAGGCACAGAGTTTCAAACAGCCACAACAGTTTCCTTAGAGATCTCACAAATGACATTTCTTTATGTGGAACATGATAAGTATAATTCCCCATCTCCAACTTTTCTTGTATTGCTTCATATCTAATCTAATTTTTTTCAAGAAATGTTTTATGACCCTTAATGTATTGTTGAGAATTTGCTTTTAAGCTCTTGAGTAATGGGAAAATAAATTGCAATCTAGTGAAATCTTAACAAAATAACCATTACGTTGTGAATGCTACAGCCAAAAAGGAAAGCAAAGATGACGGGAGCAGTGTTTGATTCTGGTAAATTGTTTCCTTCACAATTTTGCTTTTGTATAATAAATATAGTTCATGAGATAGCTGTCTAAGGATAAACTGTTAGTTGCTCTATTCAATGAAAGCAGAAGTAAATCACTCAGTTTTGGAAGAAATTGACGTCTTTGTGAGCAAGATTTGCAAGAACAGACAATAATTGTTATTTTGTAAATAATAATTTGATACACTTAATAAGTTATACTTACCAGGCAACACTTATAAAATGTATCTGTCATTAGGAAAAACACACAACTCTTATAGTGAAAAAATGACTGCTTTCTCATTTCTAGGATCAGAGCAATCACTGACAAAAAAAATAACTTTAGCTTTTGAAACAATGACTTTTATGGTTTTTAGGGCTCAGTTATGTGCATAATAGCTAAAAAAAATGTATAAATTCAGGTTAACGAAAATAATCTTGCCATGGACACATAGTCCAGTGAATACTACAAAATATTTTATTATTTGCTCTGTGAAGTCACTTTGTAGCTCTTATAGTGTGAACCCTGGATGGAATCTTGAAGCTGTTTGCTTTCTGGTCTACCTCTTTCTGTTAACTTTCCCCATCTTTGCACTTTGCTTTCTCTGGTCTTCTGCCCTTGATGATAAATCCTAACTATCCAGTTGAAGGTTGTAGACATTATTCACAGCTCCATAATGGAAATGATTAAGTAGATTCTA
>NW_011888987.1:2007890-2017108 GCF_000151845.1 Pteropus vampyrus | reverse complement strand
TAAATCTTTCAAAACACTGTTATTCTAGAGATGAAGCAAATATTTTTGATATGACTCTTCCAACTGGGTAAGCATCTGGAAATAAGTAATTAACATGCTTGTAATTCAGTAATTCCACAGCCTATAGAAGAATGTGGCAGGATTCACCCTGGAATGCATGTTGTTCATTCTAGTTTTACTAAATATTTAGATCTGTGTTTCTGGATTGTATCTCCTTTCCCATAAGCAATTATCAGGACACATGTATTCCCTGAACCTAGACTGAACACACTATCTTGGATCTATGATTTGCCTAAATCCTTCTAATAACATGGAAATTGCTTCTGGGCTGCCTAAAGATCTTTTTAATAGCAAGAATTTAACTTGAAAATTTAACATATATAAAAAAGAAATGATGTAAAGATATTTCTTTAGAATATAAAAAGCAAAGATATTCATATCTTAACTTCCAAAATGGCATATTTATTGTAGTGGATGAGAGATATTACCCACATTTTATAAGTAGGGTAAACTGACCAGAGTGCATTTGTCCTTTTTGTCAAATCCTTCACACATAAGATAAAATGACAGAAGTGGTATATTGTGCATCTAATAGAAGAAAACATGGATTTGAAATTAAATTTAAAGGAATAGAGGATTATTTTTTGGTAGCTGCATAATTTCACAATTTTTCTCAGGAAGATAACTATAAATTAACTAAAAATTTGATATGTAAATATTTTTTTCTCTTGGAGAGATGGCACATCAGCTTCCAAAACCACTTGTTGAATGTGTACTCATAATCTACTCATACTACTATTTTCTTTAATTATTTAAAAAACTCAAAAAAGGCAAATAAAAAATAAGCAATAAAATTAAAAATCATTTTCCTTATCTTAGTTTCTTGAATCACACTGTATTGATAAGGTGCTGTCAGTTGTTTCTTAAATTTAAACTTGCTCAAACTTAAAAAATATTTTTGGGGTCATTTTACTCCTTCTCTTTCTAGCTAAATCTCTATTTCCAGAACTCCGTGTACTGATTTATCAAAACCAATCATAGTGCAAGGAAAATGGATTTTTCTAATTGATTTATTCCATCTTAGACCATCTCAGGACCTGGAAATAACATCACTTTTACCCAAACACATTCTATTCTACAATGAAGTGCAGTAGACTAGATACTTGTGTTATAACCAAGATATCCAGTACATCTGCATTCTTAGTGTTCCAACTTTATTACTGAGAGATTTTTTTTTTTATCTTCTGCTGTGTCATATTTTTGGATCAAAGAAAAGTATGAATAAATATTACTGAAAGATTAGGAAGTCTAAATAGAAAAGAAAACAAGCTTTCTCCTATTGTTAGAGACAATGCTCTTTGGATCTCTTGTGTTTCTGCATGTCTCATGAACAGAGGCACTGCTTGTTTTCCAGACTGCCTTTTTAAGGAGGTTTCTATGGCAAACATCATTGAAAGATCAGGCAGTGTTCTTCTTTAGCAAAGGTCAGGTAGGCTTACTGCCCATTATAAATGGTTTGTGTCCCCTAAACTAGGGGTTCTTCTTCTGTAACAGCCCACTATATATTTAGGCATCACTTGGCCTGCTTTTCATTTCTTTGCAGAATTGGAGCTTGAGGAACTGGTACAAATGCTGATACTCTGACTACTACTATTACTGTGAGTAATAAATGTTTTTTGTCTCTGACCCAGGAGTCTCCTGTCTTCTGTCAGCATCTGTCAACCTGTGACAGGCTAGTAACTTGCTTGCTGTTAGCTTGCCTATCGGGTAAATTTCAGGCTTTTCACATATTAACCATATTTGTTCTTGACAGTCAAATCTGGTTAATGTGAAACAGACAAGTATTTCACCTTTAAAATTTCTTATCATAGGTAAGTAAATCTTAAACTCTGTGCTAGGATAGCCTTGGAATAATTATATTTGCTGATTTTTCTGGATTCTTACATCAGAGAAAGCATTCTCTGCTCCTGAGAATGAATTTCAAATCCAAATTTGCTTCTATTAAGTACACATCACACCTATTCTATCATTTAATTCTTTGCCTTGAAGAATTAAGAGAAAAATCCTTGCAGATAATTTCACCCCAAATCTAGACTCCCTTTCTACGCAAAGCCTTTAGCAGGACTCCAGGCTTGCTTTAGGTAGTACTTTATATTTAGCAATGCAAGCACTTTGGGCCCATTTTATGTTTCAGTGGCACTTATCTTGCTTTGTATGTTAACAGTGCCAAGCATAATTTCTTCAGTCTTATTTACCTCTCTCTCTCTCTCACCTATTATGTATGTATGTATGTATGTATGTATCTATCAACTATCATCTTTCTATCATCTATCATCTATCATCTTTCTATTATCTATTATCTATCTATCTATCTATCTATCTATCTATCTATCTATCTATCTATCTATCTATCTATCTTCTATCATTTATCTATGTTTCTTAACCTCTAAATAGTTTGATGTGTATTTCTTAAAATCAAGGACAATCTCTTATATAATCACAGTGCAAATGTGTTAAAATCAGGAAATTAACATTGGTAAAACATGGTTATCCAACCCATAGACTTTATTCAGATTTCACCATTGTCTTACTTGTCTTCTGTAGTAAGAATTTTTCTGGTCTAGGATCCAATTCAAGATCACCTGTTGCATTTCAGTTGTCATATCTCTTCAGCCTTCCTTTATCAGGATCAGTCTTAATCAGTCTTTATCCTTCTTAAGTTTGACATTTTGAAGAGATGGGGCCAATTGTTTTATAGAATGTTCCTCAACTTGAGGAACATTCATTAAATTCAAATTATGCATAGGTGGCAGGAATACCCAAGAAGTGATGTTCTTTTCTCATTGATCCTATCAAGTGGCAGGATATTGTTACTTGTTCCCATATTGGTGACGTTAACTTTAATCACCAAGTCCTAGACATTTCCCCCAAGTTTCTCTATTGTAAAGTTGTTATTTTCCCCTTTGTAATTTATAAATAACTCATGGGGAGATTATTTGAGGCTATGTGAATATCCTGTTCCTTATAGTACATTGATGACTCTTGCCTGAATCAAAGTACTATAATGATTGACAAAAAGTGATTTTTAAACTCCATAATTCTTTCTGTATTTATTAGTTGACATTTTACGGTAAGGATCTTTCTTGCTTCCTTATTTATTTACTTACTTCTGTCAATATGGATACATAGATTCCGATTTTATTCAATGGGTTACTATTGAATAAAATCGGAATCACTATTATTACTTATTTTTATGCTTAAATTGTTCCAGATTTGACCAGTGGAAGCTCTCTCAAAGCTGGCTCCTGTGCCTGTCATTCTTAAAGCACATTCTGAATTCTGGCTTACTCTCCAGTGCTAGCCCTGGACTCAGCCATTTTGCTAGAAACTCTGATTTTTTTTTTAGTGAGGAGTGATATTAGAACCCAAAATTTGAAAGCTAGATGTGCTCATTGCTCATGTCTTTTCAGTGGATAGACTGGGAAAAATTGTCATTTCATATCATTTTCACCTTTCACTATTTTATATTTATAGCTCCTTTCTCACTGTGAGAAGCCTGGCTCCCAATGAGATCAATATATTTATGCCTATGTTCAATGCTATGATGCATTGAACTTACTTCAGAATTACTACACCCATACCACTATTAAAAATAAACCTACTATTTTAGAGGTAACTGGACTGGGTCTGATTTGTACCTAAATTCAACTTCTTAAAATTATTTATAATTTTGAATGACTGATTTTGCATTTTTACATTTAATGCTCTAGTACTATACAAGTTGGTTTATGTAGTTGAAATTACTGTGAGCATTCTTTTTCAATTAATAAAGATTAATTAGATTTGGCTTGCTTACACTGTAATTCTCTTTTACATAATGAAAATGAGTCAGTTTCTCTTTGGATCCTTCATGCCACTTTCTGAGTTCTTTCTCAGTTTTACCTCTGTTCATCTTCAGAGAAAACTTCCTTTTGGATTCTTAGTGAACCCCTGATTATTCACTTCTTTCCTTTCAACAAACAACTTTCAGAATTTACACAGGTAAAATTATTAATAATGGTTAGTGTTGTCATATGTCCCTTCATACCCTGCTCCCTGCCCCCTAGCCATTAACATGACTTTTTTAGCGATAGAAACTCAAATTATAAATATCAGAAAACTAAAGGAGGAACTTGCAGGATCTGGGGAATATCCCTGGTACTGAAAAACCACACTATATAACCTCGACTTTTAACTCCTAAATATCATACTGGTAAAATAAAATAGTCTCCTGCTAAGTAGATACTTGTCAGCACTGAGCTGATTGAGAAGGGAAGGTTCAATGGTGAGACAACCAGTTGGAAGAATGCACAAGAGGTTGACATGAAAATGAAACAGCAGACACCAACTTTGTTGTGGGGGAGCACTTTTGTTGTGGGGAGAGTGTGGTATTGCAAAAACTTCTTCTGCTCCCCTTCTTGTGCTCTCTTTCTGCTCTCCAGGGGACCACATGGCTCCATACATATCAGAGTATAATAGCGGCATTCAGCTACACATGCGTGATACAATAAGCTGAAGTATATTTACATATTTTAGGTGCAGGCATTCTACTACAGTAATGTAACATTCTTAATCCGGTGTCCTATTACTAGTCACAAGTCTGGATCCAGACCTGTGACCCAACAGGCCTGGGACCTACAATACTCATATTCACAAATACAAAAAGAAGAAAGTCTGGCTTTAAATATGTTCAGAGTACCACAGGAACTAATAGCAATTTTACTTCTTGTTTTAAGTGCTTTCCAGGTCACTGAAAACCTCTCCTACCAATTTAGTGAGTAACCTTTCTGTAATAAGATCTTACCTTGTCTCAATTTTTCCTTCCATAAAATGAAAATACTACTATGTGCTCCTATTTATAGAGTAATCAAGATGAAAAAGGTTTGGGTAGGAATAAAGTATAACTTTTTAGCTGTGGTTCCCCTCTAGGGGAAATTAGCTTTCCTTGTGTGGAAAATGGAAACAGAGCTTTGCTTTTAGTGTGTATTACAATAGCTTATGGTGCTTATGTACTAGGCAGGCATGCTACCTTCTAGTTTCTTTACAGGAAGATGTATTTTTGCCAGGCAGGCTCTCTGGTCACCCAGCAATGAGAACACTTACTCTTGAAATTGAGAATTCAGCTTTTAATAACTTCAGAGACAACCTGTTCTGTCATATATCTTGAGGGCTCAATAGATACTGTGATTCAGTTATTGGCAAAGAGCAACAACAAAGATTAAATGAAATAGTCAATGATCAAGTATGCAGCTTAATGAAGGTCATCACTGGAGGAATAGCACAGTGAAATGGTTTAGCCACAGGTTCTGAAGTCTGACTGTTGAGATTCACATCCCAGGTATGCCATTTATTAGCTGTATGACCTGGAACAAGTCACCCAACCACTCTGTACTTCAGTTTTACCCATTATAAGTTGGGAATAGAGCAGTTTACTTACAGAATTGACATGAAGATTAAATGAGTTAGCATATATTTAGCCTTAGTACAGAGCATAATATAATTGTTTGTGAAATAATAATAATGGGAAAAGTATCAATTAACCATGAGAAAAGAGAGGGAAGTTTTGAATGAAGATTCCCAAAGAAGCATAGTTGTAAACTAAGATTGTTTTTTTTTTAAATCAACATTTATTGATGCTTATAATGAAATATAGTCTTGCCTTCTTTGAGTTTACAAGAATAAAGAAAATTTATATTAGAGACATTTACTCTTTAGTTTTCAGAATTTAATAAAAATGAATAAAAATGTTTTAATCTTGTTGATAATTTTCATATTATTCTGTTATTGTTTATCTGAATGAGATCATATTCAATTTCATATGCCTATTATTTGTGCCACATAGATTACAAATGCCCAGTAAATTTGTAGATGTTTATACATGTAGAAATGAAATATTTAACTACAAAATATCTTGTATTTTGGGAAGCTATATGTTGATCTCTGTTTCTCTGCAATTTGGAAAGGACGCAAAGTGATTTATACACAGAAATTTGAAGAAAATGTTACCATACTGACTTTCAGAATATGTTGAGAATATTACTAACACATATTGTAAAAGTACTTTCTCCTATGAAGTTTTTCCACTTCTTTTTTTAATCATGTAAAAGCACATTGAGCAAATCAATCCCCTGGAGGAACTTCTTAGTTCATCTCATCAAAAACAATAAGAGAATATGGATGAGCCTTTTTATAATAAAGCAGATAAAATGTGATGTGTATAAATTATGGTTATTAATTTAACTTTTGTTAAAGAAAAGATTACTATTAATGCTCTACTGGTAGAATAGCCCTTCATTACTTTTAACTAACACTAAACATTTACATAACAAAAAAATTATTTTGGTTTAATAAGAGCAGTTATTAAAGAAAGCCAAGCATTTGTTTTGTATCTAAAACTAACTAGATTCCTTCTTGGCCCTTTGGCTAAGATCAAGTATAAAACTAACTAGAGATGTTCATTTTGCTAAGAAAACTTAATATGTAAATGTTCATGCTTGTAAAAGAGATGAACCAGAGGGTGATTTTCCATTTTCAGTAGTAACTTTCCTATTATATTAGGTGCTGAGCAATCTTCTCAACAAAGCTTAGTGGGCAAAGAAATCTAAACTTTAAGTATTAGATGTCACTGCTAATTAAAGTTCGATCATGTGAGAAGTTGTAAGTCAATGGAAAATTTTGATTTATAAAAATTTAATTTGTATGTTGCATATATGGTATGAAATGAAGAAAATTCACTCCACTCTTTTTTTTTTTTTAATCAGATGTGAAGGACAGAAAAAAAACATTAGGATGTACAGAAGAATTTGGGTTGCTGGAAGGAAAGTCATGTGTTGGTGGTAGTCCTTCCAGCCACAATTAGTATTAGTGTTAAAAAATTATGTGAACATCAATATCAAAATATGTTTTTTACATGCTTAGAAGATGTGTTATTTTTTTATATGCTGAAAAGAGTTGATGTTGAAATTTTAGTATAATAATTAAAAAATGGCCATTGGACAGATTGCATGGTGAAAACAATTGCTTAGCTGGCTGACAAAGATCTCAGTCAGAAAAAAATGTGTATTTAGGGAAGCACCATATAAAAGCAATTTTTCTAACTGGTACATATTAGCTAGGTTGGCTCAGGTAGACATTCAAATATATAAAAGTTAAAATTAAATTTAAAAACTGTGAGAACTAGAACACAATAACATGATAACAATTAACATTATTAATTATAGTAACTACATAGTTGAGGGCTAGAACAATTAAATTTTGCTCGATAAAGTGATAATTTACTATATTCCGTGTGGTTGTGAAAGTTCTAATTTTTCTTGAATTTAATTCCAAGACAAGCATAGAATTCCTCCTACATTCACAAGACTACCTCAGTTTTTGCAGAAACTTTAAATGGCACACATAAACAAGGAAAGTAGAACCGTATCTCTAAAAAAGGATATTAGAAACCAGTATTGATCGGGGAAACATGGCAAAGTGAGAGATGTCCTCAGATCTCTCCCCTTGAAATAACAATAAGCTGAACATCTAAAACTCTACAAAAAAAACACCCAAACTGTATACCAGCATGTCTGAGTGTGGGATCTGCACATAAGCGGTACCATGGGTCAGGATCCCGGGTGTGAGGCAATGGACTGGGAGAAATAAAGAAGCTGCCTTTTGCAGCCCATGGAGCACCTTGCAGGAGGAGGAGGAGGGGGAGGGGTGAAGGTGTGTTGACTTCCCTGATCAGCCCTGCCTGGAAGTGCCGGAATTTCTAGCAGCCGACAGCAAGGCCCAATCATTAGGGCAGAAAGCAGAGAAGCGGGACGGGACAGTAGAGAAAGAACAGTTGATTTTTACCACCCTGGTTTCAAAACTGAGGCTGAGCTATGGACCCCAACTCCCAACACAGATGGCTCTCCCCCATACCCTCCAAGACTGAACTCCGCAGAGCCCAAGAGGAATCTGAACAAAAGCTGCTGAGACTGAAGCTACCTCTCGCAGCCTCTAGAGCTCCCTGCGAGATGAGGGGGAAGGGAGAAGGTGCGGTGACTTCCCTGATTCAGCATGCCTGGAAGGGCACAAACTTCTAGCAGCCGGCAGCCGGACTAAGTCATCAGGATAGAAAGCAAAGAAGTGGGACGGGACTGCAAAGAAAGAACAGTTGATTTTTACTGGCTGCTGTTGCAAAACCGAGGCTGAGCCACAGGCCCCAACTCCCAACCCAGAGAGCCCCTACCCCCATACCCTCCGAGATCAATCACTGCAAAGCCCCAGGAGAATCTGAGTAAATACTACCAAAACTATTGCTAACACTGACAGGGACTGAAATTGAGACTGCCAAGTGTGATTAAATATCTACAAGAAAATAAAAAAGACATTTAGGCTTTATATAAAGTAGGGAATCCAAGAAGTTTAGACGCCACCTACTGGAAACCAAAAGAAAAGCGCCTTCTTTGCAGCAGGCTAAAGAGAGACCTTTATATAATAAATCTTCTTTCTGGAAACAACAGAATACACTTCCATTAATGCCCAGGCAGAGAAATAATCCATTAAAGTCCCTGAACAGCCAAGGTGACCAGGCATTTCAGAAAGAAAGGGAAAAATCTCCAGAAAGTAAGCTTATAGACATAGAAATATGCAACTTAAATGAAAGAAAATTCGAGATGGTATTTCTGAAAAAACTCAATGAGATCCAAAACAACTCAAATAAAAAATTTCAGGAATTGAAAAACAACTAGATGTACAGAGCAAGGAGATTGAAACCCTCAAAAAGAACCAAATAGAACTTCTAGAGATGATGAACATACGGCAAGAGGCGAAAAGTGAAATAGCAAGCCTGGGAAATAGAGTAGACCAAATGGAGGAAAGGATTAGTGATATCAAAGACAGAAATCTAGAAATAAATCAGAAGAAAGAAGAGGGAAATCGAAGAATGAAAAATAATACAAGAGAAATACAGGAACTAGCTGATACCATCAGGAGAGGAAACATAAGAATAATGGGCATTACCAAAGCAAGAAAAAGGAGCAAGGACTAGAAAGCATTTTCAGACAAATAGTTGACAAGAATTTCCCAAATCTAAGAAGTGAGTTGAAGCTTGGAATTCAAAACATCAACAGAAAACCCAATTACCTCCGCCAAAAAAGGCCTTCACCAAGACACATTGTATTCAAGTTATCAAAAATCAATGACAAAGA
>NW_011888987.1:2007505-2007840 GCF_000151845.1 Pteropus vampyrus | reverse complement strand
ATTCAAAACATCAACAGAAAACCCAATTACCTCCGCCAAAAAAGGCCTTCACCAAGACACATTGTATTCAAGTTATCAAAAATCAATGACAAAGATAGAATCTCAGGGCAGCCAGGAAAAAGAAAATGGTAACATGTAAAGGAAAACCCATTAGATTATCATTGGACTTCTCGGTGCAAACCTTACAAGACAGAAAGGAATGGAATCAAATATTTAAACTAATAAGTGAAAGGAACTACCAGCTTAAAATAATGTATCCAGCTAAGCTCTCCTTTAGATATGAAGGAGAAATAAAGACTTTTCCAGACATACGAAAATTGAGGGAATTCTCCACT
>NW_011888987.1:2002565-2007455 GCF_000151845.1 Pteropus vampyrus | reverse complement strand
ATATTTAAACTAATAAGTGAAAGGAACTACCAGCTTAAAATAATGTATCCAGCTAAGCTCTCCTTTAGATATGAAGGAGAAATAAAGACTTTTCCAGACATACGAAAATTGAGGGAATTCTCCACTACGAAGCCTGCACTACAGGAAATAATAAAAGGTGTCAGTTCACCTAAAACAAAATAAAACAAACAAACAAAAATAAATAATTAGGAGTAAAGTTACTATCAGGCAACTAGAAGCAGAGAGTGCAACCCTTACTAAGAACTGAGCATTATAAGCTTAATTAATAATCAGAGAATTGCTATAACAAGATAGTAATGAATGTTCAGCATACATAGGGACAAATTGAGATAACAATGACTGAAACGAGGAGAATTCAAAGATCCAAATTCACACAAAAGAAAGGAGATAAGGCACACGCAGAAGAACATGGATGACTGTATAATATACATGTATATATAACTATATCCTTTTTATATTCGTAATGGTAACCACACACCAAAGATTCAGAACTGAAGTATATAACAGAAAGCAAGAAGAAACAGAGGCAAAACCCACAAATGTCAACCAAAATAAAGAAAACAGAAACACAAGGACAAGGAAGCAATGGAAACACTGAGTTACCAGAAAGCAAAAGATAAAATGGCTATACGAAGACCTCATATTTCAATAATCACCCTAAATGTAATGGACTGAACTCACCAATAAAAAGAGTTGCAGAACGGATCAAAAGACAAAACATAACCATATGCTGCCTCCAGGAGACACACCTAAGTTCCGAAGTCAAATATAGACTCAAAGTGAAAGGATGGAAAATGCTATTTCAAGCAAATGAAATACAGAGAAAAGTGGGAGTAGTGGTAGTAATATTGGATGAAATAGACTTCAAAATAAAAAAGATAAAGATATGGAGAGACACTGCATAACGATAAAGGGAATGATGCACCAAGAAGATATAACACTTATTATTACCTATGCTCCCAATCAGGGAGCCCCAAAATATGTAAAGCAATTACTAACAGAACTAAAGGAAGAAACAGACCAAAACACCATCGTAGTAGGGGACCTAAATACACCACTGTTGGATATGGAAAGATCATCTAAACAGAAAATCAATAAGGAAATAACATCCTTAAATGACACATTAGACCAACTGGACATAATTGACATATACAGAGCTTTCCATCCCAAAACAACTGCATATACATTCTTCTCTAGTGCACATGGAACGTTCTCAAGAATTGACCACATACTGGGTCACAGAAATAGACTTAACAAATATAAGAAGGTTGAAATCATACAATCCATATTCTCTGGTCATAATGCTCAGTAACTGGAGATCAACTGTAAAAAGAAATCAGGAAGAACCACAAATACCTGGAGATTAAACAACATGCTACTGAAAATAACTGGGTCAGAGAAGAAATAAAAAGAGAGATCAAGAAATACATAGAAACGAATGATAGTGATAATGCAACATATCAAAACTTTTGAGACACGGCAAAAGCGGTCATAAGAGGAAAGTGCATATCATTACAGGCCTACTGCCAAAAATAAGAATGAGCTCAAATAAACAACCTACCGCTTCATCTTAAAAAACTAGAAAAGGAAGAACAAATGAGACCCAAAGTCAGCAGAAGGAAAGAAATAATCAAAATAGAGCAGAAATAAATGAAATTGAAAACAAACAAACAAACAAACAAAAAATAGAAGAAACAAATGCAACAAAGAGCTGGTTCTTTGAGAAGGGTAATAAAATTGATAAACCCCTGTCTAGACTCACTAAAGAAAAGAGAGAAAGGACTCAAATAAACAAAATCAGGGATGAAAGAGAGGAAATCACGACTGACATTGCAGAAATACAAAGGATCATGCAAGAATACTATGAAAAAGCATATAATAACAAATTTAATAACCTAGAAGATATGGACCAGTACTTAGAAAAATACAATCTTCCTAGACTGAATCAAGAAGATCTGGAAAATCTAAATAGACCAATCAGCAGTATGGAAATTAAAACAATCATCAAAAACCTACCAAAAAGTGAAAGTCCAGGACCAGATGGCTTCGCCAGTGAATTCTACCAAACATTCAAAGATTTAATACCTATTCTCCGGAAACTCTTCCAAAAAAATCAAAGAGGAGACAATACTTCCTAACTCATTTTATGAGGCCAATATTACTCTGATACCAAAACCTGGTAAAGAGACACGAAAAAGAAAACTACAGATATATCTCTCACATGCAAAAATCCTAAATAAGATACTAGTGAACTGAATACAACAACATATTAAAAAAATTATACAGCATGATCAAGTGGGCTTCATCCAGGGGCACAGGGATGGTTCAACATATGCAAATCGATTAATGTGATACACCGCATAAACAAATTTAAAAATAAGAATCATATCAATAGATGCAGAAAAAACCTTCGACAAGATACAGCATTCATTTATGATCAAAACACTTAACAAAATTGGTATAGAAGGAAAGAAATTTAAGATAATAAAGGCCCAAAATGACAAACCCTCAGCCAACATTATACTTCATGGTGAAAAACTAAAGACCTTCCTTCTAAGATCAGGAACAAGGAAAGGCTGTCCACTATCGCCACTGTTATTCAATAGAACATTGGAAGTCCTAGCAAGTGCAATCAGGCAAGAGAAAGATATAAAAGGCATCCAAATAGGAAATGAAGAAGTCAAACTGTCACTATTTGCGGATGATATAATTCTCTATATAGAAAACCCTAAAGACTCCACAACACTACTAAAAACAATAAGCAAATACAGGAAAGTCTGTAGATACAAAATCAACGTTCAAAAATCCATAGCATTCCTATACTCTAATAATGAAGTGTCAGAAAAAGAAGTGGAAGAAATAATTCCTTTTGCAATGCAACAAAAAGAATAAAATATCTAGGAATACATTTAATGGAACATATGAAGGCCCTATAAAATGAAAACTACAAGACTCTATTAAAATAAATCGAAGAAGATACAAAGAAATGGAAAGATATTCTATGTTCTTAGATTGGAAGAATCAAGATAGTTAAAATGACCATATTACCTAAAGCTTATACAGATTTAATGCAATCCCCATCAAAATGCCATAGGCACTTTTTAAAGAAATAGAACAAAAAAATCATCAGATAGTTATGGAAGCACAAAAGACTCCGAATTGCCAAAGCCATCTTGCAAAAAAAGAATGAGGCTGGAGGCATCACTCTGCTCAACTTCAAAGTATACTACAAAGTGACAATAATCAAAACAGTCTGGTACTGGCAGCGAAACAGACACACGGACCAGTGGAACAGAATCGAGAATTCTGAAGTAAACCCATATTTATATGGGCAAATAATTTTCGATAAAAAAGCCAAAAACTTACAGTGGCGAATGGAAAGCCTCTTCCATAAACGGTGCTGGGAAAACTGGAAGGCTACCTACAAAAGAATGAAACTAGACTGTTTTCTACCACCGCACACCAAAATTAACTCAAAATGGATTAAGGACCTGAATATAAGACTGGAATCAATAAAATGCATAGAAGAATACATAGGAACTAAACTCAAGGACCTGGACTTAAAGAGGGTTTTATGAATTTGACCTCAAAGGCAAGGGTAGTAAAAGCAAAAATAAATGAATGGGACTACATCAAACTATAAAGCTTCTGCTCAGCAAAAGAAACTGTCAACAAGGTAAGGAGATAACCGTCGGAATGGAACAATATATTTGCAAGCAACGCCTCCAATAAGGGCCTAATATCTAAAATATACAAAGAACTCATACGACTCAATAACAACAACAAAAAACAAACCATCCAATCAAAAAATGAGCAGTGGACCGGAACAGACACTTCTTATAGGACATACAAATGGCCAACATATATATGAAGAGATGTTCAACACTGCTAGCTATTAGGGAAATGCAAATCAAAACCACAATGTGATACCATCTCACATCTGTTAGAATTGCTATAATAACAAATGTTGGAGAGGATGCAGAGAAAAAGGAACCTACATCACTGCTGGTGGGACTGCAAATTGGTACAGCCACTATGGAAAACAGTATGGAGGTTCCTCAAAAAACTAATTGATCTACCATGTGATACAGCAATCCCTCTACTGGGTATTTGCCTCAAAGGCTTGAAAATCCATGTCCTAAAAGATATTTGCACACTGATGTTCATAGCAGCATTATTCACAGTGGCCAAGACATAGAAGCAACTGAAGTGTCCTACGATAGATGATTGGCTAAAGAAGCTGTGGTACATATATACAATGGAATATTACTCAGCCATAAGAAGAAATGAAATACTGCCAGTTGCAACAACCTGGATGGACCTCGAAATAAACATGCTAAGCAAAATAAGCCAGACTGACAAAGTTGAAGATCACATGCTATCACTTATATGTGGGATATAAACCTAAAAGCAACAAATGAACAGGATAAATAGAGACTCAAGGACATGGACAATGGACTAGTGGTTACCAGAGGTGGGTTGGGGAGGTGGGAAGAGATAGACAAGGTAAAGAGGGTCAAATATAGGGATTTGGGGGAGGGTGAAGTGGGTAAAGGGGATCAAATATATGGTAGCTGAAGGAAACTGGACTCTGGGTGGTAATCATACAATAGAATATATAGATGTTGAATTATAATGTACATCTGAAAATTATATAATTATATTAATGAGTTACTCCAATAAATTTAAAAGTAAATTAAAATAAAATAAAACAAAACCAAATAAGATAAAATAAGTAAAAAAGAAACCAGTATTATTTTGTTTGTATAAATCTTAACTATTCTCGTTTGAGGCACATACACATATGGTTACCAGAGTTTTGCAATTCCAAATCAGAATATATGGTCTAAAAATATGATGATTAACTTG
>NW_011888987.1:1998406-2002515 GCF_000151845.1 Pteropus vampyrus | reverse complement strand
TAACTATTCTCGTTTGAGGCACATACACATATGGTTACCAGAGTTTTGCAATTCCAAATCAGAATATATGGTCTAAAAATATGATGATTAACTTGTTTTTATGAACAGAATTTTTAGTATCTAGTTTGGATGCTAAAAATAACATTTTTAGGTGGAATATTATCCATAATCATTTGTTATCAGATTCTCTCAGAAAATGGATACATTACACATGTCAGGCCTAAAGGCCATTAATTATTATAAGATCTATTTCATTGAATTATTAATTCTATTGAATTATTAGGAAAATAGTACATTTATTAATCTGTGATTAAGTATATTAAAACTAATCATGTTTCCGGGAATTTTTCAAAAAATTCTAGATTGTTCTCAGAGTGTGTTTCTCTACCTATTCTTTTTTTTCAGAATGTCATTTGATTTCTGAATTACAGTTGAATCAGATTAATACTACATTTATGGGGTAGAATAAATAGTGTTTAAAAATATAATAAAAAATGAATTCATTGATTTGGTAATTATTAAGTTGTCCAAAGTATTCCACTAAAACATGACTAAATGTGAGAAAAATTAGAAAACTTAAAACAGTTTTGATTTGACCATTTGCTTCTCTTTAGGACTAAGGGCAATATTATAATTGAGGCTATGCTGGCCGAACTGGACTGCTCTTTCTGAATGGAATTGATTATTATATAATTGTCATGTTTGTACTGTTTGTGGTAGATTTTATTATGGTTCCCAATTATTCACTCTTCATTTTACTGAAATGTTATATATCTTCACCATTGCCATGAAACAGTGCCTTTCTATCAGAGGAATATGCTTTCCTACCCCACTGTTATTTGATTTGGCCATATGATTTGCTTTGGTCAATGAAGAGAAGAGAACTAATGTATGCCATATCCAAGCAAAGAATTAGAAGATAATGTGTGTTAAGACTCTTGCTCTCATTTCCTTCTGTCAAAAGAACAGCATGTCCCAGATAGAGGTTACTCTTTTAGTCTTGATCCTTAAAGGCAGATGATGCATGAGACAGGGGAAGAATTGCCCACACAGGAAAAATTTTGTAGTTATTTTAGAATGATTTATTACTGCAGGCAAACAAAATTTTCAATATCTATATCTATATGAAGAATTTTTTTTAAATATGGGATCCCATATCCAAGATAATCCCTATAAATAATCATTTTCATCTCCTGGTGTTTATTACCTGTGTACCTCCTTTTACATTTAATAGAAATTATGTAACCCATAAAATATTGTAAAAAGGAAAAAGTGTGACTTCCAAGATTCAGTCATAGAAGACTTCTATTCTGCTCACTCTTAGGTCCCTTGTTATAGAGGAAGCCAGCTGCCACGTCATGAATACATTCAAGCGACCTATGTGAAAATGCACAATGGCCTCCTGAAGATAGCCAGCATCTGCTTGCCGATCATGAGCTGTCGTAAAAACTCATCATCCAGCCTAAGCCGACATCATGATGGCAATGTCATGAGAGACCCTGAACCAGAACCACCCAGCAATGCTGCTTCTAACCAATAGGATTCCTGATGCACAAAAACTGAGATAATGAATGCTTTTTTTTTTTTATAAGTCACCAAGTTTTAATGTAATTTGTTACATGGCAGTAAATAACTAATAAAAATAATAGGAGATTTCCACTTCTGGGTATATAGTAGTACTTTTCAGCATACTAATGCTTCAGCCAAGAAGAAGCCTAATATAATACAGAAGACATCTGCTTAGAGCTGCTAAGGCAAACAAAATGAGGATTGCCAAGATTCCAGAGAGGAGGGACAAGTGAATTAATACTATTTAGCCAATTTTTCCCCAGAGAAATTTGCTGATTCTGAGCATGGAGCAAATGTTGGAGAACCTGGTCTTCTTTAGGCAGAGAAGATGAAGAAACTAGGAAAGCTTTACAGTAGTAGAAATACTTGAGAGCACAGGATCCTAGTCAGCAGGGAAGACAAAAGAATTTAGCTTGACACATAGCCAATTTTCTCTCAGGACATTTGTGAAATTCTGAAGTTGTGTGGGGCAGGAGGCTAAGCGGCTGAGCAGAAATTTTCCACAAAGCAGAACGGATCTTATGTCAGTCTGTGATATGGAAGAGACAAAGATTAGGGGTCAGTATTTATAAGGGGAAAGGCCTTGGTCAGACCACTAGGCTCTCAGTTGGAATTCCTGGAGAGTCAAAGCAAACCATAGATAGAGAGAAACTTGCCAGAATTTTAACACAGACTTAACTCAGTTGAGCTTCTTAATAGATTAAGGTGATGAAGCCTCTATTCTATCTTCCTAAGCTAGAAAGTCAAGATCATCAGAAGTCTCTGACATTTTTCATGAAAGTGTTTGATATTCAATTTAAATTCCCATGCATATTAATAAATCCAAGAAAAAACACACACACACACAATAAAAGTAGACTCCAAGTGATTCAAATACTTGAGATAAATAAGAGAGAGGCAGCAGGAGATATCTTTGGGGAGGGACCTGGCCTACAGACTCTGAGAAGATTTTTCTTTTTTTCCTACTTTATAAAACTCATCTGTTGCCATCGTATATAAAGTGCCTCCAGTGCTCCAGGCAAATTATCATACTACTCAGTTTGATTTTCTTCAGAGCACTAAACCATTTTAAATACTCACATTTATACATTTGTTTATTTGATTTTTGTTGTGTCCTAAAATTAATACATAAATACCATGAAATCAGTAAACTTGCTTGTCTTCTTCAGGCATATGTGAATCAAGAACAGATGGATATAAAACAAAAACAATAACTATGACCACAATAGCAAGTATAATTAATTACATATCTTAGAAATAAAATACCCAGTACCACTTTTTAATTCACCAATTCTCTCTTTAATAAGGTCAAATCTAAAGTTTATCATATTTAAAATATATCTTATTTTGGTGATTGCAATTTTATTTTTACAATTTCTAGTTGTTGCTTTATATCCATCTGTTCTTAATTCATATTTTCCTGTAGAAGACAGATAAGTCTACTTTCATAGTATTTACATTTTATTTGGAGAAGCAAGTAAAAATCAAATAAATAAACATACATGTGAATGTTTCAAATGATAATTAATGCTTTAGGGAAAATCAAACTAGGCAGTGCAATGATTTGTCTGGAGAAGGGGATGCATGTAGAGAGACAACAGAAGAGTTTTACAAATCTAGAGAAGAAAACAAAATCCTTTCAGAGGCTTTAGGCTAGGTCCCTTCCCAGAGCTCTCTCTGGCTGTCTCTCCTCAGGCCTGATTTACTGCTCTTAGAAGGGTCAGTTTGCTTCTCTCCAATGGGAATGTACTATAGCAAGTTTTTGTCCATAATCCAAGGCTTTATTCTTCTTAAAGATATATAGAAATAAACTATTTTTAAAGGAGGAAACAATTTTCAGAAAGTCTGCCCATAAGATCAAACACTGTTAAATCAGAGAAGTTCATCAACTGACAGAAAGGATGGTCTCCATAGCAGAATAGGAAATATTTGTCTAATCAAAAGTTCCATTAAAGAACTTGTACTATCCCCCAAATGTGAATCTAAGCTTAAACTATGAGGACAGTATTTTTCAGAGTATTTTCTTCATACCTAATACTAGTTAAAAATATAGATTCCTAGTCTCCAATTGATCTAATGGCTCTGGGGGTGGAACCTAGGACTCTATAGTTTTGACAGTCATCCCAGATGAAATTTATGCAATTAAAATTTAATAACCATTATCAAATGGTGAATTTTTATTTTAAGACATCTATTTTTCAAATTAATTTTCTACAATCTGGATTTTACATGAGCTAGATAAAAAAGGGTTTAATCAAGCAATCAAATAATTTAAGTATATTAAGAGAAAAATTCATATGTTTAAATTTAGATGAATTATAAAATAATGAGTTATTCAGCTTTCTTACTACATCTTGGGTAGGCCACCAGTAATAAAAGCAAAGAGATTATTTACTACTGCTTTCTGTTGAATGCAAGGTACTTATTAATTACCTTATGGGATATTTTCATAATGTATTTAAGTTTCATTTTAAGATGACAGACAAAAGGGAAAGTGTCAGAAGTACCTACTGGTAGACCTAATTTTCAAATAAGGCATC
>NW_011888987.1:1993628-1997406 GCF_000151845.1 Pteropus vampyrus | reverse complement strand
CATTTTTCATGAAAGTGTTTGATATTCAATTTAAATTCCCATGCATATTAATAAATCCAAGAAAAAACACACACACACACAATAAAAGTAGACTCCAAGTGATTCAAATACTTGAGATAAATAAGAGAGAGGCAGCAGGAGATATCTTTGGGGAGGGACCTGGCCTACAGACTCTGAGAAGATTTTTCTTTTTTTCCTACTTTATAAAACTCATCTGTTGCCATCGTATATAAAGTGCCTCCAGTGCTCCAGGCAAATTATCATACTACTCAGTTTGATTTTCTTCAGAGCACTAAACCATTTTAAATACTCACATTTATACATTTGTTTATTTGATTTTTGTTGTGTCCTAAAATTAATACATAAATACCATGAAATCAGTAAACTTGCTTGTCTTCTTCAGGCATATGTGAATCAAGAACAGATGGATATAAAACAAAAACAATAACTATGACCACAATAGCAAGTATAATTAATTACATATCTTAGAAATAAAATACCCAGTACCACTTTTTAATTCACCAATTCTCTCTTTAATAAGGTCAAATCTAAAGTTTATCATATTTAAAATATATCTTATTTTGGTGATTGCAATTTTATTTTTACAATTTCTAGTTGTTGCTTTATATCCATCTGTTCTTAATTCATATTTTCCTGTAGAAGACAGATAAGTCTACTTTCATAGTATTTACATTTTATTTGGAGAAGCAAGTAAAAATCAAATAAATAAACATACATGTGAATGTTTCAAATGATAATTAATGCTTTAGGGAAAATCAAACTAGGCAGTGCAATGATTTGTCTGGAGAAGGGGATGCATGTAGAGAGACAACAGAAGAGTTTTACAAATCTAGAGAAGAAAACAAAATCCTTTCAGAGGCTTTAGGCTAGGTCCCTTCCCAGAGCTCTCTCTGGCTGTCTCTCCTCAGGCCTGATTTACTGCTCTTAGAAGGGTCAGTTTGCTTCTCTCCAATGGGAATGTACTATAGCAAGTTTTTGTCCATAATCCAAGGCTTTATTCTTCTTAAAGATATATAGAAATAAACTATTTTTAAAGGAGGAAACAATTTTCAGAAAGTCTGCCCATAAGATCAAACACTGTTAAATCAGAGAAGTTCATCAACTGACAGAAAGGATGGTCTCCATAGCAGAATAGGAAATATTTGTCTAATCAAAAGTTCCATTAAAGAACTTGTACTATCCCCCAAATGTGAATCTAAGCTTAAACTATGAGGACAGTATTTTTCAGAGTATTTTCTTCATACCTAATACTAGTTAAAAATATAGATTCCTAGTCTCCAATTGATCTAATGGCTCTGGGGGTGGAACCTAGGACTCTATAGTTTTGACAGTCATCCCAGATGAAATTTATGCAATTAAAATTTAATAACCATTATCAAATGGTGAATTTTTATTTTAAGACATCTATTTTTCAAATTAATTTTCTACAATCTGGATTTTACATGAGCTAGATAAAAAAGGGTTTAATCAAGCAATCAAATAATTTAAGTATATTAAGAGAAAAATTCATATGTTTAAATTTAGATGAATTATAAAATAATGAGTTATTCAGCTTTCTTACTACATCTTGGGTAGGCCACCAGTAATAAAAGCAAAGAGATTATTTACTACTGCTTTCTGTTGAATGCAAGGTACTTATTAATTACCTTATGGGATATTTTCATAATGTATTTAAGTTTCATTTTAAGATGACAGACAAAAGGGAAAGTGTCAGAAGTACCTACTGGTAGACCTAATTTTCAAATAAGGCATCAATAACATAAAACAAAAAACTCAGATGCTTTTTCTCTTTTTATGGTGAAAGTTTTAATTTTTGCCCTAAATTCAATTTTCTGAGGAATTACTATGTGCCGAGTACAGGGAAAACCTCAGTGAATGAAGCAAGACTCAAAATCACTCCCAAAGAGTGTATATTCTAATGGAGAGACATACAATAAATACTACAAATAAAATATCACAAAAAAAATTACAATTATGAACTGACTCCATCTACAGTAAATTCTAAATTTTTGTGAACTTCATCTGATGAAAGTATATCCAAAATAATCAAGGCTTTTTGTTATAACAGAAATTACTACAGGGATTGTCAGCTTCATATTTTGTTTTGATTTAATGTTTATCTCTTAAAAGTTCATGTTTCTCTGTCACATAATTTATCTGTAAGAATATTTGTTGTGTGTGTGTGTAACGTCTATGAAAAGATTAATTTGACAAAAGGCTTTAAAAATAGCTATAAACAACAATGAGCTTGTAGGGCATGATCACCCAATGATATGGGATCTCATGCGTTGAGCATGTTGTGCTGTTGGAGAATAAAACAGTAGTCTCTTTTGTGCTCCAGGTACTTCTGAAGATTCTATTAGCTTTAAATGGGTAATTTCTCCAGTTGGTTTAAACTACGTCTTCTGAAAACAAAGTGACAGGATCCTCAAGGGCCATTGTTTATATCTGAACAACAGAAAAACATAGATAAGAGAAAGCTTACAGCCTTCTATGAACTTCAGCAACTAAGCCATGAAATTTCAGCTTTAGGAGAGGTGTTAGCTCATGTAAATTTTGTAGAAGCAACTTGTATTTTTAAAAATTGTATCATTTTATCAAACGTAAAAATTAGAGGACTTGGGCTGTTTATGTCATTTTTCCCCCCTAATAACGTGCTATATCAGAGGAAGCAAATGCATAATGAACGATTAAGAATTCATAAGCATGCTATGGTGTTAATTCATATCTGAACCAATAGCCTCATGACTATCTTGATCCCATTTCATATCCAACCACACTGTTTATACCGAGAGACAGGCTCCTCACTTCCCCGGCTCAGCCCCCACACCCTACATGTTACAATATGAATATTCAGGAAAAGGACAAGGAGGGTATACGGTATTTCTGTGTCGGCTAAGACAAAATCATTTGACACATCCCGTCAGATGGCATTGACTCAGGTGTTCTTAAATTATGGGCTGTGAAGGCAACAGCGAAAGCTAGGTGTGGGGAAAGGTCAAGTGTTACAAATCCACAATTAAAAAAGAATTTAAACCTATCATAACACCTTTCAAACTTTCTCATATCCTGATTCCTAAGTTAAGATTCTAGAGGAAAATCCACTGGAGAGAAATGTTCTGCTGTCTGTTGTTTGAAGTGGGGTGCAGGTAATCAGGGCCTGGAAATTGATATCTCTCCCTATTATGTATAGTATAGCATTTGTATAATTTATTTCTTCATACATATTTCATTATTATTAATCATTGTAAGTAAGTTGCATCTTTTAATGACATAGATGTTGAAGAAATAGACTGTGTCAGTGTGTGACAGTGCTGCATAGTCATCATTAGGGGGATTTATTATTTTGGAGAAAAGCAAGTTAAAAGACTCAGCTCAGTAGTCAAAAGTGCAATTTAGAGTTTATTGTGCAAAAACCTAAAGTGGAAAGAGTTTTCCTGAAACTGTTTAACATACATGTAATTCAAACAACCTTCTTTATAAGACCTTCAGTGCATTCATGCTAGGACATCAAAGTTCTGTGTCCAAGTTAGTCCTTTCAAGCTTCATAGTTTAAGCACAACATGAATACCTTGACCATAGTAACTCACTGAAGCAGCAGACACTGAGCTCAGTATCTCTCCTTCAAATAGCAGGTTTCTGGGAAGCCTCCTTTTGCTCCCTTCAGAGGAAATCAATGGTTTTTTAATATACCTGGAGATTATTAATTCTGGGAGCAACCTCCAAACTGCTGGTCACATTTCACTTTGGTCTGGTT
>NW_011888987.1:1983058-1992797 GCF_000151845.1 Pteropus vampyrus | reverse complement strand
GCCAGTGCACATGAAGGAAAGCACTCTGCTGTATGATCACTGACTCTATCCCACAAGCTCAGCCTAGTTTTAGGTACTTTTGATTTCTGGTTTGGGTCATAACTTAAGAATAGATAGACTATATCATTAGTTTTGTAAAGTGACTTTAAACTCCTTAAAAAAAATGGCTCCCTCGCTTAAAATTTAAATATATATATTTCTTACTGGACTGTATAATAGGATTTACTCTAAATCAATGCTCTCAACCCTGGCTGCATATTAGAATCCCTAAGAGAGCTTTTCAAACAATAAGAATGGCCAGCCCCACCCACTACCTGATTTAATTGATCTGAGGTGAGGCTTAAAAATTTTTTAAAAGCTTTCTGGATGACTCTAATGTGCAGCCAGGGTTGAGAACAACCACTCTAAATACTTAGAATAAGTATGGAAATTATGTTGGTTATTTTCCTAAGTATATTTCATGTTTTAGTTTGTTAGACTGAGGAAAGGCAGACATTGATATGTTATATTGTAACATCTAGAATTTAAGTTTGGAAAGTTCTGAGAGATTGATTTTTGTATTTTTTCTTATTTTCTTTCTTTGTAGTGTTTTATTTTATTTTTTCCTGTTTCTCCAACACACACAACACACACACACACACACACACACATACACACACAAGCATATACGAATACTTCTGGTGTCATAATTGCACCTTTAAAAAAACTGGGAATGTATTATTAGTAAAAGTGCCTTACATTTCTTTCATGAGAACCCAGAATTTTATTCTTTTTTTTATTCCTCCTTTCCTTTCTTCCTTCACTAAGCAAACATTTGTACAGCATCATGTAATTAATGAAGAGACAAAAATAGATGACAACTGACACTTTAAAAACCAGTACCTTCCACAGTATTGATAGATATACCTGGAGTGAAACAAGGAACAAAAAATATTTATTCATCTAAATAATGATAATGATTATAATGAACATGAGTAACTTTTCTTTGCTTGAATTATTTTGGTAATTTAGTACATTTTTGGTCAAATTAAATGATCAGAAGTAATATTAATAGCCAAAGCAAAGTGAAGGGTGAGATAAAGTATGGTTCTATTGGAGGAAAAAAATAATATTTTGGATTTGTAGAGAAGGAAAGCCCTTTGGAAATCATTGAGTCTATTTGCCTTCATTTTACAAATAAGGAAATTGAGGCTAAAAGAATTACCAGTTTTTCTCTCATAATTTCTTTGCTTATATTAAGAGCAAAAACAACTGGTTTCTCTAATAGACAAAAGTAGAGTTTAAAAATTAGAGAAGTTTAGATTTTAGTGATTGATTTATTTATTGAATCCAAATGAAAGAATATCCAAATGGTTCTGTCACTAAATTTTGTACATATGATGGATTTTATACTGAATAAGGAAAAAGTGAATATAGATATGTGAGGATGTTAATATTAACAAAATTAGAAGTATTTGAAAATGTCTTGCAACCTATTATGTATGAATGTGTGACCGTTGTAATTATCTGGAGCTCTGCACCTCGCATAGAGAGAAAGTAAGTGCCTGTGATTAGGTTCCATAACACAGACTGAACCTGCTACAACACATGTGATTCTTGAAATGGGTTTATAGCAATAAATAATTTTACCAATATTGTATACAAAAAGTAAATATTTAATTTAAAAATTGTATACAAAAGTAAATATTTAATAAAATGATAAAATACATTTAATCACAAATATGTTAAATAAATACATTCTATCTTCTAACAAATGCTAAAATAAAACAAGAGATGTTTAATATATGATCATATGCTGATTTTTTCCCCCTTTCATTAATACTAAATGCTCAAGTATGGTACTATATTTCACACTCTAATTGAACATTTCATGTCCAAATGACAAAAACTGCAAATATATTGTTACCATAGTGAACATTATTTAAAATATTTTAAACCCTATGCATATACAGGCAGAGGCTTTTATCCAACACCATGAATAAAAGATATACTCGTATTTGCCAGTGAGATTTGGGCAAAGAAGATTAAAACTGCTAAAAGACATTGTTTCTTGGATATACAATTCTAGAATATTACCAGAAATACTTAAAAGACTTTAATAAAATGGTTTTCATCTTGGAGGGCTAAATAAGATGTTAAAATAAGATTGTACGATTCCCCAGTCTCTGAGACACAAATGCTTAAATACTTTGGGAAATTCTAGATTTAATTGGTGTCTGGCACCTACTCTACTGTGAATTATTTATTTGGGTGTAGACACAGAACTTAGAGCATTTTGAGAGTCATTGTGATTAAGGTAAAAAAAAGCTCAGCATTCATGGTTCATTTTAGTTTGGAAAAGGACCATGGGCCCATTCTGGAATACTCCCAGTAGCCCAAGGGAAAGCTGAGTGAGACTGAGACTGGCTTCTGGGAGGAATTGCAGCAGTGATCAAGAGACAGTCTTTGAGATTCCACAGATCCAAATACTAGTATAAACCCTAGTTTCTTTATTTAATAAGCTTTAAGATATTGACTAAATTATTTAATCTCTCTATGCTGTTGTTTCTCATCTGTTAAACAGTAACATCTATTCTAAAAGATTAACTTGAGGGTAAAATAAGATCATGTATGTAGAGGGCTTCACATAGTGCCAGTCACATAGTAAATACACAACAATTTTAGTCCTTCAATGTGTGCTTTTATGGATGAGTAGGATAGGCTACATAATTTGTTGAACGAAGTGAAAAATAAAAATGTAGACTTCCTTTTCTAAAAAGTAGAAAAAAGTACCATTAAAGGTATAAAAACATAAAGATTTTTTCTTTTTTTAAAAAACATTTTTATTAAAATATAGCTAACATAAAATATTATATTAGTTTTAGGTGTACACCATAGTTACTCAACATTTATATACCTAAAGAATAATCACCATGATATATCCAGCAACCATCTGAAATCATATGACACTATCACAATATTATTGACTGTATTCCCTATGCTGTTCACTACAGCCCCATGACTCATTTGTTTTATACCTAGAAGTTTGAATCTCTTATTTCCTTTCACCTCCCTCCCTTTTTGATTTCGAATTACAGTTGATATTCAACATCATTTTATATTAGCTTCAGATGCACAGACTGGTGGTTAGGTGTTTCTGTAATTTATGAAGTGATACCCTTGACTAGGTTAGTACCTATCTGACATTATACATAGTTAATACCATATTACTGGGTCTATTCCCTGTATTTTACTTTACATCCCCATGATTATTTTATAACTACTAATTTGTGCTTCTTGATTCCTTCACCTTTTTCATCCTCTCCTCTGACTCCCCTCTTACCTGGCAACCATCGGCTTGTTCCCTGAAACAATGAATCTGCTTCTGTTTTATTTCTTTATTTCATTCTTTAGATTCCACATATAAGTGAAGTCATATGTTATTTGTCTTTCTCTGTATGAATTATTTTACTTAGCATAATAATCCGGATTCATCCATGTTGTTACAAATAGTATGATTTCATTCTTTTTATGGATGAGTAATAGTCCATTGTATACATATACCAAAATTTCTTCATCCAAATGTCTACTGATGGGCACTTAGCTCGCTTTCATATCTTGGCTATTGTAAAAAATGCTGCAATGAACATATGAGTGTGTATAAGTTTTTAAATTAGTGTTTTGAATTTCTTTGAAAAATACCAAGAAGTGGAATTGCTGGATCATATGGTAGTTCTATTTTAAATTTTTCGAGGAACCTCCAAACTGTTTTCCATAGTGGCTTCACCAATTTGCAGTCCCACCAGCAGTGCACCAGTGTTCCTTTATCTCAATACCCTCGCCAGCACTTGTTTGTTAATTTATTAATGATGGCCATTCTGACAGGTGTAAGGTAACATCTCATTGTGGTTTTAATTTGCATTTCTCTGATGGTTAGTAATGTTGAGCATCTTTTCATATGTCTATTGACCATCGCTGTATGTCCTCTTTGCAGAAAGATCTATTCAGGTCCTCTGCCCATTTTTTAAATTAAATTTTTTTTGTTTGTTTTTTTTGGTGTTACTTTGAGTTCTTTATAAATTTTGGATATTAACACCTTATTTGATGTGTCATTGGTAAATATCTTCTCCTGTTCATTAGGTTATCATTCCATTTTGTTAATGGTTCCCTTTCCCATAGAAAATCTTTTAATTTGATGTGGTTCCATTTGTTTATTTTTCTTTTGTTTTCTTTGCCCAAGGTGACGTATCAGAAAAAATATTACTAAGAGCAATGTCATAGAGTTTACTGCCTATGTTTTCTTCTACAAGTTTTCTGGTTTCAAGTCTTACATTTAAGTCTTTAATCCATTTTGCATTTTTTCTTGTATATCATATAAGAAGGTGGTTTTGTTTTATTTTATTTTATTTTTTTTGCACGTGTCTATCCAGTTTTTCAGCACCATTTATTGAAGAGACTGTCTTTACCCCATTGTATATTCTTTCCTCCTTTGTCATAGATTAGTGACCATATAAGAGTGGATTTATTTCTGGGTTCTCTATTCTGTTCCATTGATCCATATGCCTGTTTCTCTGCCAGTACCATCCTGTTTTGATTACTATAGACTTGTAGTATAGTTTGATATCAGGTAGTGTGATACCTCCAACTTTGTTCTTTTTTCTCAAGATTGCTATGGCTATTCAAGGTCTTTTGAGGCTCCATATATATTTTAGGGTTATTTGTTCTAGTTCTGTGAAATATGCCATTGATATTTGGATAGGGTTTGCATTGAATCTATAGATTACTTTAGGTTGTATGGACACTTTAATCATGTTAATTCTTCCTATTCATAAACATGCTATATGCTTCCATTTATTTCTATCTTGTTCAATTTATTTCTTTAATATCTTTTAATTGTCTAAGTACACATCTTTCTCCACTTTGGTTGAATTGACTTCTAGGTATTTTATTTTATTTTTTTGATGCAATCGTAAATGGAATTGTTTTCTTAATTTCTCTTTCCAATAATTCATTACTGGTGTATAGAAATGCAACAAATTTCTGAATATTAATTTTGTATCCTGCTACTTTACTGAATTCATTTATCAGTTCTGTTTGGTGAGATCTTTAGAGTTCTCTCTATATAGTATCATATAATCTGCAAATAATGACAGTTTTACTTCTTTCTTTTTTAATTTGGATGCCTTTTATTTTTCTTTCTTGGTTGATTGCTATGGCTAGGACTTTCAATACTATGTTAAATAAAGTCGGTCAAAGTGGGCATCTTGGTCTTCTTCCTGATTGTAAGGAAGACACTTTTAGTTTTTCACTATTGTGATATTAGCTGTGGGTTTGTCATACTGGCCAATATATATTATATTGAGGCATGTTACCTCTATTTCCACTTAGCTGATAGTTTTTATCATAAATGGATGCTGGATTTTATCAAATGCTTTTTCTGCATCTATTGATATAATCATGATTTTTATCCTTCACTTTTTATTTATGTGAAGTATCATGTTAATTGGTTTGAAAATAATGAACCAACTTTGCATCCCAGAAATAAATACCACTAGAATTTGGTTTGCTAATATTTCATTCAAAATTTTTGCATCTATGTTCATCAAGAATATTGACCTATACTTTTTTCTGTAATGTCTTTGTCTGACTTTAGAATCAGGGTAATAATGGCCTCATAAAATGAACTTGAGAGCATTCCATCTTTTTAAATATTTTGGAATAGTTTGGAAAGGATAGGTGTTCACTGTTTGAATATTGAGCAAAACTTATGCATGAAGCCATCTGGTCCAGGACTTTTGCTTGTGAGAGGTTTTTGATTTCTAATTCTATTTTGTTAGTAGTAATTGGTCTGTTCAGGTTTTCTGTTTCTTCTTGATTCAGTCTTGGGAGATTGCATGCATCTAGAAATTTATCAATTTCTTCCAGTTTGTCCGATTTGCTGGCATATAATTGTAGTATTTTCTTAAAATCCTTTGTGTCACTTCTCTTTCATATCTAATCTTATTTATTTGAGTCCACTCTCTTTTTTTCTTAATGAGTTTGGTTAGAGGTTTATCAATTTTGTTTATCTTTTCAAAGAACCAGTTCTTGTTTTCATTGATATTTTGTATTGATTTTTTAGGCTCTATTTTGTTTATTTCCTTTATCGTCTTTATTACTTCCTTCCTTCTAGGCACTTTGTGCTTCATTTGCTGCTATTTTTCTAGTTCTTTTAGGCATAAGATTAGATTGTTTATTTGAGATTTTTCTTGTTTCTTGAGGTAGGCCAGTATTGCTATAAATTTCCCTCCTAGCACTTCTTTCACTCTGTCCCATAGATTTGGATTCATTGTATTTTCATTTTCATTTGTCTCGAGGCAACTTTTGGCTCTTTTTTGATTTCATTGTTAACTCATTCATTGTTTAATAGTATGTTATTTAGCTTCCATGTGTTTGTGTATTTCTCAAATATATATATATTTGATTTCTAGTTTTATACCATTGTGGTTGGAGTAGATGCTTGGTTTAATTTTAATCTCCTTAACGTTATTGAGACTTGTTTTGTGGCTTAACATGTCGTCTGACTTGGAAAATGTTCCATGTGGACTTAAAAAGAGAGTATATTCTGCTACTTTGGTCTAATTTGTCTTTTAAGACCACTGTTTTCTTATTGATTTTCTGTCTGGAGGATATATTCCTTGGTGTCAATGGAGTGTTAAAGTCCCCTTCTATGACTGTACTGTTGTCAATCTCTCCCTTATTTGGGCCAATATTTGTTTTATGTATTTAGATGCTCATTTGTTGAGTGCATACGTGTTTACAAGGATTATATCCTCTTGTAGGATTGATTTCTTTATTATTATGTAATGTCCCTTTTTGTCTCAGTATAGTTTTTGTTTTAAAGTCTATTTTGTCTGATATAAGTATTGCTACCAAGCTTTTTTGTTGTTGTTTTCATTTGCATAAAATATCTTTTTTCCATCCCTTTACTTTTAGTCTGTGTGTACCTTTCAATCAGAAGTGGGTTTCTTGTAGGCAGCATATGTATGGGTCTTGTTTTCTTATCCATTCAGCTACCCTATGTCTTTTGATTGGAGCATTTAATCTACTTACAGTTAAAGTGATTATTGATAGATACATAGTTATTGCCATTTTATTATTCATATTTATGTACTTTTTTTGTTGTTGTTTCTTCCCGCCCGTCTTCTTAAAGAAGTCCCTTTAAATTCTTTGTAATAGCTCTTTGGTAGTGATTAGTTTCTTTAGCTTTTTCTTGGAAGCTTTATCTGGGAAGCTCTTTGTCTGCCCTTTGATTCTAAATGATAGCTTTGCTGGGTAGAGTAGTCTTGATTGTAGGTCCTTACTTTTGGTCACTTTGAATATTTCATGTCAATCCTTCTGGCTGGTAAAGTTTCTGTTGAGAAATCAGCAGACAATAGTATGGGAGCTCCTTTGTAGGCAACTGACTGCTTTTCTGTTGCTGCTTTTAAGATTCTTTCTTTGTCTTTAAACTTTGTCATTTTAATTATGATGTATCTTGGTGCAGGCCTGTTTGAGTTTATCTTCTTTGAGACTCTCTGAACTTCCTGGGCTTGTATGTCTATTTCCTTCACTAGGTTAAGGAGGTTTTTTGTTATTATTTCTTCAGATGTGTTCTCAATTCCTTGTTCTCTCTCTTCTTTTTCTGGTACCCCTATGATGGGAATGTTGTTATGCCTGAAGTTGTCCCAGAGATCCCCTAAACTATCTTCCTTTTTATGGATTCTTTTTTCTTTCTGACATCCTAATTGTGTTTTTTTTTTCTGCTACCTTATCTTCCAAATTGCTGATTTGATCCTCTGCTTCATCTAATCTGCTTTTCATTCCTTCCAGTGTATGCTTCATTTCAGTTACTGTAGTCTTCATTTCTGACTGTTTTTTTTTTAAATGATTTCTGTGTCCTTTTTTATGCTTGCTATCTTTTTGCTGAAGTTCTTAGTAAGTTCCTTAAGCATCCTTATAATTATTTTTCTGAATTCTGTATCTGGTAGATTGCTTCCCTCCATTTCATTTAGGTTTTTTTTTTTTTTTTTTTTCCTGGAGTTTTCTCCTCTTCTTTCATTTGGGACGTGTTTTCCTGTTTCCTCATTTTGGCTGCTTCTCTGTGTTTGTTTCTATGTATTAAGTAGATTTGCTACATCTCCTAGTCCTGGCAGGGTGGCCTTATGTAGTAGGTGTCCTGTGGGATATAGTGGGGCAGTCTCCCTGGTCACCTGAGCACCACGACATAGGAGCTGCAGTATGAGATTTGATTCCATGCATTGGCTTTTCTCTAGCAGGCTCTGGTGCCTGCTGAGACCATCCTTTGGGTGTGCGACTGTGGGACTAATTGAGTGGTGTGTTCTGTTATAATTGAAGCTGGCCACTGGATGTGCTGATTCTGAGGCCTCTTGGGAAGGGCTCCTGTGTAAACCAAGGTCAGCTTCCACCTGTGACTGGTCCAGAGCTTCCTGGTAGGAGCTACAAAGTGATCTGTGGTTGATCACTTCTGTGCTGGACCTAGAAGTGTGTGGGAGAGACCATGCTGTGAATCCAGGCCAAATGTAACATGTACTGGGCTTGGGGAAGCACAGCAAAAGGCCCAGGGAACCCGTAGGCCTGCCGTTATCGACCTGCTATCCATAAGGTTCAGCTGGTGGAAGAGCCTCTGCTGGTATGGGTGGTATGGGAGTTGGGTGGGCAGGTTCTCAGGGAGTCACCAACATGGGGTAAGTGGTGTTCAACGGGTTAATGTAGATTCAGATTTTGCACTAGTGTTGAGCCTGGGACAGGTCTGAAAGTGTCTCAAAACCTGCCAAGGCCAGCCAATGCCAACCTGGGGTCCAGACCCCTGAGAGTTGTCTGAGAAAAACTGCAGCACAGACCATCAATGGATGCCTTCCAGTCTCAAAATTGTCTCTGGCACTGAGCAAGTCAAATGGTTTGGAGTCCCAGGTAGTCACCAGGGTGGAATAAGTGAGCTTACCAGGCCAATAAAAATTCAGATATGCATGTGTGAGTGGAGGGCTCAACACAGGAAAGATATCCCCTTGAGCTCATTTTTATAGCCAGATGTTGTGGGAACTATTCTTCCTGGCACTGGTCCTCCAACAAGAAGCTCATTGTGGGGCTAAGGCCCCTCCTTGTTCATGGGGAACCTCTGTACTCGAGATATTCTTCCCAATTCTCAGCGGCCGCACGCAGGTGTGGGGCCAACCCGTTTCACATCTCCATCCCTCCCACTAGTCTCAAGGTGGTTTTCTTTTTTTATCCTTAGTTATAGGATTTCTGTTTGTCTAGTCTTTAGATGGTTCTCCAGGTTGATTGTTATGTGTTATAGTTGCAATTTTAATGTGGTCATGAGAGGAGGCAAGCACAAGGTCCTGCTACCCAGCTATCTTGATTAAAACAAGCTTTTTCTGTTTTTAGTGATCTCTTTTTTGATGCATCATGGTTTTTGCTTTGTAATTTATTGTTCTAAGTAAGGAAAACTTAACATTTTAAATTATCAGCATGAATTTTGTCATCATTTTATGCTGTGCAATGCCAGTTTTAAATAAAAATATGAGAGCATTTAATTCGTATCTAGATTTACCAAATTACAAAATTTGTATTTCACAGCTTGTACATGCATATATGTATTTTATTCTTATAATACTATACAAACTCAACATTTTTAATTTTATTTCTTAATATGTGCATATTCTACCAACATTCTACTTTTGTCCTGAGAAAGTAAGAACCAAACAGAAATATATATACA
>NW_011888987.1:1935487-1983008 GCF_000151845.1 Pteropus vampyrus | reverse complement strand
TATATGTTGCACTATCTTCTCTTTTCGTGTGTGCCATTTTTCTATGTAAATAGTGGACTGGAGAAGAAACATGAATAAGTAGGAACCTATCAGGCTTCCTTGGTCATTTATGTTTCTGAGAATACCATTGTTCTTTGTGTTTTTGAAGCAATTTCTGGCTTGAATAGAAAGTATGGCCTCTTGGGGCTGTCAGCACCCTATTTACTTAGTCATAGATGTAACACACTTACCTTGTAATCATTTTGAGTCTTGTTGAATTCATCAAAATTCTGTACTCATTGGGCATTACAAACACAGTGTGAAATGGAACAGCAAAGAAAAGAGGACATATATATTGAGTGTGTTTCTTCTACTCACATGCATGTTCTATTGTTCTATTACCCTTCATTTACAAGACACAAGTTCAAAGAAAAAATTATGAATTTTTTGTTGGTGACAGTAGACCACTAAACTAAGCAGAAGACCAAGTACAATTATACGGGTTGTGAATCCATAAAGCCAGTCCTATGGATCAGGCATTGATTTATGTGCTGAGATACTGTGCTGAGTAGTATAGGCCATGCCATTGCTTCATGGAGTTTACAAGGAAAGAAATAGATGAGGAAAAAAATTCAGAGGGTGATAAGTATAATTAAAAGAATAAAATATGTTGATGGAGTATTATATATAAGTGATTGAATGAGCATTTTCAATAGTTGCATTGCTACTCATAGTAATATATAGTATTACTATGAGTAGCAATGCCAGTGTCTGCCGTGAGCACCAGTCCTGTGGCACCTTGCTATTCAAAGTGTGATCCCAGGTTTGGTATTATCAGGATTATCTTGGAGTTTATTACAAATGCAAGAGGATTTTGTCCCCCTCCCCAAACCTACTAAATAAAAAATCTGCCTTTTAGCAAGATGCCTCCCCCAGGTGCTTTGTATGTACATTGAATTTCGAGAGGCACTGAGTTAGGAGACCAGTATAACTGAAATTTAGTGAATCAGTGGGGTGAGCTTGGAGAGGAAGTTACAGCTAGATCTCGTAGGCTTTATAAACCAAATAAAGAAGTTTAGGCTTTCTTCTAAGTGTGAAAGAAACTGTGGGAAAATTTTAAAGGGGAGTGCAGTTGGGGATAATGAGGGTTTTTAAGGTTGAGAAACCTTAGGATAGAGAGATGCTAAAAGAGATGTGGGAACAATTTCCCACTTTCCAAATTGCTCTGAGGTTTTTCACTGGTGACAATGTCACAGAACATCCATACAGTTCACTGGAGTGTCCTAGTCCTATATATAGACCTCTATTGAAGCACACGGCATGTTGTGTCATTGTATTGTTTTACATTTATATTTCTCCCTTTTCTACTAGCCCAAAATTCTTCCATTTCATAACCACATTTTGACTTTCTTTGTACCATAAGGGAGTGCGATAAATGTTTGTTGATTTGTGTTGATTGAGAAAATATGAGTTACAGAAACAGCAGATTCAGACATAGAGTACTAGCCTATCCTCAACTCTCCTTCATTTTCTCATGCTTTGAGCACATCAATTTCAATAATGCAGTAGTAGGAGAAAAATGCCGAAATGTTTAAATGTATGACTCCTTAGCTAAATAACAACATATTTTCAATTTGTTAATGCTTTTTAAGTGAGATTTGTTATGATTTTTTATACTATTTTAGAATCAAGCATTGTTCCCTGAGATGTGTTATAAGAGCCCAGGAAGGCAGTGTTGGAGAATGATCCAGACACAAACCAAGCAAATGAGAAACACCATCCTCCCTGTCTTACCCCTGTGCTTGGGCCTGTTGTCAAAACTCTGCCATCTCCTCAGGCTTTTGGCTCTTGAACTCAGGATCCATTCTTGTTTAGAAAAATTCAGGAGGTCCTAATGCTGCCACTCCCACCTCTACCCATGGAAATTGATATCCCTCTGCCCAGGAGGAGGGGCATGATCTCATCTGTTATATTCAGTTGTTTCTGCTAATGGTTAAAAGATGACTTACGGCCGAGGTTGCAATCCAGTTTGCACGACCACAAGAAAACACTTAAGAATTAATTATTATATTTTATCTAGAAAATATAACAGTCTTTATATTTCTTATTGCTTGATTGATGTGCCATCATGTTTACCTATCTGAAATAGAGTTATAATATTTTTTTGAATTAGTGAATCATGGTTCGATTAGATAGTTTGTATCACATTGTAGTGTAAGCTTTTATTAAGAGTAATTTGATTTCACTGCTGCCAGCATAGAAGGAATTTTAAAAATTGGCTGTCAACTTATTTATTGAGTCTCAGTGCTGAAAGTTCCCTTGTTTTTATTAATATAAACTATACCAAGTTTAAAGCTAAGTGTAAGTTTGAATCACTCTTTAAAAAACAAACTCCCTTTTCATCAGTGAAAGGTTGGTTTCTCATCGTGGTTTTACTCTTGAGCACGTCATCATTTTAGTAATCTCTGAATGCATGTCAAACATGTGCTGGGACAGGCTGTCAACTATGACTTGTTTAATAGATACTTCTTCTTACTTCAGACATCCATCATTCCTATGGCTGTATCTTCGCCAAAGGACTAGAGTTTCCATCCCTTTTTATTCCAGTCACTAGATACAATAAACATATTTCTGGTGGAGATTTTAATCAATGTCATATGATAAACACAAACTTTCTTAGGCAGAAGATAATCTTCCAGAAGGTTAGGAATTTTATTTAATTTGCACATATATAGATAGAAAAAAGATTGAGATGTCTTACCATCCCAGTCATGTGAGTTGTTACTTTTGTGTTTTGATGCTAATCTGACTCCTCAAGACTTTATACCTCAGGTCTTAAAAATTAGAGAAATAGAAATTGAATCTATGTGTAGTAAACTACTAGAAAAATACATAACAGGCATCAGAAAATTAACCAACTTCACGTTGTTGTATATACCAACTGTTTAAAATCCCTAATGAATGAAAACCATTGTGTCCCATTTACTTATACAACACCACTCTCAGTGCTTTCAAAATTGCCTCTCTATATTGTGTGACTTGTTAAACTAATGGGCTTCTATGCCTTTATTGAGAAAAATTACTGCTAAGGTTGATTTATGTGCTGAGATACTGTGCTGAGTAGTATAGGCCATGCCATTGCTTCATGGAGTTTACAAGGAAAGAAATAGATGAGGAAAAAAATTCAGAGGGTGATAAGTATAATTAAAAGAATAAAATATGTTGATGGAGTATTATAGATAAGTGATTGAATGAGCATTTTCAATAGTTGCATTGCTACTCATAGTAATATATAGTATTACTATGAGTAGCAATGCCAGTGTCTGCAGTGAGCACCAGTCCTGTGGCACCTTGCTATTCAAAGTGTGATCCCAGGTTTGGTATTATCAGGATTATCTTGGAGTTTATTACAAATGCAAGAGGATTTTGTCCCCCTCCCCAAACCTACTAAATAAAAAATCTGCCTTTTAGCAAGATGCCTCCCCCAGGTGCTTTGTATGTACATTGAATTTCGAGAGGCACTGAGTTAGGAGACCAGTATAACTGAAATTTAGTGAATCAGTGGGGTGAGCTTGGAGAGGAAGTTACAGCTAGATCTCGTAGGCTTTATAAACCAAATAAAGAAGTTTAGGCTTTCTTCTAAGTGTGAAAGAAACTGTGGGAAAATTTTAAAGGGGAGTGCAGTTGGGGATAATGAGGGTTTTTAAGGTTGAGAAACCTTAGGATAGAGAGATGCTAAAAGAGATGTGGGAACAATTTCCCACTTTCCAAATTGCTCTGAGGTTTTTCACTGGTGACAATGTCACAGAACATCCATACAGTTCACTGGAGTGTCCTAGTCCTATATATAGACCTCTATTGAAGCACACGGCATGTTGTGTCATTGTATTGTTTTACATTTATATTTCTCCCTTTTCTACTAGCCCAAAATTCTTCCATTTCATAACCACATTTTGACTTTCTTTGTACCATAAGGGAGTGCGATAAATGTTTGTTGATTTGTGTTGATTGAGAAAATATGAGTTACAGAAACAGCAGATTCAGACATAGAGTACTAGCCTATCCTCAACTCTCCTTCATTTTCTCATGCTTTGAGCACATCAATTTCAATAATGCAGTAGTAGGAGAAAAATGCCGAAATGTTTAAATGTATGACTCCTTAGCTAAATAACAACATATTTTCAATTTGTTAATGCTTTTTAAGTGAGATTTGTTATGATTTTTTATACTATTTTAGAATCAAGCATTGTTCCCTGAGATGTGTTATAAGAGCCCAGGAAGGCAGTGTTGGAGAATGATCCAGACACAAACCAAGCAAATGAGAAACACCATCCTCCCTGTCTTACCCCTGTGCTTGGGCCTGTTGTCAAAACTCTGCCATCTCCTCAGGCTTTTGGCTCTTGAACTCAGGATCCATTCTTGTTTAGAAAAATTCAGGAGGTCCTAATGCTGCCACTCCCACCTCTACCCATGGAAATTGATATCCCTCTGCCCAGGAGGAGGGGCATGATCTCATCTGTTATATTCAGTTGTTTCTGCTAATGGTTAAAAGATGACTTACGGCCGAGGTTGCAATCCAGTTTGCACGACCACAAGAAAACACTTAAGAATTAATTATTATATTTTATCTAGAAAATATAACAGTCTTTATATTTCTTATTGCTTGATTGATGTGCCATCATGTTTACCTATCTGAAATAGAGTTATAATATTTTTTTGAATTAGTGAATCATGGTTCGATTAGATAGTTTGTATCACATTGTAGTGTAAGCTTTTATTAAGAGTAATTTGATTTCACTGCTGCCAGCATAGAAGGAATTTTAAAAATTGGCTGTCAACTTATTTATTGAGTCTCAGTGCTGAAAGTTCCCTTGTTTTTATTAATATAAACTATACCAAGTTTAAAGCTAAGTGTAAGTTTGAATCACTCTTTAAAAAACAAACTCCCTTTTCATCAGTGAAAGGTTGGTTTCTCATCGTGGTTTTACTCTTGAGCACGTCATCATTTTAGTAATCTCTGAATGCATGTCAAACATGTGCTGGGACAGGCTGTCAACTATGACTTGTTTAATAGATACTTCTTCTTACTTCAGACATCCATCATTCCTATGGCTGTATCTTCGCCAAAGGACTAGAGTTTCCATCCCTTTTTATTCCAGTCACTAGATACAATAAACATATTTCTGGTGGAGATTTTAATCAATGTCATATGATAAACACAAACTTTCTTAGGCAGAAGATAATCTTCCAGAAGGTTAGGAATTTTATTTAATTTGCACATATATAGATAGAAAAAAGATTGAGATGTCTTACCATCCCAGTCATGTGAGTTGTTACCTTTGTGTTTTGATGCTAATCTGACTCCTCAAGACTTTATACCTCAGGTCTTAAAAATTAGAGAAATAGAAATTGAATCTATGTGTAGTAAACTACTAGAAAAATACATAACAGGCATCAGAAAATTAACCATCTTCACGTTGTTGTATATACCAACTGTTTAAAATCCCTAATGAATGAAAACCATTGTGTCCCATTTACTTATACAACACCACTCTCAGTGCTTTCAAAATTGCCTCTCTATATTGTGTGACTTGTTAAACTAATGGGCTTCTATGCCTTTATTGAGAAAAATTACTGCTAAGGCCATTTAAACTCATGTTAGATTCTGGAACACGTCTCTTTCTATGGAGGGAAAAGATATGCATATATGAGATGATGTAATTGAATTGAGGCTAGCTTAGGTCCTCTGACTTGCAGCTTGGAATTCTGCAGTGACTGGATTGCTTTCCCTGCACTGGTTTTCTCTATTGGGGCTTGCCTATGACCACTGCCAGGTCAAGCTAATCTCAGTCCAGCCACTGGCTGCACTCCCTAGTAATGGTTGCAACTTCCCCTTGAATTCTCATGTGACCACACAGACTTAAGATGATATGACTCTTAGACTTAGTTCCATCACATCCTGCCTGTCTCTTGCAGTACTAGGCTTATCTTTTATGTTTCCATTTCCTTATACAAAAATAGCAACAACCTCTTTCTCCCATGATTAGCACCCCCAGGCTCTATCTAACTATATGGATATAAATGGATTTTTTTGAGTTTAGATTCTGTTCTGGCACATCCTATTGCTTCTTATGCTTGAATTATGATGAGATAGAGGGTTTCTAAGAACTCTAGTTGCTAATCTAATCCTTGACAAAAAATATTAATCTTGGAAGACTTTATTTTTCTCTGATAGTATATACCAGCAAATAAACTATTCTATAGAATGTGTGATAAAATCGATATGAAATCTAAATAATAATGTCTATTTTGGATACTTGCTATGTACCAGGTATTTTGTTAAGCACTTTATAAACATTGTTTAATTATATAATGTCTTCAGCCTCAGTCACATCTTATGAAGTAGGTGTTGTTTCTCTCATTGTTCATATGAGACCCAAAGAGAATGAAACATATACCAAAGCCACAATCAGTAAGTGCAGGAAACACTATCTGATCCTCAATGTGTCTAAGTTCAAAGTGCATGTTCTTAACCACTAAGTTAGATGTGTTTAAAGATAGTCAGTGTTTCAAGTTTATGAATGATTTATATTGTCTACTCTAATAAGGTTATATTAACAAAATTTTACTGTAGATTATGTGCTTTGAAATAAAAAAAACAAATGTCTGATGGTAAGGTAACAGAGTAGGTTAAGGCAATTCTATCTAATCATATTTTCCCTCTATGATATCCAAGACACTGGAAATGAGGCCTATGCAGAAAAGGTGGTTAGTAGAACTATTTTTCTACTTCAAGCATCAGGCACTTCTTCTAAATACAAGAAACAAAAATAACTGGGGTAGATCAATAATGGAAGCTGATCAGAAGTAAGTTTATATGTGCCTTGTGAATGTTTATTTCTTTTGAAAAGTACTTTATCATGATAGCTGAATAAGATGCAAAATGCAACCAAAGTAGCTGAATGAATTGACCTGTTGAATGAGGTTTTTAGTATTGTTTACCTGAATAATAATGTTTACCAAATATAGGTGTTAATAATTTTTACTGCCAGTTGCTTCTGAAAGTCCATTCTTAGTTAGACATAATAAAAAACATGTATTAGCAGAAAATGACTCATGATTTCCTGGGGTAGTGGAAATAATAGGCTATAGAGTCAGTCCAGACAAGTTTTAAATTTGGATTATGCCATTTAATAGACAAGAGAAAGTTACTTCTCTCTGCTTTATAAAGTTGTTCTGAAAGTAAATGGCATGATGTATGTGAAAGATCTACCTAAAATGCTTGCCGAAAGTAGATGGGACTCAATTCGTCGTCTATAATCTAGATACAAGCTCCAATATTGTGTGTCTTACATTTGGCTCAAACCAAAGTATGGGTAGAGAATTTGATTTTCATTTGTATCTCTTCAGGAACATGAAATTCACCCTAATTTAGAGTTCACTGCAATGTTTTCTAAATTCTCTTGTTTTCTCTACGACTTTCATGTCATCACAGCTTCTTTGAGGCCTTTCACTTAGCTATCTTCATCTCTCAAATTACAACAACAACAACAACAACAAAATATTTTTTCTAACCAAGTTCATGTCATTACTTGATTTATTTTATTCATGATTGATGTCTACTAAATGCCAAAGATAACTAGCTAGTTGTTTATAGGGGATTTTATTATGATATACTCCTGCATAATACAAGTAAATCAAGATATTCGGCCTTCAGTTCAAAACTAAGCTGGCTCTAAGGTTGTAGAAAATTCAGTTTTAAGATTGGAGAATGATCTTAACCTGATCTACTAGAGATGATGACACCCTTCCAGCCTGCCACATTCTTCCCATCATCTTGACTCTGAGCTCCATGATCCAAACTTGTTTTTGGTGTGTGTCCAAGGTAGCCACAGAGAAAATTGGATTGATCTCTTTGGGTTACAAAGAAGCCCAAGGTTGCTTAATAAATCTTGGCTATAAATTTGTTTCTTCTTCAACTTTGAAGTAGAACACTACTTGTCCTTCAAGTCATATTCTACCACCTGCTGATGAAAGGCTTATACTGAACAGAGGGATAGACCCTTTTACTGATTTGCAGTTATAAATCCCAGCCCCTATGCACTCTGAAATACACTTGTTCTACCTAAGTCTTCCAAAGAAATCAAGTCACAATCACTTTGTGTCAGAGAATCAGTTCAATAGACCCTGACTTAATCTCTGCCATTTCTCTGGATTAAGAATCTAACACTTTTGTAGTATTTGGATTTCTTGAGCTATCTATCACTGTATATCTCTGCTCCTATCCCAGGCACAGTGTTGCCTGAAATTCTTTGTTTTCTGGTAGAGCATAGCCACTGTGCTTGGTTCTACAGCCTGTTTGATTGCAAACCACAAGAGGGCAGCCCTGTTCTGGGCCTTCCAACATGCAGAGATGTGAGACAGCATCTCTAAACCAATCAGAGTAGCTCTGACATCGATGTCTTCTCTCTATCCAAACTATATGTCCATAAAAATTGAGGTTAAAATTAAATTTCATTTTACAAGTTCTTACATGAAATTTGAATGTTATATAGAATGTCACAAATATCAGGTTTTCTTTCTAAAAGATTCAGTCTTAAACAGTCATTCTTCCCCCAGAATAGAAAGCCCAATATCTGTACTGTATCTACCATGTCTCTCTAAGGTTGAGGCTGTACTCTTAGGACTATAACATCTCATGTTTGGGTAACGGGAACCTTTTCTCCACAAAATTCTAATAGTAAAATAGAGGATTTCTCCGGCTTAAATCTAGAAAGTAATGTTTTTATCTGAGATGTAGTTAAGCATATCACCTAAAAATCAAACTCTCTAAGAAGCCCCCAAAATATAAAAACTGAACCCAATAAGTCCCTACCTTTTTTTCTAGCTTATTGATATATAATCGATATACAACATTGTGTTAGTTTAAGGTGTTCAACACAATGGCTTGAAACACATACATATCGTGAAATGATTACTACAAGAAGGTTAGTTAACACATCTATTGCTTTAATTTGTGTGTGCTGTAAGAACATTTAATATTTACTCTTTTTACAACTTCTAAGTATATAATAAAGTATTGTTAACTTTAATCAATATACTTTACATTAGGTACCCAGAACTTCTTCATCTTATAACTGAAAGTTTGTGATATTTAACCAACATGTCCCATTTCCCCTACCTCCCAGCCCTTGGGTACCACCGTTTTACTCTTTTTCTTTCTCTAAGATTTGCACTCCCCACCTTTTTTTTTAAGATTACACATGTAAGTGAGATCATACGGTATTTAAGATCTCACCTTTAACAGAGTTGTAGCCAAAGAAGCACAATGACATTCTCAAGAGTTCTTTCCTTTATATTTATCTTGTATCCCATCACCTGCTTCATCTAGGAAATGGTAACACTTGGCTTACAAAAAAAATTTGCATATATTCTAAGTCTATACTGTCAATATTTCATATTATTTCTCAAAAAGCAAGATGATTTCTACCTTCTCTGCCATCAGAACCAGTTCAAAGTCTATTGTCTTAAACTATTCAATTCTCAAGTTTCTAATCACTTCTCTTCTAATCTTCTCAATATCTTTAGCTAAGGGACAGGAGATTATATTTACCACTCTTTAATAAAGGATAAAGCTCTGTTCCTCCTTGACCAATGTGGATTCAAAGTGTACCTCTTCCTGCTCCTTTTCCAGTCTGTGTCATCCATCTCATCACATGCACAGAGTGCACACTCACACGTGAGCATTATGCACACATCACACATGCACATTGCTCAGGCACACTATATTTCCATGGTGCTGTATGACTCTTTTCTCATCTATCCACTTTTGTCTCCTTCTTGTTTCTAGGATTAGTCAGTAATTCCTCTTTCTAGCTTTATTTTCTTCATGGATATTTTCAAAATAGGTTGAAACTACATGGTTTAATATGAAAGGCTAGGTTATGAATCAGTAATTTCCAAACCCAGCTCATTATCAGAATTCCAGTAAATGGTTAAAAAACCAGTAAACAGTTATTGGCAAGGTCACTGTCATAGAACAAGTAGTAGGTCTGGTGTGAAGTTAAGGTACCTGTATTTAAAAAAAAGACTCCATAGGTGATTTTAAAGGCCAAATCCTAAGCTTTTAGTTTTAAATTTCCAGTACCTAGAACAGGGAATAGAGCTAATGGATGTAAATAATACATATTATATCAATTAAATGTTATTAATTAATTGGTATTGCAGCCAATAGGAATGATACTTGGTGACACCACTGTGTTATAGAGCAGAAAGTTAAATATTTATCAAGAAAGTGTTTTTTATTACAAAAAGTTTGGGGAAATCTGGGTTTATCAGTAATAAACAAATATACTTAAAGCAGGACTTCTCAGATCTTTTAATATTTTTTTAATAATTTTTTTACATTAGTAAAAACGAATCTTCAAAAAAATATGTACATCATCAAACTTAGTTAACACTGCATCTTTCCCTGTTAGGTTGGTTTTTATTGGTTTATTTGTTTGTTTGTTTTAGGAAGCATCTTGGTGGAATGCCAGAATACAGTTTGGGAAAAGTTACTCTAGGACTGGTTCAGATACTGACAGGGCCGTCTAATGCTGCACATTGGCCTTGGGTTATTTGGATCAAATCTTATCAATTCTGGTTAGATGTTAGAATTACCTGGAAACTTTTAAAACTCACAGATATCTAGGCCTAACTTTATACCAATTTAATCAAAATCTCTATGGATAAGGCCAAATATTAGATTAAAAAAATCCTAGGATGATTTCATTGTGCTGATGAGGTTAAAAATTATTGCTTAGAAACGTTTAGCAAAATGTTAACTATACTCTAAATTATTGGCTACTGTCAGCGCGAGCTGATCAAGAAGAGAAGGTTTCAATGGTGAGATGCCCAGTTGAAAGAATGCAAAAGAAGCTGACATGAGAATAAAACTGCAGACACCAACTTTATTGCCGGGAGTGTGCACTTCTACTAGGGGACCACATGGGCTTTACATATGTCAGAGAATAATAGTGGCATTCTGTCACACATGCGTAATAAACAATAAACTGAGGCATATTTGCGTAAGTTAGGCATAGGCACTTTACCACATTAATGTAACATTTTAAATCTGGAGTCCTATCCCTAGCTTCAAGCCTGGATCACAGCCAGACCTGGGTCCCACACTCCACCCCTACAGGTTTGCCGTGCGGGATCTGGCCCACAGGGAGCTACCTTGGGCCCACGATCCACAGCAACAATGAAAAGAACAACAAATACTACCAGGCTACAGGCTACAAGGTCTAGAATGGCTACCGTCCACTGCCAGGAGGACCCCAAAGAATTCCACCAAGTTTCCAAGAGGTCTTCTCCCAGGGCATGGATGGCTTGGACTTCAGCATCCATTTCCTGGAGAACTGCCTGTGACTGCTCAGCATGATCAGGAATGTAGACACAGCATTCTACATGGAGTAGGGCATAGGTGCCACCCTGGGCAGCAGTTAGATCAAGGACCATGCGGTTTTGCAGAACTACTTTCTGCATTTGCGTGGTTTTATCCATTAATAAGGGTTATAGCCTGATGCATAGCGTTCAATGCCAATGCAGTGTGCTGGGCTAAATCTTCTACCTGCAATTCTACATCTATGGATCCCACCCCTGGAATGAATAATGCCCGAGGTAGAACCACCATGTTGCCCATTTCTGCTGGTGCCAGCAATGATATATGGGATCCCAATAATGAGGCAATTGGGGCGAGGTGGATAATATGCATCCAGCTAAATAGGGTCATTCCCAAGTACAATGGCCGGTCCAATCAGTGGGCAAGTAGGGCTAGACGTAGTGCCTGCAGGTAGCCAGTCAGTTGGATCTGTACCGATATAACATTGCCCATTCCACTGGACCTTGGAAATATTAGCAAAGGTGGTGTTAGCACAGCTCAGGAATATTAACAAGGATGGTGTTAGCACAGCTCAGAGGGTAGCCACCCCATGATATGGCTGGGCACAGATCTTACTTGCTCTATGTAGTGAGGGGCCTGCTCCTGCAATTCCACATGTTCTCCTGCCAGCCACCTCCAACCACTGGAAATGGCATAGCCTATGAGGGGCGGGGAGTTGTGATAATCACAGTGGAGCAGCACTTCCGTGGCCCGCTGTCACTGGTCCCATTTAGGTGTGGTGTTTCAAGTACACAGCCACGTCCAATTCTCAGCCATAGCCGGAGTAATGTGCCAAGACAGTCCCTCGGTTGCTTCCACTGGTAGTTCAGTACACACTCAGCGGCGGGAAACATTGTGGACAGCAGCAAACACATGAGCCCAGGACATGACACTGTTCCCTCTTGTCAGCCTACATGAGACAATAGAGCAGACAAAATGATCATTAGGGGCAAGTCTCGTTCTTCCAGGAGAACGCAGGCCACCTGCCCATCTTGAGATAGAAGGGTGGCGGGAAGAGAAGCTTCCCCTGGCCTGATACCAGACAGTTTCTCCAAGGGTAGCAGGCCCGGGGGTCTCCACCAATGTCTCATTATAGACAGGAATGGGCCAGAGGCTAAGGACAAAACTCCCTGTTAACAGTTAACCCTTCGCCATCATAGGGAGTGACACTCGCAAGGGCGAGGGCCAAATGTAAATCCAGGGTTCTACCCACAACCCATTGCATGAGTCCTGTCTCCAGGGTTTCACTAGAGCCACTCATGGCTCCTGTGTTACCTGTATAGTCCAGGGCCATGACTAGATGACCTGTTTATCTGCTGCAAAAAGTTCTGGGAGCAAAGCTCCCTGGTAGGGAGAATTGTTTAGCAGCGATGCCTGGGTACGCTTTGATAGTCTGTGGCAAGTCGGCTATAACCTGTCAAGGGAAGACAACCTTGTTTGCCGGAGCTGCTCATTCAGAAGGTGTATAACCTGTGGGACGTTAGTGTGCCAATGGCACCAGACCAGGCCCAAGGCACACAGTTTATCCTTCAGCAAGCTATTGAACTGCTCTACCATTCCAACTGCCTGTGGATGATAAGGAACATGTAACTGCCACTGCACATCATTGGTTCAGGCCCAGGTCTGCACCTCCTGTCCAGTAAAATGAGTGCCTTTGTCACTGGAGATTAATAAGGGCTGGCCATAGGCTGCCGCAAGGTGCTCCAAAGCAGTTACAGTATAGTGTTGATCAGCAGCTGCCACCGGCCATGCAAATCCTAGACCAGTAGCCGTGTCCACACCTGTGAATACATAGTGATGCCCCTGGTCTCTGGGCAAAGGCCCTATATAGTCCACTTGCCATTCCTGGAGTGGCTTAGCCCCATGGGGCACCACCCCTGGAGTACTCTTTACCCCCCGCATCTCTGGGTGCTGCTCAGCACACCAGGGACATTGTGACACTGCAACTTGTGCTTGTGCTTGATAGCCCGCATCGCTTCTCTACCTGTTCCATGGAACGGGCCCTGACATGCCCCAGTTTTCAGTGGAGCCAGGGGCAAATGTCCGCTGGAACTGATGGTACATAGGCGGAGTGGACTTGTGCCAGTGCACTGGCTTCATCATTGCTCAGGACCTGTAATGGCCGATGGCCAGGGACATGGTATGTAGTGGCCCCCAGCTAAAGACTCCGCTTCCAGAGGTTTTCCCACAACCCTGGCCCCAAAAGGGACGGTGGCCTATCATCTACTCCTGGGCAGCACACTGGGGCAGCCACAGAGTTAGAAGTTGATATACAGCCCAAATGTCAGTGCAGACATGCACTGAGCCAGTTTCATTCAGGAGGACCAACCACATAGCATGAAGCTCAGCCCATTGGCTGGTCTGTCCAGCACCACTGGTCTTATACCAAAATGTTTCTGTGGACAGCTTTAATGCCATGGCAGGCCATGTCAGGGGCTGCCCGTGGCATAAGCCATCTGTGTACCAGGCATCCTCAGGGATGAGTGCCCGACCCTCTATATAGGGACTTGGCATGTCCCCCATCTCAGCAGGTTCCGCCAGGAGCTCTACTTGAAACTGCACCGGTCCTAATAGGGAGTGTAGAGAACTGTGCCTGCTTCTCCAGGTATGCCTCTCAGCTGGTCAGTATAGGAGTTTGTGCAATTCCTGTTCAGAGAGTCTTCACCCAAGACTGCAGCCACCCCTCCATGGGGTATGTGGACTGCATAGTATGGGATTGGGACCAGTGATGGCCTCACTGGACAAAAGGGTTGCATATATGGCAGCCAGTTGCTTCTCTATCAGAGAATTCCGCACTTCCGTGCCTTTCCACACTGGGACCAGAAGTCTATCGATACCTTTCAGGAACCATGCTTCTTCCACAAGCCCCATCCAAACCCTGCATCATCCACCTGCACCGTAAGCAGGAATGGGAGAGCTGGATCTACTACGCATAGAGTTTGGGCTTGTGCTTTGTAGCCTTAAAGGCCTCTTCTAACTTGGGGATCCAATCCCACTGGGCTAGACGGTGCAGGAGTAGCATCAAGGAGGTTAAATGAGAAATGAACACTCTCCAAAACCCCAGCAGTCCCAAATAAGTTTAGAACAACTTCACGGTTTCAGGTCGGGGATATGCTTATATCTTATCAATCACCACCTCCAGCATTACTTTTGTCTTTCCCTACCAGACAACTCCCAAGAATTTGACAGAGAACGCAGGTCCCTGGAACTTGTCCTCGTTGACTGCCTAACCACAGTCAGCGAGAACTTCTCGTGGGCTGGTCGCTACAGCTTCTAGTTCTGTAAGAGAATCAGAAGTTAACATTATATCATCAATGTAATGATACAAGTGCACTGTGGGTGGCACATGGTAGGGCTGTGCAGATAGCCCTGGGGAAGGACGAGGAATGTCCACTGTCGCCCTTCCCAAATGAAAGCAAACTGTTCTTGACTTTCTGGGGTTATGGCAATAGAGAAAAAAGCATTTGCAAAGTCCACCACATAATGGTATCATCCAAGTTCATGTGACAACTGGTCCATGATGTCTGTGATATCCGGTATGGCGACATGCATGGGCGGCGTAACCTTATTCAGCTCCTGATAGGCAAATGTCATGTTCCAGGTGCCATCAGGCTTCTTCACTGGCCACACGGGGAAGTTGTATGGGCTATGAGTAGGCCAAATGACACTGCTTCTTCCAGCTTCAGAATGGTGCATCCTCTTTCCTCATGGCCATCTGGCAAGCAATAGGGCTTTGTATTCACTACCTGGGTAGCCTGGGGCAATACCAACAGGGCATGGTGTGGACATCTCTAGATAATACTTTTCACCACTCAGATATGAAGGCAAAATTCACCAGCAGTGGTATTTACAGTCAAGCCTCACAAAACATCAATCTCTGAAATGTACTCCTATATGGGGGATATATATACTTGGTATGTCCAAGGAGGCAATCTGCCAATATCCAATGTCATAGGGACTTGCCGCAAATGAATGATTCTACCCCCATAGCCTTCTATGGTTGCAGTGGGCCTGAAAACCTGGTCCAGATTCCCATAGAGCAGGGTGCTGCCAGAACCCGTGTCAATGAGGGCTAATACTCTTTGCGCATTGCGGGAGGACCAATGTATAGCCAGTTCCACACACGGCCTCTGGTCAACTGGCTCCCCCCGCCAACTGGATGTCCTGGCTGAATCTCTAATCAGGGAAGTAATAGGCCCACCACACCTCACGGGTCGTGGCTTTACTGGGAATAGGAGTGAACTGCTGGTCAGGGTACAGCTGATTCCACAGCGCCAGCAGCACTTCATTAGATTGCTGCTCAGTTTTTTCTGCAGCGACACCTGCTGCGAGGAGATCAAACCGTATTTGCCTGAGGCTCACTTTCACAGCTGATTGGGCTGGGTGCTGCCTCGCTCTCCCACCTTTTGGCCACACCTCTGTCCACACACTAGCTGGTTTGGGAGTGCAGTGGATGGTATAGCATGCACTTGAGTGGAACACTCCTTGCGTTTCACTTCCACATCCCCCAACTTCGCCATGGCCGATGTTACCTCGTGGATCTGCTTATCTACAGAAGGGGCCAGCAGTGCCACCGTGGTGCTAAAAGTACCAGCCAGGCCAGAGGTCAAGATCAAGTCCTTCATATGGGTTGGAAATGCCTCCTCATCGAGGCTAGTGTACTGGGTGCGAAACATCTGCCACATGCCCATTTCCCGAATTATCTGGACAAGATCTAAGTACATGGTCCATCTGCTAACTGTCTCTAGCAGCACTCCAGAGTCAGCCTACACTGTCCGTGCAGTGGACATGAGCCAGTCAATGAGAGAGTGGTTGCCTACACACTGAGCCGAATGTGCCAGTTTCTGGAGGTGCAGCCTGAGGGACAGTATCACCGTTATAGAGGCCAGCTGAGCCATCTCTCCCTGGCTCTCTGCCATACCTGTTTTGTCAGGTCCCGGAGTTCAGTGGGAGTGTACTGGATCAAAGTGGTATGCTTTTTAGCTTGGGAGGTGCTGCCAGCTTGTCCCCCACTACCCCCACCCCCAATCCGGGGCCAATGGCTGCTCTACTCCAATCTGCTGCCGTATCACTGGCGGGCTCTCGGACAGAGACCATGGCAATGACCTGTCAGGGTCCTGCAGCATGTGTTCTGCTGCTGCCAGCTGCCTTTCCAAAGCTTCTTCCTGACATTGCAATTGTTGTACCCACTGAGCCTGGTCCTGCACCTCCGGGCTGGCCTGCCACAGCACTGCCAGGAATATCCAAGCCACCCGATTTGCTGCTTCCCAATGAGTGGTCCGGAACATTTGGCTCCAGGGCTTTCCGAATGTCTTCTGGTCACAGCTTCACTCCATCCCAATCCCCCAGGGACGTCCACGTAGCCAGATACATAGCCACAGGATACCACTGGGAGGCAGGGGGCCACATGTCATCCACCCAGGTATTCTCCACCTGGGGACTGTCCAGAGCGCTGGGGGCTGTACTCACTTCATCCTGCCAGCTATGCCATGTATCAGTGCCGAGCTGATCTAGAAAGGAAGGTTTTGGTGGTGAGATGCCCAGTCGAAAGAATGCACAAGCAGCCATGAGAATGAAACAGCAGGTACCAACTTTATTGCTGGGAATATGCGCTTCTGCGCTAGGGGACCGCATGGGCTTTATATATGTCAGAGAACAATAGTGGCATTCTGCAACACATGCATAATAAACAATAAGCTGAGTCATATTTACATAAGTTAGGAACAGGCGCCTTACTACATTAATGTAACATTTTAAATCTGGAGTCCTATCCCTAGCTGAGAGCCTGGATACAGCCAGACCTGGGACCCACGGCTACCAAGAATAGCTAACATCTATTGTGAATTTTGTCCTCATGGTTATTATATGAGGCAGATACCATTATCATCCCCATTTACAGTTGATAAAATTAAGGCATTAGAGAGAAAAAGCAATTTGCCTAAGGAATGCAAATAGTAAGTTAGGGGGTTCATGTCTAGTTTAACCATTATGCTACACTGCTTCCTTAAACTCTTCTTTTGAGAGACTTTCCATGTGCTTAAAACTAATATATTACCTACATTTACTATACTAAAATGCTGTCAAGAATTCTAATTAACTTCAGTTCTAAGTTTTTCTACCTGCAAAATCAAATACTCTAATATTCTGACCATTGTAAGATATTTTTGTACTTTTTAATCTATTCCATCAGAGACTTCTGTTAATAGTTGTACACATATCATATAACAAAAGTTGTTCCCCATCTCCACTCCCACTTTTGACAGTGAAGTAGGGAATTGAATTAGGCCAAATCTTCATGCCAGTAAAAAGACATGAAAGCTTGATTGAAGGAGTCAAAACAACTCATCCCTTCTGTCTCTTAGGTTGTGAAAATGTATTTACTGAATTCACATGAACTAAATATATATATATTTTTAAAAAACCTTAATTTAATTATCATTTTCTTGTTATGGCAAACCTCAGTTGAATTAACTCCAGATAATGAACTTTTAAATAATTGAGGAGATTTTTTAAACATTCTATTTCTGCCTCATTGAGACTCAAAGGAAGATCAAGGGATTTGAAATCAGGGGCCTTCAAAAGGTGTATTACTACTGTTCTTTCTTCCGAAATTCTATTCCACTAATTATCTGCATATTTAATAACATTAGTTTTTTCTTGGAATCCTTTAGAAATTAACACAGAACTGGCTGCTATGACCACAGAATCAGGAAAACAGATGATCTCTGATTTGGAATTTAGGACATGCAAACTTGTATTGTTATTTATTCTTTCTCAAACATCCACACGGATACTGCAATTAGATATTAAATCCCAAAGGTCTGAACATTTTTACCTTTTAGATTCTCAGCTCCTAGGAATAAACACATAACTATGGTTGGGTGATGGTGGGAGGAATACAGAACTGATCTCCTATGTAGCTGGCTTCTACAACAAGGACATGTAAGCATATTGATGTTCTTCAGGCATTTTAAGGTCATAAATCAATATAAATTACTAAATTATTATTGATGTATATTTACTATGCTATATTTACAATATTATTCTTAATATTTATTTAACCCATTTCCCATTTAGAAAAAAAAGTGCAGCTCGCTGCCAGTGTTAATTTAATTTTACATTAACATGCTCTTTGAGGCTGAAGCAAATCTGACTGGTTTTCAATGTGAAAATAAAATATAAAATCTGTTCTCGGAGTTATTTCTAAACAGAACTTGACTCTAATCCTAATGTAACAGAAATATATACATAAATTGGATTCATCAAATGAATCTCCAGTTAACATCTGTTTGAGAACAATATTAACATCATGTGTAGGAATGCTCCATTTTCTAGGATTTGACATTTTTAGCAGTCAAGAATTACTATATTTTGTAAATGGAAATACCACTACTAAAAACAGAATGTTATAAATAGAATTATGTCATTTGTTTCCAAAGACTATTGATATACTAAAGTGATGCGAAAATAATAATAAAAGCAAGATATTTGGTGGCAGACTTTAGGGGTAACGTTAGAACTATAATTTGTGAGTTATCTTGGGATAAATGCTGCAACTGTAAGCACCGCCAGCAAGTATTTTTGAGGCAAAAAGGAAATGAGTTAAAAATATTTACGCTATAACATATGATATCATTCTTTCCCCCATATTTAGGCTATATTAATGATATGAACTGTATACTGTTCTCCCCCACCCAAATTGATATATTGAAGTCCTAACTCCCAGTATCTCAGACTATGGCTGTATTTGGAAATAGGGTCTTTAAAAAGGCAATTAAGTTGAAATAAAGTCATTAGGGTAGGCCCTAATCCAATATGATTGGTATCCTTATACAAAGAAGAGATTATGATATTGATGGGCACAGAGGAAAAGTCATGGAAAGACACGAGAAGACAGCCATCTGCAAACCCAAAGAAAGACTTCAGGAGAAACCAACCTTGCCACCATCTTGATATGGGAATTTTAGCTTCCGGAATTGTGAGAAATTGAATTTCTATTAAGTCTATGGTACTTTGTAATGGCAGTCCTAGCAAACTAATAAAGTTTATTTGGCCTATTGTATTCTTATGGGAATATTTACTGTTCCAAATAAAATGTATTACATTTGTTAGTGCTTTTAATTATTCAACATTCCATTTTTTTTCTTTTTTTAAATTAAAATTACTGGGATGGCATTGGTTAATAAAATCAAATGGGTTTCAAGGGTACAATTCAATAATACATCATATGTATATTGTAGTGTGTGTTCACTACCCAAAGTTAAATTTCCTTCTGCCACCAAATATTCAACATTCTATTTTTTTTTTTTTTTTGTCTCTGAGTTTTTGTAACCCCTGTACAGAACTCAAGGTGGATTATTTCTTCTTGTCTCCTTTCTTGGAATGAAATTTGACCTAAAATGAACAAAGAAAATGGTGTCTATTTTAATAATGAGTTGTGAATTTATGTAAAGATAAATTTTTATATGAGAACTTTTAAAAACTAGTTTTCTAATTTTGAAAGGAAAAAAATGTATTCCTCTCAAAATATATCTAACAAAATATGACTATTTAGGATCTAAGCATTATGATTTTCACTGTCACTCTAAAGTTTAGATTAGCTATTTGGGGGGCCTTGGTGCAAAATGCCAACAGCGTCTGACCCTTTTGGTGGTAGACTAATATATAGAGGTATGCTATGGGCTCCCTGAGTTTTGAATATTAAAGATTGAGATGCTCTATAAACTACCTTAAATATTTTACTGGATACCATAGTTTTTAAAATTTTTACTCAAATATGTTTTTGTAAAAAAAATTCTCCATCACATATCAGTAAGTACCAATACTTTAAAAGTCTAATTTTATCATGTAACAGACACTTTTTGTATTTAAATATTTCTTTTCCCCCCACCATCACAGAGTTTCTTTCAGTTTTTCCATCTTCTCCTATGGCAAATTTTACATTCCTAACCCCACCTAAGTAACTTTATCTCTTTAACGTCACAATTTATAAAATGGGTAGAGTAATAATACTTGCTTCATAAATGTTGTTTTAAGGTTGTGTAAGGTAAAATATATTAAGCATTTACTAGATTGATTTTCATGTTCTAGGAGCTTAGATAATGATGGGTATCATTATCAATAATAATTACAATATCTTTTGATATTTATTTGTGAATTCACATAAAGAAATTATCAGGTAAGGTGGTATAAAACAAATTGTAATACAGTTGAAATACATCTTCAAAATATAAAGATCTTTCAGATAATATAAAGAAAAGGGTATTTCTGATAATGAAATGGAAAACTGTTTATATGCAATAATTTGTGTAATCTTCACAAAGTTTCTGAATTGCTATTATTAACCCCTTTTTTACAGATGTGAAATCTGGACCTCAGTAATATCATTCATGACCTGCCCCAGCAAAATCATACTGTTAGAAGTTAGCAGAGCTGGAGCCCAAACTCAGGCTTTCACTCCAATCCACTGCTTTTTCCTCTCCGCTGCAGCTGAATTTCAGGGATCTTTGACTTATAAAATTCCTGTTAAGCTATAAAGCAAATGATAGCATAAAAATATTGCACATCATACTTTTTATTTTATTTCCTTCTATTTTCCAGTAAAAAACTATAGTCGTATACTTGGGGCTCTTAGCCTTTTCTGGCTAGGCGTCATGTTGGTAATTTGACATCTAATTCTCTCCCACTCCTGAGATTCCTCTTACAACTCAGGAGTTGTCACCTGCCTCTATGATGGACATTGTTAGACACAAGGAGAGAAACTCCTTACTATGTCTCTTATAATGACGGAAACTTATTGTTCATTTCCTTATAAAGGATCCCCTCTCTCTCTCTCAGATTGTAAATCAAACTCAATGGACTTCTGTACTAATACTTCATTTTTTTCCACATAGATACTGTCAACCTTATAATTAAATACCATTTCCTCCTTGATGTTTCAAGCTTAGAGCATATTTTGAGTTTATCTTTTCAAGTGGATACCACCTCATGTATCTTGTGTTCTGCCCTCATTCCTGGTTCCTTCTTCCTTTCCTCTTTCATATTCTTGACAATTTTTTGAATCTCATTTATATACCCTTTCCTTCTACAAGTTGGAAATTTTTTTTATTTTGCCATATCATATGCATCTTTGTAAATACCTAAAACTCTTCTGGAACAAATTAATCAGGCAACATAAGCTTTTGTATATAAGTAAGCATCTGATTTCAGAATACCTGGCTGTTCCAAAGAAAGACTATGTGATGTCATGTTTTTTATTTTGTTTTAGTTCACCCAGCCAACATATAGCACAACAACCTTAGGATCTATGAGAGGTTCAGTACTGCTTCTGAGCAACAAATATACCCATAAAATGATTAAGCATTCCAGCAGCAGAAGTTTCTTTATGTGAGAATTATAAGACCACAGAATGTTTTGTTGAGGAAAAAGGTACAGAGAAAATAATGACACGTATTCGTCATTTTAAAAAAAAGGCTAGATACGGCATCAAAAATTATACATAGAAAATAATGCTCTGCTGAAAACTGGACTGGCCGAAAGACTCGAGTTTCTAGGTGAAATCTCTCATTCATAAATCAGATGATTAGATAAAGATTCTGTTTAGCCAAAAAGAAAAAAATAATTCATTCCTTTACATATATGTTAGTCTCTTACAAAGCACTTATTTAAATTATTTCAAACAGTGCCATCCAATTGCCTTCCCTTTCCACTGACCTCCTACCCAGCACCTTTAAATTGGGCAGCAGGAGATGTTGTAGTGAACATATTATCTTTATAATTTCACAAGCTCCTCAGCTGGAGTTCAGGATCAATTCTCACACTTTAATCCTATCTGCCAAGGAATTTTAAACTACATAACTGACAAATAACCTGAGCTGTAATTTATGGATCTTTCCTCCATGGGAAATTGATAGTTACAGCTCCTTTTTAATACAAATCGCCTTACAATGCTGTAAAAGCTGAGTAATCTTACCAAAGAAAAACGGACGTTACAAATAAAAACAAATGGAAAAATGGAATACAAGAGCAACACCAAAACTATTGCTGGCCTTGTGTCTTCAACAAAGGATAAACTCTGGACCTAACCCCATTACATTTTTCATGCTCAGTCAAATCTTATTGTATTCCTTTTGTTTGTCTGTTTGTTTAAATTTTTATTGATACTCTTCCAATTCTTCTCCCCTAAAGGTATTCTTGTCAGATCATCATTTATCTTCCTGATTAGAATATTATTGCTTTAGTAAAAGCATTACATGTAATACATTTAGATGGTTGTGTTCTTTGAGTTGTATGTGTACATTTGAAGGAGATGACAATTTTTTTTTAAATCTCATTTATATATCAAAACTACATAATTCCTATTCAGATTTTCCCATGTATCTTACTGCTTTTTTTTTTGATATTCACATCCAGGTTTTTCGAAGGACAGGATGTCCAAAGTTGCATTTATTATTTTCCCTCTCCATACCTAGCCCTCTTTCCATGTTCTTATTTCAGTGAGTGCCATGGCCATTTTGCTTTTTCTTACTGCAATCCAATACTTCCTAAAAAGCTCTGAAATCCATCTTCTTCTTTCCTTTTCCAGTACTGTCATAGCCTTTCACTTGGATTAATATTACAGACTCCTGTGATAGTTAAATTTGCATGTCAACTTGATGGGGCTAAGGGATCCCAGAGAGCTGGTAAAACATTATTTTTTAATGTCAGTGAGGATGTCTCTGGAAGAGATTAATATTTGATTCAGTAGACAGAAGAGATCCATCCTCACCAATATGGGCATACATAATCCAATTCGTTGAGGGCCCAAATACAACAAAAAAGGTGAAGGATGGGCACATTCTCTCCCTCTTTTCTTGAGCTGCCCTCGAATTTCAGAGATCTTGGTTCTCAGGTCTTTAGACTCTGATTTATGTCAGTGACACCCTTCTACCAATCTCCTCCCCACAGAATTCTCAGGTTTTCAGACTCAGCTTTACTGGTTCTCCAGCTTGCTGGGATCTCTTTGCCTTCAGAAACCCATGAACTAGTACTATAATAAATCTTGTGTTGTGTAAATCTTTATATCCTACTGGCTCTCTAGAGAACTCTGACTAATACAGCTCCCAGTACTGACTCTTCTCGATTTTGGTCTTTCATTCCTTTCATTCATACTTCAAATGCAACCAGAAAAATCACCCTAAGAGCTGACATGATGGCGTCAGTCTCCTATTTAAAACTCTTTGGTACAATTATTAGCTTGCTTCTCTTTATTCTTTTAGAAAAAACATTAAGCTCACATGGCTACAGGGCTCTTCCAGACTGACTTCCTTCTTTAACCTCATCCTTCATCTTCTGATATCTATTACTCCATTCATATCAAGTTACTTTTATTTTTATGATGGATTATATTCTCTTTTGCTTATTTTTGTTCCTTCACAGAGAATTCTTCTCCAATAACCCGTCCTCCTCCAAGACGCACTTAGATGCTCTGCTAGGTACTTGGATATCATTTTCTATTTTACTACTTGGCTTACTGTATTTTAATTATTTGTCTCTTGTCTACATCTTACCCACTAGACTGTAAGCAATCTGTATTCTGTTCATCTGTGAATGCACAGCATCTAACATGTTATTCATTTCATACATTTCAATGCAATTTTATCTCTCATTCTCCAGCTTTCTTTTTATATTCCTTCGATAGCAATTCATGTTATAATTTCCTTGTTTAAATGATTTAAAAATGTACTATAGATTTATTAAGGATTCTACTGCATGTGAAATATAAAATATACTAGATGATTATTCAATTCTGTCAAAAATGTAAAGATACTCTTATTACAGGGACATCGAAAAGGGCCTATAGTTTGCTAAAGATATTTATACATTGCTAAAAATATCTTTCAAAATCTTAAAATATTTCTAGGTTGTGCTATTTCTTTTATATTTTTTCCCCTTGGCAAGAATTTTTTTTTTCTGTTGAACACAAAATGTAGCCACTATTAACTTGATCATATGATTCAAATGATAAAGCTAAAAAAAGACTTTAAGAAGTTTTTCTTTTGCCCCTTGATCAGGTTGTATTTAAAACTTTCTAAAGATAAATCTGTTCAAGAATAATCTCAGAATGTATGTTTTAGAAACAAAATAGCATGAGTATTAATTATAACCAATATTTATATGAATACAGAATGCAGTTTGTTCAAAAATTGTATTTTGTCAATGAATAATACTACTTAACACTACAAGATTTATAGTAGACTCCTAAATAACTTCTTTTAAATACTGAAATATTTATATATACATTCAGATAGCAAAGATAAAATATGAGTCACATTTTTCCATTTAGGAAACTTTAGTGTTTCTTTGAGCAACGTGATAAAAATCTCAGTTTAACAAATAGTGTAAGTTTATAGTTTATTCCCAGTTCTGTGACTTTTCCTGTTTAGTTTTTAGCTTACTTGGTTACATAACCATTGCTTTCGCTTAAAGGTCAGCCAAGAGTAAAGTTATATCTTGCTGGAGGTGAGATGTAAACAATGTCTGATCTTGCCCTGCCATTTTTCTTAAATCTCCCGCAGAGCTGGGTGAAATTGTGCCAGTATTCATAAAAGAAGATTATGTTTTAGAATCTGTATTGTATTATTCAATAAATATTTCAAGGTATCTGCAAACAGGGATTAATGGGTATTATATTTCAGGAAACCAGAAAAGTATCAACCCGAGGAATTAAATAAAACACTTGTGTTTGATGCTCATATAAACTGTAACTTAAAATAAAACGTGTGTAAACTTCCTTTTCCTTTTGTTTCATTTTCCTGTCATAAGATAATACGAAATAAAATGAAATAAGACCAAAATAAAGGGAGATTTAAAAAATCTAAATTTAACCTTCATACTGAAAAGTAAGACCTTTTACAATCATCAGTGTTAATAGTCAACAATGGTGCTTGCATGCAATTAAAACATCTGGATGAAAAATGAGTGTTTCAAAATCTCAGTAGTATGTTTCACTGGTGCACTGCAAATTGATGCAATTGGAGGTATCTGGATAAGAAGGGGTACTATCGTAAAGTCTTTCAACTGAATTTTTGGGTGTAGTATGTATTCAAAAAATTAAATAATATTTAAAATGACTGAATACTATTGAAAAATTCTTGGTTTTTAAAAAACCTATTCTATTTGTGTTATTATTGGAAAAGAGTTTGTTAAGTTAGATGTTAAGTTGGATCTTCATTCCATACTTGTACTTAGGAAATTGTTAGTGATCTTAAATGAATTTTTGACCTGCTGTATAAGTCCTACAAGAGCCTATCTGAATGCCTCATACTCATGTTTTTCTCTCTGTTCCTTCTCTAGAAAAACCAGTAAAAAGGCAGCTACTATTGCTTAGAATATCTTTAAATAATTTAAAAGATCTTTTATCCTCATTAACCATATTTATTTTTATATTTTAAAGTAAAAAATAAAATTAAGGGTTGACTCCTCTCCTTCAAATGTAACCTAGACCTTAAGCATAGAAAAAAAAAAGTGTACAATCTAAGATCTCTAAGTGTTATTTTCATTGGTTTTTCTTTCCTAGAAGAATCATATTTTTAAAAATAATCCAGGTCACATTCTGGGAGAGGGTTAAGAGCTCCAGAGAAGACTAATTCTTCCCTATGTATTTGTATTGTATTTTTTATCTCCAAGCTATTTTTCAATTAAGATAAAATTGATATATAACATCATATTAGTTTCAGGTGTACAATATAGTAATTCGATATTTGTATATATTATGAAATGTTCACCACAATAAGTCTACTTAACACCCATACAAACGATTTTTATGGAATTAAAGTTTGAGCAGTGAGGCTTAGAAAATGGCTCTTAGCTCAGGCTTTCAAGTAGAATCACAAGTGGGGTTTTCAGAACTATAATCACCTATGTCCTCCCTCACAACCTCTGCACAGATTCTGTCAATTGGTCTGGGTGGGAACATCAACGTTGTTTTAATTAAGAGCTCTAGGTGATTTTAAGGTGAGGTCAGGGTTTAGTAAGAGTACTCCTGTGTATATTTATGAGAATTGAGTCCAGCCTTTGGTCCATGGAGAAGTAACAGAGTCTCCTCTATGCAGATTTGGCAGGGAGGTCTGTGCAATACATGTTATCTGGGCTGCAGCAGAATTTGGGGGCATCTGTGGGAATAGAGAGCCCCTGATGATAGGGAAGGAGAAACTGAAAATTTTGTCTCATTGTAGGACCTTGTTCCTGAATTTCTCTTGAGACAGAGGATAGGGAAGGATGAACTTTCCTGTATTTCAAGTCCCTTCTGCCTGTGGATGTGGTGGTAGCATACAAAGAGTCTGTACTGAAGTCTTTAAAGTCATGTTCTCAAGATAAATTTGTGATTTATTTTTCCACATACTCTCACCTGAGGAAGAAACTCAGCAAAGGAAGAGGAAGACAGCAGGTTCACAGGTAAGTGTTGTGTCTCGGGTCAGAGGCCGTGTCCTCTTTTCCTCCTGAAATACCATGGTTTTAAAATGTGCAAACATTTACATCTGTATCGGGGTTTTCTTGCCTAACAAGTTTGATTTCAACAACTTTTTTTTTCTTCTTTTCATGTAACAGTCAAAGGTTATTCTTTTAGAACTTTTCTCCCCTACATCCCAGAGCCTTCTCTCCATTTTCTCTATTCAGACTTTTGATATGTCTTAACCAATCCTAAATTAGGATCTCCCAGATACAGGTCATTAACTAATGATCTGTAAATACCAAACATGTAACTTTTGTGACATATCAACTTGGGAAGGTGCTTATATTCAAGCTTCCAATGAGGAATAAGGTGGGGTCCTGAGGTATCAACAAAAATGGAGAGTATGTAGTCTTTATGTACCATCTGGATGTTCCATCAGCTCTGAGTAGACTAGAATTAAGAAAATGCACATCTGTAACAGGATAGCATTAATGGCCCAGAATAACTCAGATATTTCTGAAAAGGAAAGGTAATTAGAAGCGATGAGATCTTTAGAATGCTAAAGAATGATACATTAGTAGAGATTACAGAATATTAGTGCTACATTTGGCTTAACATTTAAATAAAACTGATGTTTTTCATGATTAGGTTTAGATTATGATTTACTTGTTTTTGTTTTTTTTTTCTTTTTTTGGCTAATAATATTGCAGCAGTGATTATATGTCCTTTGACAAACATTAGGCACCTAATATTAATTTGCCCCATTATAGACACTGTTAACTTCATTCACTTGGTTCAAGTGCTCTCTATCAGATTCCTCCACTATCCTTCTTTGTACTTAAAAAAAATTACTCAAAAATAACTTTAAAATGTTATTCAAGGAAATAGATTAATAATGAATTTTTTTAAAGATGTCACTTGTCTATGAAAAATAGAATTCTTTATGTGGTCGAACCACATATACATTGTGGGCTTATAATTAACTGATAACTGTGTCCACGCACTTACTCCTTTATAGTTCTACACCTAGATCTTTCTCACACGTGATGACTTATTTGCTCAAAATTAGGTTCTGCTGGTCGTCAGCTCTCCCATTGCCATTACCTTAAACACCTTCAGTTCAATTTTTCGCTTCTCTTAACTACATTTAAGATTTGTTGAAAGTAGTCCTCCAGGCTAGGATCTCCCAAATGTGCCTTCGGATACATTATAAATGTGTCTTTTATGGAATCTATTAGAGTTAATATCAAACTTGATACTGAAGAGATGGTCTAGGAAAAGTACTTCACATATTTATCATTTTGGCCTGTGGATAAGGAGCAAGAAAACAAAGCAAACAATTTTGGATTTGAGAAGGAGTTATTTTTGCCTACACTGATGCTTTCTCTTTCATTTCTTTTTCCTTGAAAGTGAAGTTGCTACTTCAGTGGCTAACAGTTTCCATTTATAGTTAATACAGGAATATTTGGAAATACATCCTGATATAATAGTAGTGAAAAAATCAGCAAGAAAGATTAACTGTCTCAATGCAAATCCAGAAACTTTACTGGCAATCTCTTCACCTACTGCAATAGAATTTTAACCTCCTGGGAAAGAAAGTATGTTATTTTAAAATATAATTTCTTCCCCTTTCCTATAGTGATACAATTTGTGATTTTTAATTGAGCATATGCTATCCAAAAATGCAAACTACATTTTTAATGTCTCTATTATCCAGGAGTGATCTAGTGCATTTAGGTTCCGACAATTGGAATGAATAGGAAAAGTGATAAGTGCAACTTCTGTGATGTTTTCTTATTGAGAGAGGACATGCTCTTCTTTTCTGCCTTCTGGCTGGCTGGAATGTGGATATGGTGGCCAGAGGTGGCACAGGCACTTTGGACATTGAAATGATCTAGGCAATAGAGCAACAAGATGAAAGGAGCTTGGGTCTCCGATATCTGAAGTGACATAGAAAATCTGGGTCACTGACCTTTGAACTTATTTGTTTCTGAATCTTATACATGTATCTGTCACCCTCATAGATAGTGATCTTCAATTTAGCTGCACATTAGAACCACCTCGGGAGCTTTTAAAATTACAATTTCCTTTCCAGATTTTATCTTCAAAAGTGGGACTTCTGTACTAATATTTTTAATTGAGATATAATTAATGTATAACATTATATTAGTTTCAGATATACAACATAACGATTCAATATTTTGTATATACTGTGAAATGATCAACCTAGATCTAGTTAACATCTATCACCTCATGTAGTTACAATTCTTTTCCTTGTGATGAAAACTTTTAAGATTTACTTTCCTAGCAGCTTTCAAATATGCAATAAAGTATTATGAACTATCATCCCCATGTTGTATATTATATCCCCATGACTTATTTATTTTATAATTGAATTTTGTACCTTTTGACCTCCTTCATCCATTTTGCTGCTCACCACACCCACCTCTGACAACCACTAATCTTTCTCTGTATCAGTTTGGTTTGTTGTTTGTTTAGATTCTACATAAAAGTGAAATCATACATATTTGTCTTTCTCTGTTTGACTTGTTTCACTTAACATAATGCTTTCAAGTTCCATTCAAGTTGTCATAAATAGCAAGATCTCCTTTCTTTGTGGCTGAATAATAATATATGTACATTAGTTGCCGCAGATTCGTGGTTCCGGGTAAGGGGTATGAGACTCGGGCAGTTGGAAGAAAATGCGGTGAGCATAGGCAGCTGTGACATAGCTTTTTATTCCAGCCTCACAGGGTGGTAGTGTTATCCAACAAGGGCATGGCACCATCTTGTGTGGTGGAGTGCCTTTTATTCACAAGTTAAACAATAGTGGTACACTGGCAGATAATGGAAGCCCATGCCTGCATACAGGGGCACATGGTTACATAGAGAAAGAAGTGCTGAATTTCCTCCCCTTGGAAGTTAGCTATGGGTGTGGGAGGGAGCTTGACTATAGTTATCTTACTTTCTCTGCAAGGTATATCACATAATATATGTATATAAATATCACATTTTCTTCATCCATCTACTGATGGACATTTAGGTTGCTTCCATGTCTTAGTTATTGTAAATAATGCTCCAGTTAACATGAGGGTGGGTATATCTTTTCATTTCCTTCAGCTAAATACACAGAAGTGGAATTGCTGGACAATAAGGTTTTTGAATTTTTGAAGAACTGCCATACAGTTTTCCATAGTGGCGGCACCAATTTACATTCCCATCAATAGTCTTTTTGATAATAGCCATCCTAATAGGTGTGAAGTGATATCACATTTTGGTTTTGATTTGAATTTCTCTTATGATTAGTGATGATGAGCATCTTTTCATGTACCTGCTGGTCATCTGTATGTGTTTTGTAGAAATATCTATTTAAGTCTTCTGACCATTTTTTAATGAGATTGTATGAGTTCTTTCTACTTTTTGCATAGTAACCTGATATATGATATATGATTTGCAACTATTTTTTTCCATTTGCCTTTTGTCTTTGTTGACAATTTCATTTTTAAATACTACTCATCCTAGTACTGGTAACTAAACATAATACATGGAATGGAAAAAGTAATGTTATATATCCAGTTTGGTAATGATATTCAATTTAACAAATTGTATGCATAAAGCTTATAATAAAATGAAAAATAGTTATTTCCATGTAAAAATATGGAATACATAATTATTATATAATAAGGCAGGAAAAAAGACAATCATTTTTTCTATGGTCTCTTTGGTATTTGAAGTAATTCTCAAAATAGAATTCTTTAAACATTCTACTTCAGAATTTCTATAAAAGACTTTCTCAAGTTTGTGAATTATATTCTATAAGTTCTTACGGTCTCTCTAGAACTTTTTTCACCTACTGTACAGAAAAACAGTTGGAATTTTATCCCTTCCATTTAATTTGTTGACTTCTTTAAAAATTCTAGATTTGACTAACATCATTATGGAATGTTTGATTGAGCATAGTTTTGTTTTCATTAATGTAAAAAATTTCAACCTGTGTCTTTTTAGTAATTATCATTTATTGCAAGTTGGTACCTCTGTTCTGTTTTTGATTTATATATGTAAAACATGATAAGGAAATTATTTGCATACATTACTATTTTGAGGAATCAAATGACCGAATTTAAAATATTAAAAATTGGTGAATTTCAACTTTAAAAAGGAAAAAAATTAAATCGCCATGTTATTGTGACTATGTAATAAAAGATCTACATTTTGGAAAAAAGGACCAGAAGAATACACCAAAATATTAATAGAATAAAAGTTTAGCTAAAATATTGTATATTGAAGAGTGTTAGTCAAAGACAGTGGTTACCAATTCTGTTCTTTAATTAAATAATGAAGAGTTTTCGAAAGACAGAATTGTCAGACTCTGTCTTTTAACTATTATATTAGAATCCTTGTGAGCAGTGCTGAGAAATCTGTATTTTCGGAAAGTTCCCAAGGGACTTTTAAGAACCATGGTTTTGTGTTTGGGCCCTGCCAGTCTAAAGAGTACAGTACCTATTCATTTTTAAAACAATATTCTAATTTGTAGAATTTCCCTAGTAGAGCCAAAACTTAATACATCCTTCACTTTTATTAAGAATGGCTATAAGAAATGACAACATATAGAGTATTTTTGAATATTTTGCAAAATTATCACTAAGGACAGTATCAGTGGATATGTATAGGCCTGGTAAATGGTGTGAGTATCCACATGTTCCAGATACTTGTTTTTAGCCTTGTTTTAACTTGAAAAATGAAAGTCAACATGAACAAAGGTCATTAAACTTAGACTTTTAACATTTTAATTTCAAGACATTCATGAAATTTATGAATGTGCTATAAGGGTTAATTTATTGCATGTAAATGTTTTAAATATATCAAAAATTTTATAATCCTGCTTTCCTCTTTATTTTTAATATATTAAGGACTAAAAAACCCGATGTGGGTGACCTCTCTTGACTTTGAATGCCCCTAGCTAATAAATCTTTAATTTAAAGCCTCATGACAAGAATTTCCATTGAAAATCAGAGATAATGGAAAAGTAATCTATCGTGGTGAATTGTGAGGCTTGCAGAGAACACAAATGCTGATCTGAGTTTAAAAGTTGACAACAATAACAACAGGAACCCAGTTCAAGATTACTTTCTGCTTGATTTATATCACTGACAAACCAATAGGGCAGATATTCCACGAGATCAGAGGACCGTTCATCTCTTTGTTGTCCCTCTTGCTCTTACTTCAGTAGTCACCTGTGGAGAGTGAAGGATGAGTTCAGTTGGAGGAAACCAGGGCCAAGAATTTCTTCCATTTATATATTTATATATCCCTTGAGGTCTCACTATGCCACAGTGAGAATTTCTGAGTTCGGCCTTACTTCATAGTTGGGCCCACAATGGGCTTGATCAAGCCTATCGCAAAGTTTTAACCCATCAATTATATCATCATGTTGCCCTTTTCCTTGGTTTCTTGGGTCATCAGTATTACTTTTTGTGATCAATCTCAGCGTGTGTGTTCCATGATGTCAGGAACTTAGTCCTGTTCATCATTGAATCTCTAGTGCTTCCAACCATGTTTGGCTAGTCCAGAGTCAGTCTCAATTATGTCCTAAATAAATGAATAAATAAGGAACTTCTCTTAGGCTTAAAAATTAACTTTTAAAATTCATAGCAGTTAATTTTTTGTGCCTTTTAAAAAGCCTCCTCAAATTTTTTTGGGAGCACATCGACCTATTTATTTTCTGAAAATTAAGTTGCACTAAGATATATACCTTAAGTTACTTATCTTTTACTTTTATTTTTTGCTATCAATGATATTCACTATTTATACAACATTATACTGGACACTTGGGGAAATATGAAATATATAGAAGATTTGACCTATAAATGAAATTTTAAAAACCATCTACTTAGCTGCATATTCCATGGGGGAACTAAACTTCATAAAATGCTAGAATCCTTATAAAAATGAATTTGCATATAAGTATATATAGATGAATATAAGAGGAAGATCATGTGGCTAAAATTTGATATTGGTTAAAATTATTGTAATTACCCAAATCCTAATAGTATTTAAATTTTTAATTTTTCTATTACAACTGACATACAATATTGTATTAGTTTTAGATGTACAACATAGTAATTAGACATTATATTAGTTAGAAAGTGATCACCTCAAAAAATCTAATATCCATTTGATACCATACATAGTTATTACAATATTATTGACTATATTTCTTATGCTATACTTTATACTCCTACGACTACTTTGTAACTACCAATTTGTACTTCTTAATTCCTTCTTCTTTTTAACATGCCCCCCACCCTCCTCACTTCTGGCAACTGTCAATTTGTTCTCTGCATATGATTCTATTTTGTTTGTTTTGTTTATTTTTTAGAATCAACTTGTAAGTAAAATCATATGGTATTTGTTTTTCTCTGTCTGACTTATTTCATTCAGAATAATACCCTTCATGTCCCTCTATGTCGGTTCAAATGGCAGAATTTCATTCTTTTTTATATATTTTATAAATATATGTACCACATATTCTTTATCCATTCAACTATCAATGGACACTTAGGTTACTTCCATATCTTGGCCTTTGTAAATAATGCTGCAATGAACATAGGAGAGCATATACTTCATTGAATTAGTGTTTTGGTTTCTTTGGATAAATATCCAGAAGTGGAATTGCTGGGTCATAAGGTGGTTCTATTTTTAATTAATTAAGAAACTCCATACTGTTTTCCATAGTAGCTGCACCAATTTACAGTCTCATCGACAATGCACGAGAGTTCTCTTTTCCTCACGTCCTCCCCAGGGCTTGTTGTTTATTGATGGATCGGTGATAGTTAGTCTGGCAGATGTGAGTTTATTATGGTGGAGGGAAAAATAAAAACCATATACTTTTACTCATATGTGAGATATAAAACAGAAAGCAAGGAACAAACAAGACAAACAAAAAAGTCATAGACAGACAAAAGTATGGTGATTTTCAGTGGGGAAGGGGTGGGAGGAGGTAGAAGAGTATAAGGAAGTCAAATACATGAGGATAGAAGGAGACTTGACTTTGGGTGTTGAACACAATGCAATAAACACATGATATAGTATAGAATTATACACTTGAAATCTATTAACCAATGTCACCTCAAAGTTTAATAAAGTTTTTAAAAAGATATATGCAGTCCTATGTTTATTAAAGCATTATTTATAATAGCCAAGATATAGAAGCAACCTTGGTGTTCATTAATAAATTAATGGATAAAAAAGATGTGGTACATGAAATATTACTCAGACATTAAAAAATGAAATCTTGCCATCTGTAACAACATGGATGGACCTAGAAGGTATTATGCTAAGCAAAATAAGTCAAACAGAGAAAGATAAATACCAAATGTTTTCATCTATATGTGGAATCGAAAAAACAAAATAAAAGAATAAACAAAACAGAAAACTCATACATACAGAGAACAAACTGATGCTTGCCAGATGGGAGGGCACTGGAGAAATGGGTGAAAATAATTTAAAGCTGAACATAGAAAAGGAAGAACAAAAGGGATTCTCATAGGGAGATACATTCGTGTCTGTGTGTGTGTGTGTGTGTGTGTGTGTGTGTTTTGAGAGTTGATATTTGTTAAGATTTGAAAAGTACTTTCTATATAAAAGGTAATTTATATAGAATGTAAGCTTCAACAATATGTAGACTAGAAATCTTATAGAGTATATGGAACAAAAACATATTAAAGAACATTTGGAGAAACCATTTTTCTCAATTAGAATTGTTATGTTGAAGGCAGATCTTTTGTTCTGAGTTCTGCTCTAGCTGGTGGAATGAATCACTGCATTGCTCTCTGGTGCAGAGCAGAAATGCCTTTCTTACTATTAGCACATTTTTTTTTTGCTAAAGAAACTTATTATGACTCAAAATTAGGCTAATACGCAAATTTAATAATTTCTTCACATAAAATTTTTCCTAGCCCCGTAATCTAGATTAGTGGGCATGTTATGCTTATGTTTTGTAAATGAGAGTTAATCACTCCCTTCCTTTTTGTTTCTGTGACTGGTGACCTTCTTAAGCCAGCGCCTTGGAATATTATAGTTTGGTACATTTTTATTCTCTGGCCATTAACACCAGGATTATGCAGTTTTAGCATAGAAAACTCCATTTCAGAGCCAGAGAGTATGATTCTTATTCTTCATTAGATTTGTTACATACTTTAAAATATTACAATTTTTGATTGAGTTTTCTGATCTGAACATATATTGTACTAATATACTTGTTAAAAGTTCCTGGGCAAAATGAGCATATATTTAAAGTCATACACTGTCTGAATTCCAAATGCTTAATTTTCCATTAAAACATCTAGTTATATTGAACAAGGCTCATCTAAATAAAGTGAGAGAGAAGAATTGGAGACAGACAACCAAAAAAATTTTCTTTTCTAACAATTGTTCATGTGAATCTTTCTTGCTTTCAGCAAGTATGTCAGAGATTATTCAAATACTTTCTTTTCTAATATTTTACAGAAATATTCAATTTGTAAATATAAGACAGAGTGGTATGATTGTACCAGAAGAAAAAAATGCCTATGCATAAAAGGCTGACTCTGTTATATCTGTTATATAATTAGAAAAAAAACAGGATCCATTATTCACTTTGAAACTTAAAACTTAACAGTAAATTAAAAGTATTACTTGCTATTTTATTAAAGACATATAATACATTACAGATAAAACAAATTTTATATTAAAGAGTATCTCAAGAACAAAATATTCTCAAAATGAGATCATCTTAGTACCTTGCCAATGAGGTAAGATATGATGAAATAATTAAAAATAAATTATCTTAGAAAATAAAACATTGTTTATATATACCTCCCTACCAAATGCGAAACTAGGTTAAATCAAATGAATGGTTAGTACCAAATAATTTAGCCATATAAGAATTAGATTAATCTATTTTGTACTAACTTTGAAATATTGAGGTAAAATTCTGGGTGAAAGAAGTAAGATATACAATAACACGTATATGTAGAAATATAAGTGGATAGAAAATGTAATGGCTGACATACTCTTAAATTATTAACCATGTTTCTGTGCTTATCTCAGGGGAAGTGATTAGAAATAAGGAATTGGGGATAAAAGAGAAACTCCCCTGATTTATCCTGTTTTTTTTCCCTTGTATTAAATCTTTTACATTAAAAATTCTTGAGTTTTAGACAAGATGGTAAAGTAGGTAAATGGTGTGCTCCCCTCCTTCTAAAACCACATCAAAACTACAACGAAATTATGGAAAATTCATCCTTAAGAAGCACTTGAGACTAACAGGACATAAGTCCTATAACTAAGTATATAAAAGAGAAGCCACATCTAGACTGGTGGGGGTTTGGGCAGTAACCAGAATAGGTAGGTCCCACATCCACAGTGTGGCAATTAATAATCAGGAGCAAAGGAAATTATCAACAAAACAAAAAGACAACCGACTCTTTGGGAGAAGATATTCACTAATGATACATCTAATAAGGGGTTAAAACCCCAAATTTATAATGAACTTATACAACTCAACAACAAAAAAACAAACAATCCAATTAAAAAATAGGCAGAAGACCTGAACAGATACTTCTCCAAAGAGGAAATCCAATGACTAACAGACTTATGAATAGATGCTCAAGGTTACTAATCATCAGAGAAATGCAAATTAAAACCACAATGAGATATCACCTCACACATATCAGAATGGCTATCATCAATAAATCAAAAAACAGCGAGTGTTGGCAAGGATGCGGACAAAAGAGAATCCTCATACATCGTTGGTGGGATTGCAAATTGGTACAGCTGCTATGGAAAACAGTAAGGAGTTTCTCAAAAAAAAAAAAAATTGATATAGTTTTTGACCCAGCACTTGCACTTCTGGATATTTATCCAAAGAAAACCAAAACAATAATTCGTAAAGATCTATGCACTCCAGTATTCATGGCAGAACAATTTACAATAGCCAAGATATGGAAGCACCCAAATGCCCATCAACAGATGACTGGATAAAGAAATTAAGGTTCATATATACAACTATTACTCAGCCATTAAAAAAATGAAATCCTACCATTTGCAATGACATGGATGGACCTAAAGGTTATTATGCTGAGTGAAATAAGTCAGACAGAGAAAGATAAATACCATATGATTTCACTTATATGCAGAATCTAAGGAACAAAAAGAACAAATTAATCAAAAACAGACTTACAAATACAGTGAACAATTTGGTGACAGACAGAGGGGAGGGGGGCTGGGAGAAGGGTGAAGGATTAAAGAAGTACAAATTAGTAGTTGATAGCTGGTCACAGAAATGGGAAGCATGGCACAGGGAATGCAGTTAGTATTAATTTGATAGCTATGTGGAGGGCCAGGGGAGAGAAGGAGCAATTGGGGGGATCGTTTCATGAACAATATAGACGTCTAACCAATGTTCTGTAAAGTTGAAACTAATTTAAATAAATTTGTTTAAAAAAAAGAATCAGGAGGAATATATCTACTGCAGAGTTCCCACCTGAGGAATGAGTGGTCCCAGCCCCACACCTGGTTTCCCAGCCCAGATAACCAGTGCCAGGAAGAGGAGTCTCCACAACATCTGGCTGTGAAAACCTGCAAGGATGGCATCTGAGAATGAAGCTGCTGAAAACCTAGGTGTTGCAAGCCTTAAAGGACTCATGCACAGATGCAGTCACTCACAAACTCACTCTGGGCTCCAGCATTGTGGCAGCAGCTTGAAAAGCACAAGAACATATGGGAAAAAAACTAAATTGGCTAGCTTCAAGGTGAGGGCTGGAGGGGCAGAGGTCAATATGGCTCTCGCCAAAGATGGAAGTGCTGGAAGGCACTATTGTTTCTTTGTTGAGACCTCCTCTACCCAGCCAGTCTGGCACAGCAAGGCACCAAGTCTGAGCTCTCCACTAACCAGGTTAACACTATTTGCCTCACCTTGGTAATTCCCTGGGACCCCACCTTGACTAACTCTTGTACCCAGTCAAACATCTTCCAGTGACTCCTCCACACAAGAAGTCTTGTTCTGCTTGTGCTACAAACTTTTCCTAACTTTCTCTCTATCCTCAACTCCCTATTTCCAAAAGCCCAAAACCCCAAGCAAGCAGCTGCTGGCCTCAAGGTGCCCTGTGCCTCTTGATAAGTGGCCTCAAGGCTGGCACAAGTGGCAACCGATCTCAACTTGCATTGTAACTCCCATCAGATAGTTCCATGACCGTCATAAGCAGCAGCCAGGCTTGGCTTGAAACGTAGCCTCAACTAAGCAGCCACAAATCCTCCAGCGCAAGTGGCAGTTAACTTCAGCTCACATCATGGTGCCCAGCAAAGCATCCCAAGAATGACACTAGTAGCAGCTAGACTCAGTTGGCAGCATAGCCTCTCCCATGCATCTCTAGGCCCAGCACAGTGGCAACCAATAGTATATCACTTTATAGCTCCTAACAGATGGTCCTAAGCCAGGTAAGAGTCATGGTTGACTACATCAGAGCCCCTTCTAAGAGACTCCAGAACAGGCACATGTAGTGGCCAGCATTAGACAACACAAGAATACAACCCAACCAGTTAGCTCTTCAAATGACATACCTGAAGGGTAGACTATGCTGGCCACCAGAACTTCGCTAAAGTGACTCCAACTCTGTGGAGTTAGCCTCTGCACAACAGCTTGTCTACTATAGTCATAACTAGCCCTCACAGTCAGTCAGACTGAGGGTCAATTCTTTGCACTGGTGAACCAACAGCAATCAAGGCTCAATGATAACAAGAAGGCACACACAACCCACACAAGGGTCAACACTGGTGAACTCATCTCAGGTGAAAAGGAACACTATACCGCTAGGCCTCACAGGACACCTACAACTTAAGGTTACTCTTCCAAGACCAAGAGATATAGCCGATCTACCTAATATAGAGAAACAAACACAGGAAGTCAGCCAAACTGAGTGAACAAAGAAAAATGTCCCAAATGAAAGAACAAGACAAAACCCCAAGAAAAAAAAATAGCTAAACAAAATGGAGACAAGCAATGTACGAGGTGCTGAGTTCAAAACACTGGTTGTAAGGATGCTCAATCAACTTATGGGAAGAATAGTTTAAGTGAGACTTCAACTTAGGGGAAAAAACAAAGAAAAAACAAAAGAAGATAGAAAACATAAAAGAACTAATCAGAAATAAAGAAAACAGTAACTGAAATGAAGAATGCATGAGGAGGACTCATCATCAAATGAGATGAAGCAAAGGACCAAATCAGCAAACTAGAAGATAAAGTAGCAGAAAACACCCAATCAGAGCAGCAAAAAGAAATAAAAGTAAATGAGGAGAGTTTAAGGAACCTCTGATACAACATCAAGTGTACCAATATTGCACATTGGGGTACCAGAAGGAGAAAAGAGAGAGCAGGGGATTTAAAACCCATTGAACAAATAATGACAGAATATTTTCTTAACCTGGTGGTGGAAATAGATATACAAGTACAGGAAGCACAGAAAAACCCAAACAAGATGAACCTAAAGAGGCCCACACCAAGATACATCAAAATTAAGATGCCAGATGTTAAAGACAAAGTAGCAAAAGAAAAGCAGCTAGTTACTTATAAAGGCACTCCATTAAGATGATCAGCTGACTACTCAACAGAAACTTTACAAGACAGAAGGGAATGGCAGAAAATATTAACAGCGATTAAAGGCAAATACATATAGCCAAGATTGCTCTACCCAGCAAAGCTATCTTTAGGAATAAAAGGAGAGATAAAGAGTTTCTCATACAAGAAAAAGCTAAAGAAATTAATCACCGCTAAACCAGTATTATAAAAATGTTAAATTAACTTCTGTAAGATGAACACTTAGTAAAAGCAGTGGATTAATCAATTGTAAAGGTAGTATGAAGATAAAAAGACAAAAGTAGAAAGATAATGTGTAATTATAATAATAAATTTAAAAATACACACAAACACACACAAAAAAGTAGCAAGAAATGACAAAAACATAACTGTAGTGGAGTAAGTAAATATTGCAGTGATTTTACAATGCGTTCAAACATAAGTGACCATCAACTTAAAATAGATTGCTAAAAGAATAGCTTAATATACATAAAGCACATAGTAACCATAAACCAAAAGGAAAACAATAAATAAAATGACAATAACAATGTCTATCAATAATTACTTCAAATGTAAATAGACTAAGTGCTCTGATCAAAATCCATAAGGTAGTTGAATTAATAAAAAAAAAAAAAGATCTGTACCTATTTGCTTACTAGAGACCCACTTCAGACTGAAGTGCACATAAGAATGAAAATAAATGGATGGAAATAATATTTCATGCAAATGAAAAGGAAAAAAAATTGGGGTAGCAATATTTACATCTGACAAAATAGAGTTTAAAATAAATGATGTAACGAGAGATGAAGAAAGGAATTTTGCAATGATAAAAGGATCAATTCAACAACAGGATATAACTCTCACAAACATCCGTGCACCCAATGTAAGAGCACATAAATATATAAATCAAATATTGACAGACATAAAAGGAGATATCAACAGTAGTATGGTAATAGTAAAAAACTTTAACATTCCATTGACATCAATACAGAAGTTATTCAGACAGAAAATCAACAAGAAAACAGAGGCTTTAAATGACACAGTTGACCAGATAAATTTAATTGCAATTTTTAGAGCATTTCACTCCAAAGCTGCAAAATATACATTCTTTTCATGTGCACATGAAACATTTTCCAGGATAGAAGACATATTACACCACAAGACAGTCTCAATAAATTTAAGAAGTTTGAAATCATATCAAGCATCTTCTCTGACCACAATGGTATATAACTATAAATCAATTACAAGAAAAAATACTAAAAAACGCATAAACACACAGAGGCTAAATAACATGCTACTAAATAATGGATGGGTTAACAATGAGCTCAAGCAAAAGATATCTTGAGACAAATAAAAAATGAAAGTACAATGACCCCTCCCCCCACAAAAAATATATGGGACACAGCCAAAGCAGTTTTAAGAGGCAAATTCATAGCAAAACAGGCCTATATCAAGATAAAAAGAAAAAAAATCTCAATAAACAATCTAACCTTACACATAAAGGAACTAGAGAAAGAACAAACAAAGCCTAAAATGAGTAGAAAGAACAAAATAAATGTCAGAACAGAAATAAACCAAATAGAGTCTAAAAAACAAATACAAAAGATCAATAAAACCAAGAGCTGATTCTTTGAAAAGATACACAAAATTAATAAACCTTTAACCAGACTCATAAAAAAGAGAGAGGACCTAGATAAATAAAATAATAAATGAAAAAGGAGAAGAAAACTAGCACCACAGAAATACAAAGAATTACACCCATTTCTCAATTTACATGGATGATCTGTTCCATGTGCTTTTTTTCATGCAGAAGAAACCCATGTAAAAAGAGTCTCCCAGTACAAAAAAATTAAAAAAAAGAATATTAAAGAAATAGGCCAATATATCATAAAAGTATTTATTTTACATAGTTTCACAAAAAATGCTAATGAATAATCAGAAAAAAACAAAATAAATTTTATCTGATCTTGGTATCTGTAGCGTAATCTAGAGCATTCGACCTTTTCCTTTTAATTGGCAAAAGTCACTATCTTCATCATTCAAAATATTTGAAAGTACTACTTCAGTTTCATTATTTATGTTTATGTTTTTAGCAACCCTAGCTTTGGCTAAATTTTCATAAGTTCTTTGATATTCACTGAAACATTTTAAAAATCTTTTCAAAATTTTAAGGCTTGTTCGATGTTTGGATCAATATCTAGAATTGCAGTTTTCAGTTTTGTGGCCAATTGAACTTTGTAAATATTTTCTGCAGTGAATAAAACTGGTTCATAGTCACTGCCATATTCATCAGCAGGATGGGCTTCAGATATTAAGTGAATTAATTCATTATGATTTAATTCATGATCAACCAGTATTTCACTAATATCTACATTCAATGGTCAGAGCCTTCTTCTTGAAGTTTATTTAATAAATTAATAATGCCAATCAATTCCTCTTCAATTGTTAGAACCAAATTCCCTAGTACAACCACTTCTGGCCATGTTGCTTTCCAGCAAGTTTAAAATTGACAGCTTTATATCACTCAAAGCTAAAGCAATATTCTTGACAACTTAAAATTGTGTATTTACTCCAGGCTTCTGTAACTGTAAGTGATTCATTATCTTCAAGTTTATTAAAATATCATCAAAATTTCATTTAATATAAGTAATCTTAAAGATAGAAATAATGTCTTGACCTAAAGGTTGCATTTAGGAAGTTATATTTAGAAGCAAATTTATAACTTTTATATTTGAATCGTTTAAATTGTGTGGATGACCAGGTATGTTATCTAAAAGTAAGTGTATTTTAAAAGGAAGACATTTTTTCTTCATATACTTTTCAGCTTCTACAGCAAAACATTTGTAAAACCAGTCCTGAAAAACATCAGTAGTCACCCATGCTTTTTTATTTGCCATCCAATAGCAAATAATTTTGTGTTCATAAATATTTGTATGTTGCTGAATTAAGCTACTGACTTTTAGAAAGAATAAAAATGAAAATGGAAAAGAAAGAACCTTGTAAAATGAGACTGCCTAAATGGAAACCACATATAAAAAGTCTACATAAATGGGAATATTTATCATGTATAAAAAAACTTGCATAAAAATAGCTTTGTTTTTATGAGCATGTGTACCACAATACACAATTCCATTTAAATAGATATATAGCATTTGATAAAAACAATTTAGAATTGTTTGCTATATTTTATTGGGTTAAGTAAAGAACAAAAGTCAATGTTTTTTCTGAACAAAGCAATGATGTTTTTGTAGAAAGGAAAAGATTGTTTCAGTTTGGATTCCTTGTCAAACCAGGTAATGGCTTTGCTTTACACATGGACAAATTGCTAATTTTTGGGGGGGAACATAAATGCCAGTATAGAAGACATATGTCTTCAGAAAGGCTATCATAAATCAAGAGTTGAGCCAAAAGAAGAGATGTCATCTGGTGTTTCCAGTTTGATATTTAAATAACCTATGATTAAATTCATCACAGAAAAATCCATAAGCATAGGACTTTCACCTATGAGTGAAATCATACAGTTCTTGGCTTTTTCTGTCTTACTTACTTTGCTTAGCATAATATTCTCAAGATCCATCCATGTGTTCACAAATGGCAGTATTTCACCTTTTCTGATAGCTGAGTAGTATTCCATTGCACATATGTACCACAGTTTCTTTATCTAATCTTCCATCAAAGAACACTTAGCTTGTTTCTATGTCTGGGCCACCGTGAATAATGCTGCAATATAGTTAAAATGGCCATATTACCCAAAGCAGTACATATATTTAATAAAATTCTCGTCAAAATCCCAATGGTATTGTTTAAAGAAATAGAACCAAAAGCCATCAGTTCTGTAAGAAACCACAAAAAGTCTCTGGATAACCAAAGCAATCCTGAGAAAAAAGAACAAAGCCAGTGATCTCACACTCTCTGACTTCAATTTATACTCCAACGTGACAAAAATCAAAATAGCATTGTATTGGCAGGAAAATATACACACGGACCAATGGAACAGAATTGAGAGCCTGGAAAGAAACCCACTTATAAAAGGGCAAATAATTTTTAACAAAGGAACCAAAAACATGTAAGGGGGGAAAGAGATACTCTTCAATAAAGGATACTAGGAAAATTGGAAAGCCACATGTAAAAGAATGAAACTACAATGCTGTTTGTCACCACACACAAAAATTAACTCAAAATGGACCAAATGCCTAAATATAAGACATGAACAATAAAATACATGGAAGAAAACATAGGTATTAAACTTATGGACCTTGGTCTTAGAGAGGATTTTATGAATTTGACCACAAAATCAAGGGAGAGAAAAGCAAAAATAAAATGGGACTATATTAAACTAATATATGTTTAAAAACATTTGTTTCTAAGGATATATGTATCCCTATGATTACTGCATATATCTTTTTGAATTAGTATTTTTTTATTTTTTCAGATAAATACCCAGAAGTGGAATTGCTGGGTCATGTGGCGGTTCTAATTTTTTGAGGAATCTCCATAGTGTTTTCCATAGCGGTCGCACCAATTTATATTTCCAGCAAGAGTGCAAAAGAATTTCCTTTACCCCATTGCCTGCCAACATCTGTTATTTTATTTATTTATTTTTTTGGTAATAGCCACTCAGATGAGTGTGTGGTGATATCTCATTGTGATTTTGATTTGCATTTCCCTTATGATTAGTGAAGCTAAGCACCTTTTTATGTACCTGTTGGCCAGTCATATGTCTTTGGAAAAATATCTGTTCAGATCCTCTGCCCATTTTTTGAATCAGATTGATTTTTCCTATTCAGTTATATGAGTTCTACATATATTTTGCATATTAACCCCTTATCAGATGTAGAATTTGCTAATATTTTCTCCCATTCTATTGGTTGCCTTTTTATTTTTATGGTTTCCTTTGTGGTGCAAACTCTTTTTAGTTTGATGTAATCTCACCTGTTTATTTTTGCTTTTGTTGCCTTTGATCTGGTGTCAAATCCAAAAAATAATAGCCAAGACCAATATCAAGGAGCTTATCACCTGTGTTTTGTCCTAGGAGATTTATGGTTTCAGGTCTTACATTCAAATGTTCAATCCATTTGGGTTAATTTTTGATTATGGTGTAAGAGAGTGGTCTAGTTTTATACTTTTGCATGTGGTTATCCAGTTTTCTTAATTTCAATTCTTGAAGAGACTGTCCTTTCCCCTTTGTATGTTCTTGGTTCTGTTGTTATAAATTAATTAACTATATATGTGTGAGTTTATTCCTGGGATCTCTGTTCCACTGATTTATATATCTGTTTTTATGCCAATGCCATACTGTTTTGATTACTTGTAGCTTTGTAATATAGTATGAAATTAGGGAGCATGACGCCTCTATCTTTGTTCTTTCTCAAGACTGCCTTTGCTATTTGGGGTCTTTTGTATTTAAATACAAATTTTAGAACTGTTCTATTTCTATAAAAATTATATTAGAATTTTCATAGGGATTACATTGAATCTGTGATTGCTTAGGGTATTATTAACATTTTCATAATATTAATTCTTCCAGTCCATGAGCATAGAATATCTTTCTATTTATATGTCTTCTTTAATTTTTCATTAATGCTTTATGGTTTTCATTATAAAGTCATTATGTTTATGACCCTATAACACTATCTAAAATATTTAAAATCACACAAAAAATCATAGATCTTATTGCTTTCATTTACTCAGTGACCAGCAGATCTTCAAATATTCCTCACGAAATTAAAAAACATGTTGGATTTACATTACGAGTTTAGGTTATCTCTAGATTCATTTATTCAGTAAAAAGCTAGCTAGCTGTGATACAATATGATTTATTCAATGTCTATAAATTTAACTTCATGTACATATTGCAGAATTGGGAGATATTCAAATGTTTATCTAAACTGTTGCATCTACTACAAGGCCTTTAAATATAATAGCTATGCACTGAGCATAATGAAAATATGTTCATTATGACTAATGCTGATGATTCTTTTACCTACATAGACCACATTCTGTTGTTGAGGATATCAGTAGGAAGGAGCTTATAAAAATAAAAACAACTTTTTGGTCATGTAGACCTCTGAAAACTTGGTTTTCTATTTTCTGCTACAAAATTTAGGAATAATATTTAATGAATGGTAGAACTGTAAGTAATGTTTTTAAGTAAATAGCTCTAGACTGTTATAATTCTTTTTTATAAATATTTTACTATGCATTCAATATGATGAGATATTATGCAAATGTATTTTACTGTTAATGTGCATTCATAGCATAGATGGATAATGGTTCCAAAGGATCTATAAGATATACTCTATACTTTACATTCCCATGACTATTTTGTAATTACTAATTTGTGCTTTTTAATCCCTTCTCCTTTTTACCCACCAACCCCCTCCCATCTGGAAACCATCAAAATATTCTCTGTATCTATGAGTTTGTTTCTGTTTTGTTTGTTTATTTTGTTCTTTAGATTCCACATGTAAGTTGAATCATGGCATTTGTCTTTCTCTGTCTGACTTTATTCAGCACAATATCCTCTAAGCTTATCCATGTTGTTGCAAATGGCAAGATTTCATTATTTTTTTTTATGGCTGAGTAGTATTTCATATATATGTACCAACTCTTTTTCATCCTTTGATGGACACTCAGGTTGCCTCCATATCTTGGCTATTGTAAATAATGCTGCAATGAGCATATGGATGCAGATGTTCCTTTCATGTATTTTGGATTTCTTTGGATGAATACCCAGAAGTGGAATTATTGAGTCCTTCTTTGTCTCTTGTAGTTTTGATCTTTTTCTTCTTCTTTGTCTTCTTCTTCTTAAAGAAATGCCTCTAACATTTCTTGTAATACTGGTTTATTCTTGATGAATTCTAGTTTTTTCTTCTCTGGGAAGCTCTTTATCTGTTCTTTGATTCTAAATGATAGCTATGCTGTAGAGAATAATCTTGGTTGTAGGTCCTTGCTTTTCATCACTTAAAATATTTCATACTAATTCCATCTGGCCTGCAAAGTTTCTGTTGAGAAGTCAGCTGACAGTTTTCTGGGAGCTCCCTTGTAGGTAACTGACTGCTTTTCTCTTGCTGCTTTTAAGATTCTTTCTTTCTATTTAACCTTAGGCATTTTAATTATATTGTGTCTGGGTGTAGGCCTCTTTAGATTCATCTTGTTTGGGACTCTCTGCACTTTCTGGGGTTGTATGTTTATTTTCTTTGCCAGGTTAGGAAAGTTTTTTGTTATTATTTCTTCAAATAGGTTTTAAATCCCTGGCTTACTCTCCTCTCCTTTCTCTCTTCACATCATACCCCTATGATGTGAAGGTTGGTATGCTTGATATAATCCCAGAAGATGCTTAAACTATCCTTATTCTTTTGGAATTTTTTCTTGTTGCTATCCTGATTGGGTGTTATCTGCTACCTTGTCTTCTAAATCAGGGGTCTCCAACCCCCAGGTCATTGACTGGTACCAATTTGTGGCCTGTTAGAAACTTGGCCACATGGCACGTGGTGAGCGGCGGGCAAGTGAGCAAAGCTTCATCTGTAGTTGTAGCTGCTCCTTAGTTCTAGTTTCACCACCTTGGCTCCATCCCAGATAATTAGGCATTAGGTTCTCATAGGAGCGCTGGTCCCTTGTGCAAAAAAGTTGAGGACAGTTGTTCTAAATCACTGATTTAATCCTCTATTTCATCTAATCTACTATTGATTCCCTCTAATAAAGTCAGAATGACTTTATTTCAATGTTTTCTATCTCACTGTGAAGGTTCTTATTGAGTTTCTCTACTCTTCCCCTAAGTTCATTGAACATTTTTATAACCATTGTTTTGAACTCTGCAGATGCTGGTTTGCTTGTCTCCATTTTGTTTAGTTCTTTTTCTGAAGCTTTGTTCTGTCCTTTCATTTGGGACATGTTTCTTTGCCAGTCCTTTTCATCTGCCTCCCTGATTTTGTTTGTATTAGGTAGAGCTGTTATGTCTCTCGGTCTTAGTAGAGTGACTTTCTGTAGCAGATGTCCTGTGGAGCTCAGCAGTGCAGTCTTTCTGGTCACGTGGGCTGGGTGCCCCAGGTATTTCTCTTTTGTGGGTTGT
>NW_011888987.1:1932658-1934692 GCF_000151845.1 Pteropus vampyrus | reverse complement strand
CTTCCCTTTATGTTCCTGGTACCTTTCAAGCTGTTGTACCCGTGCTACAGCTCAGAGTGAGTGAGTCTGTCAGCGAATAAGTCTATGCACAGGCACTTTAATAGGAATGCCTAGAACTCCAGCTGTCCTCCTTCTCACTCAGCCACAATATCTGGTGGTTTTCACAGCCTGAAATTGTAGGGACTGCAGTTTGTAGCACTGGAACCCTATGCTAGGGAGCCTGGTTTGGAGCTGGGACCCCTTGTTCTTTTGCGGGGACCTCCACTGCTGAGATTTCCCTCCTAATTTTAAACCATCATCACATGTGGGTGTGGAACTGGCCCATTCTGTGCCGCCACTCCTCCTACTTATCTTGAGGTAGCTTCTTCTGTATGTCCTTAATTGTAAGACTTTTGTTTGGCTAGACTTCAGGCTATTCTCAATGATGGGTGTTCTGTAGTTTAGTTGTAATTTTGATGTGATTGTAAGAAGAGGCAAGCATAACCTTCACCTGTTCTACCATTTTGACCAGAATATCAACCCATGGTCTTTCTGGTGTATGAAATAAAAGACATCTCAAGGTAACCACAGCCTTAAAAAAAAAAAAAAAAGCAAAAACAAAAACAAAACACAAAACAAAACAAAACAAAAACAAGTAACCGTGAAAGTAAAAAAGCCAGAGAAGGATAAGCCTAGATTCTGTCTATTAATTCTACCTAAGTTTCTGAATCACAAGGACCAAAAAAATTGAACTGGGATTTGAGATGCCATAGGTGAAGAAGAGTTTCAGTTTGAAAATTAAATCAAGTTACTTGCCTGCCAAAATGAAAATATTAACACTCTTCAAAGAAATATAAAGGAATCCAAAGTCTCTATAGCACTCTAGCTAAGATACAATCCTAGATAGTCTCTATCTAGGATACAATCCAAAATTACCTGACAAAGAAAGAACTAGGAAATTGTGACACATTCTCAGGAAAATAATAATCAATAGAAAGTGTAGTTATTTTTGTTATTGCATAGAAAATTATCACAAATTTAGCAGCATAAAACTATATACATTTATTATTTCTCAGTTCCCATGGATCAGTAGTCCAAGCACAGCTTAGCTGAATTTTCTTTTGAGGTTACAATCAAGGTTTCTGCTGGAATGAACAATCATCTGGAGGCTTTACGGAGGAATAATCTGCTTCTAAGCTCATTCAGATTGTTGCAGAATTCATTTCTTTTTACAACTGAGGACCCCAACTTTTTGCTGATTGTCAATAGGAGGCCACCTTCAGGAACTAGAGGCTACTAATAGTTCCTAGAGGCAATCTATAGTCCATTGATATGTGGGCTTATCCAGTATGGCTTCTCATTTAATCAAGAATGGATAGAAGTAAAACGAGAAATAGATAATTCTACGATCATAGTAGAATATTAGGTCTGAGATTTGACTTTACCTCACTTATAAGTTATTAAAATAGTCAATTACTCTTTCATGGATGTTGTCTGAAAAAATATAAGACTCCTAGGTAAGAGAAACAAAAAAAGGAGTAAAAGGAGTTTATTTTTCACAGCAAGCAGCATAAAGGTCAGCATATTTGTGTCAGTATCCTCCTTGCTCTCAAATGTTATAAAAGAAACTAGGTGAGTGTGCAGTGGAGATTAGGAATATCGAAATTGAGGAATCCACTGCTTTTATAACTTGCTTAGTTCTTCATCTCTTAAGGTTATCTTTGGCATTAATAACCTAGGAAATAGCCTAAAGAAGAGTCAGAATTTTGCAGTCCTAGTACACCCAGCAAAATATGTAGAAACACAAGAGGTCCAAGAAGAACTATATTTCACAAAAGAGATTTTTAATATCACTCTTGTAGCATTTGATAGAAAAACTAGATAAAATATTAGTAAACACATAGAAAATCTAAAAAAAAAAACTATAAAAATAACTTAACCCAATTAATATAGTTCTCCTTGTATGTTTACTGAAATAGACTGCAAGCAGGGCAATTAAACAAGTCTCAATATATTTAAAAGAATAAAAATCATATAGAGTATGTTCTCTGACAA
>NW_011888987.1:1926971-1931577 GCF_000151845.1 Pteropus vampyrus | reverse complement strand
TTCTGAATATTCATGAGTAGAATTAAAGAATTAGGAAATCATAGTGATAGTGGTCTTTAAAATCACCACATTCATATGTGTACTAAAGCCACTTCTTTTTATTCTCATGCATACTAAAGTTTTATGACTTGCCCAAAGGCATAACAGAATGTTTTAATTGGGATTTCATTACCAAATTATTGCAATTGCCTAGTGATGTTTCTAGTGGTTCTTCATATATATGTGTATATTTCTTATCCATTTCACAATGTGACCCTAGCAATGTTGACTGAAGGTTTGTAATAAAAAGAATGTATATGAAGATAAATATTAACATTGAGTAAAGATAAAATGTAAGCAGATGCTGTTTATCTGCTATATTAAGCAAGGAATCAACAGCTCAGACAAATAAATGAACAATAAACAAAGTAATATTCAGTCAGACTATAAATGAAAAAGTGGCTTGGAAAGTTGAGAAATATGCTTATGAATTAAATTTACACTGGCATACAATCAGTATTACTCTCATAAGCTGATGCTAATAAAGTGCTAAGCACAGTACCTGGCACATTGTGTTAGAGATTATTATTATTTTAGAAATAACTAGTTTCTGTCCTTAATTTTTATTTACTACCTATACAAGACACAAATTAATGTATGTGTAGGTGGCATAAAATTATGCCTCTTGGCAGTGTGTCTATGTGTACACATGTAGCCTTTTCCTTTTTTCCTTTTGTCTCTTCCCTTCTCTCAATAAAGATACTTTCTGTATCTTTCCTGTGCCCAGAGTAATCCATGCTACCACCTTAAACTCCCTGCTTTTATATTTTTATGTATATACAGTCATATTTAAATTCATCACATATCTATATTTATATTGATCTATATGCACATCCACATTCATATGTGTATTATGTCCATATCTGTGTCTATATCTATAATCAATACACAGAATACATGAATAAAATGTCATACAGTATTGTATACATGAATAATGCTCCAGGAGTTGTGTAATAATAAAGGTTAGGTAATATTATATGTTTACACATGAATGCATATTGATGTTAGAACCTAGGGGATTTTTTATGTTTTGTCTATGTTTTATAATATAGTATATTAAACATATGTGCATTTTGCTTTTGTAGCTCAACAGTATCTACTGGGGACTGTTTTAATTGAGCTTTAATTCCTTCTCTTTAATGATGTTATACTAGACTGTAATGTGGATTGTGGTACATTATATTCAATGACTCTTTTAACAATGGAAAGTCATATTACTTCCAGTTCTTTTCTCGAAGCACAGTGTTGCCATAAACAGCATTGTGCATGTATCATCACCTACTGGGAATTATATTTCTGTGGGATAAATTCTAGGAGTTGCCATGGGTAAAAAGACATTTGTAATTTTTAATTTTAATTGAAGTTGCCAGATTACTTTTTAAAAACCAGTCTTTTCTCATATTACTACCAGTATTATAATTTGTAGTGTCCTCTGCAACAATGGATATTGTTGTTCCTCACCATATATATATATGTATGTGTGTTCTTTAGATTACAATATATAAAATATAGATCATAAATACATAATATGTATGTATTATCTATTATGTATATATGAAGTCTAGTTTTTCTGTCTTGGTAAGAAGTATCTCCTGTAGATACAGTTTTACTTATAGATTATATAATTGCCTAGTTTCCCACAAAGATTCATAGTTTTATTTTTTACACTTATATCCATTTGAAATTGATTGCCAATGATTTAAAATAAAATATGACTTTATTTTCCAAAGAAATAAATTATTATATCACCTTCTTTTATTAAATAAATTCTTTCTCCACTAAATTGAATACCTTTGACATATATATGCACATATATTTTGTACATATGAAAAAATATATTTGTCATATATGTGTATTTTTCTGGATCTGTTCCACTAATTTCTTGGTTTATTTCTTCATCAATACCATGTTGATTTGATTACTGTGACTATATAGAAATTTTTGATAACTAATAGGGAAAGTCCCTTCAATGTTTTTCTTTATTATATATTTGGGAGTAGAGCATGCAGGTGTTCTCAGGTATTTTTTCTTTCATAATAATTTTAAGATTATTGTACCCCCAAACAAAGAGATAACAAAAAATATATAGCTGGAATTTCAATTGGAATGACATTTACTATATAAATTACATTTGAGAGAAATGTTATAATATTAAAACTTCTTATCTAAGAATATAGGCTGTTTTTCTATTTGTTCAAATCTTCTTAGGTCTTTTAAAAAGATTTTTTACTTCATGTAAGTCATGTACTTTTTCTTGTTAAATTTATTTGTAGTGATTTCATAATCTTTTTCGCTATTGGACAAAGAATAATTATCTCATTTCCATTTCTAGTTTCTTACTGCTTATTTAGAGAAAACTTACTAAATTAAAAAAAAAATGCTTAATTTGTATCCACTGCATTACCATTATGTTAGTTACTGTTTTTACTAGTCTCATAATTCTAGGTATACAACTAGTTTTTTCCCCTAAATTTCCATATATAAGTAATATCATGCAATATTTTCTTTCTCTGGCTTATTTCATTTAGCATAATATCCTCAAGTTCCATATCTGTTGTCACTAATGGCAGGATTTCCTTCTTTCTCATGGTTGAGTAATATTCTGTTACATATATCTTACAACTTCTTTATCCATTCATCTGTTGATGGACACTTAGGTTGTTTCCATATCTTGGCTATTGTTAATAATGCTGCAGTGAACATGGGAGTGCAGATATCTCTTTGATATCCTATTTTCATTTCCTTTAGATATATACACAGAGTGGAATTGCTGGATCATATGTAGCTCTTATAATTCTTTTCATATCACCTCCACAGGCGGGTCTTTCTGAATCCTTTCTAATTTTGTATGTATGTGTGTATATATATAATATATATTTACATGTATATAAATATATGTATATATATTTTGACTTTATTCTTAATCAAGACCATGTTGGATTTACTTATTTTATAGATCTTTTTTCAGAGATTAATCATTGGATTAATTTATCAATTCTATTTTTTTAAAAAATAGTGCCCCATTAATTAAAGCTTTATTTCTTTAAGCTATCTGTCTGATAGTTTAAAAATACTTATTATTAAAGTTTCTTAAGATAAATACTATTTTCTTATTCACCTGTCTTTTAATTTTATAATAATAAAATTAAATAAAATAAAATGCCTTTATTTAAGGCTACACATTTATCTATGAGTATAGCTTTTTATGTCTTTCTAGGTTTAGATTCAAAATGTTCCTCAATTCTTTGTATTGTAGTGAGTCCATAATCTCAGTTTTTATTTTCTCTTTTATCTAATAATTTTTCCAGGAGTATGTTTCCTAATTTTAAGGTAGTTTAAATAACTTTGGTTATTTTATTACTTTTAAAAAATATCTATAAATCAATTACATGTCTATATACTAGTAATAAGCAGTGGGAAATTTAAATTTTAAGATTCCATTTAAAATGCCACCCAAAACCTAAGATTGTTGGGAGACAGTTGTCTATGCATCTCTCTCATTTTGGCATGTCCTACCAGTGCAGACATTGCCTGTCTTTGTTCTGAATTGTCTTTTCAAGGGTGCTTTTGTTGTGAAAAACATTTTTTAGAAATGTCGTCTCTGGAAGACAGTATCTCCATACAGAGTAAAAGGTAGGCTTGCTTACCTCTTTATAAAATTTTTAGGTCTCTAAGCCTATTTGGAGTGATGGTACCTAGATGTATACAATTGTCAAAACTTATTAAACTAAACATTTATAATCTGTACATTTTATTATGTATTAATAGCTCAATTTTTTAAAATATCAGAATATTTGATTCTTTAAGGAGGCAGAAAAATTCACTTATTTACCCAGAGATATGATGGAAAAAATTCGGAAATTGCCCTTTGTTTGAGAGAAGCAAAGCAAAATTGATCCTCTGCTCCTGGAATATTAGGCTAAGTCCTGGGCAGGCACTAATGTAATTGCCAAGGCTTAAGCTCTCTCTTTACAGTTCTGAATGATGTTCTATTGTATTCTGTGGATTTAGTAAGAAAAAAAAAAAAACTTGCTAAATGATTGTACTAGTTATCTATCTTACATTATAAATTATCCCCAAATTTAGTGGCTTAAAATTACACCTATTTATTATCTCATGGTTTCTGTGGTTAATGAGTGTAGGTGAGACTTAGCTGGATCCTCTCCATAAGGGTCTTTCTCAGGCTCAAGTTAGGTGTCAGCAAGGGCTCTGATTTCATCTGAAGGATCAACTGGGGTAGGATCTGCTTCCATATTCACTCATGTAGTTATGAGCAGCATTCAGGTTTTTGAGGACTGTTGGCTCAGTTTCTTGTTATTGGACACCGAAAGACAGCATGTTAACAAGACGGATTTCTGAGGCTTTAGTAACCTAATTATGGAAGATATATATTATCACTTTTGCCTCTTCTGCTCAGTGCAAGCAAGTCACTAGTTTCAGCTCACACTTAAGGAAAAGAACTACACAGGAGGTGAAGATCATTGAAGTTTGTCTTAACAAGCTGCCTACTGAGATACTTACTAATGTACCTAGCATAGGAATATTGTCAGGTACTGTTTTACAGAAA
>NW_011888987.1:1921594-1925731 GCF_000151845.1 Pteropus vampyrus | reverse complement strand
CTTCCTTCTGGTTATGAAGGTATTCACATCCTTGTAAGAAAGAGGTTTAGTGTCTGTAATGCCGAATGATCACAAGAGTGTCCATCAGCTAGTATGTAAGAAAAGAGCACTCTGGGTCTCAGAACAGACAAAATGGAATATTCCGAAGTTAGTCCAGCAGTTGTAAATGTCATGGTTTTTTTTTTTTCTTTTTTTTGTAATAGTTCATTTCAGTCTTATCTTTCTTATAATCTTTGGCATGAATAATTATGTTTTCTATAATTTAAAGATTTCCTTATATTTTGAAATAATTTTATAATTATACCTTTATAAGCATTATTCCTTCTCTTTTGTTTAAAAAATTATCTTTTGCTTATTAGTGGGCTTTCCAAATACCACCTTCTTAAATATAGAGAAACCCAGGAGGTATTCTCTGCTCACCGGAGTCTAAAATGTAAAGGCTGTAGGATAAAAAGAGACAGATGTCACCAAGGGACTCTAACCAATGTTATACTCCAGCAGTACCATGGGCCAACAATTTTCTCATATTGTTAGTATTGATGGCACAATTTATAGCGTAAATACAAGTGAGACTTCTGAGCTTCCTCTCCCTCCTTTCTTCTTCTTCTCCTCCCCCCCCACCCCCCGTCCTCCATCAGGTAGATTTTTGCCAGTGTCACGTAGCCAATAACATCTTGGGAACACTTCATACTGGTTGTTCGGTCACCAGGGGGAAATCGAATAAAAAAGTCTCATTGTTAGAGAGTAAAACACTTAAAATTCTGAGATGAATTAAAAACTTCTGCAATGTATGAAGTTTTTTTGATACAGACATACACATTGTAAGAAATACAATAGAACAGGTATGAGATTTGGAGTTGTCTGAATGTGCCCACTTCTCATCCCATACTTCTTCACTTGCCCTTTCTCCTTCCTCTCCCTCTTCCTGTGGTGAAATCCTTATCCACAGTCTTTTTCAAACACATTTCATTCTTCAGATTCCTCTCTCTGGGCTGATTTTGGTGCTGTCTTTTGTGTCCTGTCACAGGACCCAATTCCTGCTTAATAGTATGGATCATATTATATTTTAATCTTCTCTTTACTTGATTCTTTACCTGCTCTGCTGCTCATTTCTTTCAGAGCAGAGACTTGATCTCTAATTCTATGTCCCTCTTACACACTCTCACAGTTTTCCATCATTTTTCTTCAATAATCACTATTTGTACTTACATACTTATCTGTGATTACTTGACTAACATCTACATGCCCCAAGACTCTAAAACTTTATGAAGTCCAGGACACATTTTTTTTATTTTCTATTTTATTCCAGTGTGTAGCAGAGTAACTGACATCTTGTAGTTGAACACAATACCTGGAATATCTAGGTTCACTTTCTATGTACAAAGATAAAAAATCTCCTTATTGTTTTTTGCATATGATATGCTCATTTTCATTTCTGTCGTCACTCATAATGTTCTTATCTGACATGTGCCACTGTATGCCTTAACATCTCCCTTTCTTCATTCAAAACACAAGCAGAAAATTACAGTGACAGCAAGGAAATACCCTGCAGGCCAATGCTGTAGAACATAGGAGTTAGCCAACAGAGAGCTTAGAGGAAAAGAAGTCTAGCTAATTCAGCAACAGATTTTGTGCCCAGTTCTTTTGTCACACATTTACAACAGAAAATGTTTGGAACTCCTAAATATAAGATCAAGTATGCCCTGGCTTTGCCATCTCTTAGAAATGATGGATTCATTTACATGACTTATCCAGATAACTGGAGGAAGAAGCATGGATATAAAGAAACTTAAGCTCTCTTAGTGCTGGCTCAGTACTGAACTTACTAAACGACCTTTGCCAAGTCATTTAACTTCTCTGGGGCTTTCACATTCTGTGTCTTTGCAGGCATCATCTTTTCAATCTGGAATTCCCTAAGCTCTTTGACAGGCAAACTTTTACTCATCAGTAATACTCAGTATCATCTTCCCTTTGAAATATCCTCTGACTCTCCCCACCTACGCCTGTGCAGTTAGGTGCCACTTCCTTTGTGCTCCTGTACTACAGTGATTATTTGACTGTCTCTCTCCCACTCTGCTCTCTCCCCTCACCCTTAGCTTTACACACAGCATTTTCTCTGTTTTTGAAACCCTAGCGTTCAGCATATGATTGGACGTAAACACTCAATATATGTTTGTTGAACCCAATGAAAACCTTTTTGTCTTTGTATTTCTTCCTATCTTAAATGAGGGAATTTGGCAATAGTTATAGTTTTCAAATGTTTAAAAAGTGGAAGAACTGGTTTTCTCAGTTAAAAATTTAAGGGAAGGACCACAACTTTATGGAGAAAAAGAAGATAGTGCTCCATTTGAAGTGAGAACAGGATTCCAGAAACCTGCCCAACTGACCTTTCCTGAGAGAGCACTGGGAGGTGGAGAAATATAGTTAAAACAAATTACCCCAGAATTGCAATTGCTTATTTCCCTTGAAGCTTTAAAAATGTAATTCTGTGAAAGTTATTCTTTCAAGTAGCAACATTTTTTTATGTGAACATTTTTTGTGGTGCAATTTTTCCTAAAATATAAGAATACTGGCCTGCTTCCCTCAAAAACAGAATGCAGCACTGTGGTAACTGAATCTTCCCTTAATGACTCAGGCCCTCATTAGGAACACTCACTGTGCTGTTCTACTGAGCTGAATTCACGAAAGCGTTTTCATGACGTGTTTATTGTCCTGTATCTTCCCTGTCAGCTGTCATTTTTTCAGCTGTCATTTTTTCTGATCTAATAGCTCCCTTAGATAACCCTTTTTATCAAAGCCCCCAAACCCTAAAGCAATAGAAAATAAAGTTTGTTTAGAAGGGTATGTTCACACACACACACACAAAAGAATTAGTAAGATTTGAGAAAGTTGATGACTATTGTGTTGGCACTATGTAAAGGTCATGAAGGTTATTTTAGGTGTTTAGAGGCTTTGGGTAATTCCTGGGTTCCAAGGCCTGGTCAACCCCCCGGGATGCATGCACAATTAAATATCCACTTGTAGATTTCTGGTTTAGATAACTATGTCAGGAGAGTAACTTTGACTTTAGCTAGGTAGATAAGCCTCTGCCAAAGTGAAAATTAATTTAGTTGCTTTTTAAACAACTCATTTTTTTTTTATCCCCCGAACCTAACATTTGGCTTAGCATATAGTAGGTACATAAAAGATGTTTCGTGAATGTTGAACGAATGAATGATGAAGATTAAATAGTCATAAGGATGCTTTATAAACACTTTTCATTAGTTTATTTTATTTGCTTAGCTCATGTCAGACCTCTTTCACAATGAGTCACATATTATTATGTCATCATTAGTATGTACATCACTAGGCAGGAATGGTTGTAAGGCACACTGAGATTTCAATGGCAGAAAGATTTGAGACAGGGATAAGGCATCCAGTGGAAAGCTGGTCCCCATGCAAAGTTTCCATTCATCCAGATTGCTATAGTATGAATCATGGCAGAATCTGGCTTAATAAATACCATAATGTGATACCCAGGAGCATCTGGAATAGTGGCTGGGACACTTGCAGTAGTAGTAACTAAATAACGGTGATTCTCAAAGCCAGGCAGATAACAGTATTATGACATTGGGAAGGGTTTGGAGAAGGGTCAGTAAGGACACATTTGGACTAAGTTTTAGGGTATAACTGTGCCTTAGACTTTTTGCTCCTACACTACACACTCACCTTGGGCACTCAAAACTTAGCTAGTACCACCTATGTGCTCATATTCCAGACACTGGTCCAGCAGCCTACTGGATGCTTCCAGTTAGCTCTCTTGCAGGTATCTCAGACAATACATCATCTACATGATTAACTCAGTAGTTTTTCTCCAAACCTGCTTCTCCTAAATGTTCCCATCTCTGAAGTAATACCATCATCCACCTATGTGCAGAAATCTGGAAGTTGTCCTTGATTCTCTAGCTCTCTCATCCTTTACCTCTGTCTCTCTGGCTCTATTCCCTCTTCCAGCATCATTCCTTGCATCCTAATTGGATTTCTTAGCTCAAATCTTGTGCCTCCAAATCGTTTACACATTACACCAGAGTGGCTTTTAAAAATAGAAATTTGGATAATATATCCTCCTTGTTCAAAGAAGATAAGACTCCTGCTCTG
>NW_011888987.1:1913313-1920849 GCF_000151845.1 Pteropus vampyrus | reverse complement strand
AAAAGGCATAAGAGAATTATCTTATCTAGTCCTCAAGGGACCCTATGAAGAGTTTCTCTTATTTTCACTTAATGAGACAACCAAGGCATAAAAAGGTTGACCAACTTGCCCAAATTCGCACAGCTGAGCAAGATACAGAATTTGTCTATCTTAGTGATTCTACCACAGTCTCTCATTTTTTCCTTATATTTTTGTTTGAATTTTATTTTTTTTCCATTAAAAGGTATAATGTTTAAATTTAATTCAAGGATTATTTATTGAATTATCTATTATGTGTGCCACATTAGGTATAGCGTGAATTTAAATTAACAAATATTTGTTACTGATTATGACTTTCTTGAAGAGTGCTGTAACTTGATATTCATAGGCTTTAAACATTGGGGGGAGTAAAGTTTCCCACTGCAAAATATTTATCATTGACATAACTTTCTTGGGATATTGATTATTTTAAGTTGGTTATTTTTAAGAAACAAAAGACTCAGAAAGAACCTGTAACCTTCCCCTAAGGGCCTAAAAGAATTTAGATAGAAGACCTGCTCTAGAAACAGAGATATCATTACAGATAACTATAGCTTAATATAAACTAGGTGTGACAGGGAGGAACCTAGCAAGAATCATTTGATCAAAGTCCTCTTTGTGTCCCATTTTTGAAAAGGGTCCACCAAACATTTATTTACCAAACGTTTGCTTTTCCATCTTCTTGTGAATTGCCTTCCTGCCCTTTGAAGTCCCAAACTACTTTTCCCTTGCTCCAAAAAGGCTTATAAGGCTCCATTGCCCAATGTGTCCTCGGATCTCATTGTCTTATGGAAATCTCATGTGTCATATGTGATAAATATGGTCGTTTTCTCAATCTGTCTCATGTTAATTTGTCCAGCCAGAATAACTTAGAAAACTATGAGGAAAAATTAATTTTTCCATTCTGACAATATCTTAGGAGATTAAACAAAAAAGAGGCAAGGAAATATATAAAAAAGGGATAAAACAGAATCTTCCTGAGTATCTACTTTCTATTTTGCTCCTTTGGTTGTAGATTGAGTTGCACTAGGCAGTAATTCATTCTCTAATGGCAGTGCAATCCTCCTCAGAATTGATTGACTTCCATCAAGCAATTTCCAAATAGTACAGTTCCCTACACAAGTTTCCAGGAGAGTTAAGGCACTTTTATAAACACTACTTCTGAAATCTCTAAATTAAAATTAAAAAGCATTTGTTAGTCATAGGTCATTGGGCAAAATGTCATTGTATTTTGGAAGTATGGTCTGAGTAACTGTCATCAGAAACTTCAAAGCTGAGTGTTTTTCAGGTTTAACTAAAAGCATATTTGGTGACACTGACTTTTTAATGGTAAGAAATGGATTTTTTCAATCAATTGGAATCATTTGCAATTTTTTTTGAAGAAATGAAATCTCTGAGATCTTATTAATGATGCATTAATGATAGAAAGAAGATCTATCCATTGTATATTTTCTTCAATTTTGGTAACATTACTATGATTCCTCACTTGTCCTAGAGATTCAAAGAATGTGTTTGTTCTAGCTTTCTACAAATGAGTTCTGCATTTCATTCAATTAAATAAAGAGCAAAAGTTATCTGAATGCATATTTTAAGTACTTTATATCTGCAAATTATACTTGTTCTTGGCTCATCAGATTAAGCTACAATCAGAACAACTTTATAAAAGGAGAGTTGATGTGCTATTTACTTCCAACCACAAATTTATCTTGCCACACAGAAAGATCAGTTCAGGAAGACTGCAAAGAGCCTGGCTTGGGGCCTTGGGTCAGGGCACCCTTGCCTGCCTGGATGCCTCCAGTTCATTCATGCAACTGTAACAGATTTTACCAGATCCAAAATCCTGTTTGACCAAAATAAACAAAAACCTGAAAAACAGATTAAAAGGAATTTCAGCTAGGGGTCAAGGTTACAAAGCCATAATTTATTCCACTAGTAAAGTTCGATATTTTTGTATTATTATTATTATTTTTTATTTTGCATTGTCCACCCTAAAGGTTTCTTCTTTCACAGCATTCCCCTTTTTTTGGTTGTTCTGGGGCTGGACCCGGGAAGAGCAGCTGATAGGGAGGGGATGAGGTGACTGGGATCTGGGGGAGGGGGGGCGGGATCTTGGGCAGTCAGAGACCAGCCAATTTACTCCTTTTCCCAGCCCGGAGATGAGCTCTTCCCAGCCCTGTGTCTTTGGCCTCCTGACCCAGACAGAGTGAGGCACGAGGGAGTAGGCAGCCAGCCAGGTCGCGGCCCCCAGCCTCCGGGCCAAGAGTTTGAGGCCTCCCCAATCCGAATACGGTGAAAAGGAGCAACAGAGGGAGAGGTGTTTCAGGAGTGTAGAAGTGGTGGAAGGGGAGAAGAGAGACAGAGGAGAAAGTCCCCTTTGGAGGAGAACTCGCTGGACTGAACTGGCTGGAAGAGGGGGCGGAGAGCACGGAGTCAGAGGAACAGCCACTGCTGCAGTTGCCGCCACTGCGGTGTCTGGCTGAGCCAGAGGGAGGCGGGGAGGGACACGCTGGGGCGGCCTCCACCATCAGGCCAGTGGGGCGATATGCAACCTCTGCCGGAGCCTCACTAACTTTGCGGAAGAGGAGGAGGAGGAAAGGGCTTTGAGCGAATTGGTGGGGATGCCGAGGTAGGTAGTGGTCTCCTGGGCTGGGAGGAGGAGGGATTTGGTCCCTTCCCTCGAGTTTCTCCCAAATCCAATCCCCTCCCGCCTTCAGTGGCTCGGGCACCCCCGAGATTCTGCTGCTGTCAGCTTGCTGGGTAAACAATTTTCCTCCCTGGTTGGTTTCAAATCAAAACTTCCCAGGGGTGGGGTTTCGGGGAGGGAAATGGAGAGACGGGGAGGGAATGTCCCACAGGGGTGGTGTGCTCTTCTCTAAAACACCTCCTTTTCCCTCTCTCCCCTCCCCCACTACTCCAGAAGCGGTCAGTTCCCTGCACCAACACTTAACGGCCTTTCAGCGTCCGCCCCGCGGGGCGGCCAGCTAGGCGGCAGTCGGTGAAGCAGCCCATGTCCGGCGTGAGTGAATCCTTAACTCCCGGGCCCCAGCGCGGGGCCGAGGCGGGTGATGGCCGCCTGGGCGCACCGGCCCAGGGTGAGTGCGAACTTGCAAGTTGCAAGTTTCTTTGTCATTGCTGAATTTTAAAATTTGTTCACACATTTACTGATGGCGGTGTGTATGTGTGAGTGTTTTTTGGGGGGTGGGGGTGGGGGTGGGGGCGGTGAGGTGTTGGTATGGCAGGGACGTATTCCTACCTCATTGTTATGAACTTTTTGCACAGTTAGCGTTACTCAGTCAAGTTCCCCAGGATTCCTGCCCTAGATCAACAACCGGATAAGAGGGCGGAATCCACTGGTGCCTCCACTCCCCTTTCCTTTGGCTGCGGAGAAACAGGATGACAGGATCGCTTCGTTTTTAAGCATATGTATGGGATAGGCATTAAAACTCAGAATGTGTGGGTTCTGAAACACTTCTACACTAGGTCTCTTTAGTTTTTACGTGTTCTTCGGATCCAGGACTGCCTCTGTACTCTGAACAAGTATGCATTCCCTTCATCTTTCTGTGTCTTGTGGGCTACTCTGTAGCTCTGGTTTCTAATCTAGGTTTCTGTGACCAATTGCTTTGGAATGGCTCATGCATAGGTTTTCAATAACTGTTTTGTTTCGAAATAAACATTCCTTTAAAGAAACACTTTCCAAGTGTTCTTCCAAAGTGTAAACACACACAGACTATGAGAGAAAATACTCTTGTTACTGAGAAACTTCTGTAACAGTCTTATGAACAAGTCAGACTTTCTTCTCTTGAAGGTAACATCAGGTTTCCATTGGTTACTAAGATCAAGGGCCTTACTCTTCTGCTGGGCAGGGTGGTTCTGATTTGAAGAGTTCTGATACTGATATCAACTAAATAATTTCCCAGAGCTCAAAAACCTACTTTATACTTTTGATTTTAAGCATATCTGATGCCTTTTCCCCCCTTTAACAGTACTATAGTGGGATTCTTCACATTCTTTTCATTAAAGGCAGCAAAAATGGGAAAGTTAATGTTTAACGCACAATAGAAAGCAGAAAACATCCATGGCTAAATCAAAGTGTTCTGGCATTCAGGGCTGTTAAATTGAATTATGTCTATCTTTTTTTTTTTTTTTTCCTAAACAGTGAGTCACTTTTTTCTAAACAGAAAATAGAGAAAATCTGAAAATCAGAGAACTAGAATGATAAACATGTTTCCCAGAAGCAAACCGTGTTCCACACATTGTACTGCCAACACAGCCATTTTCCTATCCTTGGGCATGTTCTTCGTAGTCATTGCCTCACTCTTATATGTTGTTAATCACTATTGTTAAACAATGCTTATGTCAAAATCAACATTAAGCACACTAGAAAAACAATTGATTTGGAAATAGTTGATGTCTACAATGTCCTACTGAAAAAACTATGCATTTTTAAAATAAGCTAAAAGATCTTGTGGTGATGCTTAATGCACCTGTGCAGATGTAGTGCTGTAAGGTATATAATCTGACTTTAAGAATGGTCTGAAAGAGAATGTTGGCTTATTACAGCACATACATTACCAATGTGGAAACTCTTAGGTTAGATTTTACCTGAAAACTAACTTAACCTCAGCAACAAAGTTGCACATTTTTTTTTTTTTTTTTTTTTAGTTTGACTGACTCACAGCATCCTTTAGATAGGTATTGATTTAATTGTAAATGGAATATTAAGTTGACTTTTTAAAAAGAAAATCCTCAGGATCTTGTTAAAATATTATGTCTCAAACTAGCAGATTTCATAAGGTGTACTGAAAGAAAAACAATTGTTAGGGCAAGTGATTAGAAAAAAAGCCTCAAGATGTAACCTCCTTGGTTAGGTTGGTTTTATTGATAAACATGTAAGAGGAGCTTTGCAAACAGGACTTATCAACTCTTGAGCCTTTCATCCCCTTTTTTCTTTCCTTGAATTCTTTATCATCTTTTCTGAAGAATAGCTTAATGATTTTCTAGTAGAATGTGGCTACTGAGTTAACTGAAACTTAATTTTAAAATTTATATATTAAAATAAGTGAGAAAAATGGAATGTTTTATGAAAACTAACAGAAAATATTTTTTCATGTAGAAAAAGGATAAGGTTAAGTTTTCCTTGCAAACAAAGTTAAATACATAAACACACAAAGAAATATAGTATAACCTATGTTGTGATGAGCTCTCTATAATGCTAACCAAAGGCATAGAATGTTAAAGTTGAAGGTAATTTTAGGGGGTCTCTTCTGAACTCCCCATCAAGTCTAGAATTCCTTTCTACATTTCTGGTTAGTTAGAAACCTATAGTGTCGTGCATTTTACAGCATTCAGAGTTATGAAGGTTTTCCTTATTGAGAGCATATGTCTCTTTAGAATGTCTATCCTTTTGCTGTAATTCTATAAGCAAAATTCTGTTGCTTTGATAACATTAAAAATCTTTCTTATGGATTTTAAAAATTGTTATAGAGCAAGGACATAAGCTCATATGCTCCAGTCTGTAAGAGGGAACATCAGAAAATAGGGAGCAGTTGGGATTGGGTGTCACTAGAGATCTCATGGGCCAGTTCATTGTTGTCATTTGGGTTAATATCTTCCAATATTTTATGAGACACTGGAAATATAGATTTTTATAGATCATCTCTTATTTTTTAACAGTTGGCAACGAATTACGCATAATTTTTGTCTAGGCCAAACAAATAACACCTGTAGGCTTGGCCTCCAAGCAGCTGATTTGCAATCTCTATAAAAAATAGAAACTAAAAGTGCAATTTAAAACTATTTCCTTATATGTGACTAACTTTTGAAAGATTGAGTTGGTTTGCATATCTGTTCAAAGTACCCTTGAATGTATAGGTGAAGGATTATTGGGGCCAGTAAATGTGGCTGTCAATTTTTTTTTTTTTTTTTTTGGATTAAGCATTTTAAAATTCATTGTGTTATCAGCACTCAAAATGTAGATATTTGCTTTTTTTGCGCTATGGTTAATAAAATCCATATAGTCAAAAGAACCTTTTAATTAAGTGCTCATTCAGAAACCTGAGACTTGTAACTAGAAGGATCTTTAGAAATAATTTAGTTCAGCTGGCTCATTTTTTGGAAAGGATGTCCAGAGAATTTAAGTGACTTGCCCAAGGTCTCATACACAGTCAGAAATCAGTGTGGAAGCACTAATTGTAAAATATATGTCATTGTGATAAATGTGGTTGAAGCAGAGAATCACTACAAATTTCCTGTGGATGGTGAATTAAAGAAAAGAGGCTTTGGATATTGTGAATCACTTGAGCCTGTTCCCTTCCCTGCACCACCCCCGCCACCTCATTGCATTTGCCAAGATTTAGACTGTTGGACTTGGAGTGCCAGAATATACTTTAATGTGATAATGTGTGATTTAATGCACTCTTCTCTCTTGGGAGAGTCCTCTGAGACTATTAGGCGGACTTTTCATAGCAGGATGCAAAATGCCAGTGAAGTTAATTAAAAATAATTTTAAATAGAAGCTAGGGAGAAAATATTCAAGTTGAAATTACATGAGAAGAGCTTTGACTTAGAAGCTTAGCTGAGTTGTCAGGAGTTTATAGAGGCTAATCAGATTTCTTTTATGGGAAGCCTGTTTATTTCAATTTATACAATGTATGCTTGTAATATCCATATCCTTCTACTCTTATCACATTATTTTATTCTTTTGATTAAAGTTGGCATTTCTCAAAGTGTGTCATATATGGATAGCTTCTATTTCTGGTTCTCCATTGGGGAAGATTGCCGCCCTCCAGGAGGCATTTGGCAAAGTCTAGAGGCGTGTTTTGTTGTCATAACAGGGAGTGGGATGGGTGCTCTGGACATCTAATAGGTAGAGGCCAATTATAATAGTAAACATCTTACACTGCATAGGACAGGACAGCCCCTTGCATCAAAGAATGATGTGGCCTAGAATGTCAGTAGTATTGAGATACTATCCTAATCTCTCAAAGCCACAGACACTGTTGGCTCAGAATCTCTTAGTGTAAGACTTAAGAACCTGCATTTTTTTAATACACTACAGGTGCTCTTTATCTCTAGTTGAGAGTTATTGTTTTAGAGGCTTTTATCTGTAGAAAGACAGACTTAATCAGAAAACTGTAGAATCTTGTCTAAATTTCGAAGAGGATTTGGGGACATTTTTAAGCACCTTAGAACTATGAACTAATGTTCATTTTATGTTTAGTTATAGAAGTACAGATTGATTTTTAAAAAGTTTTTTTTAGAAGAAAAGCTTCAAAAAGCTTTTAAAAAGTACCCTTTTCACGTTCCAAACTTTAAATCATATCACTTTATGTATGTATATTTTCATTTAGTGATCTCCAGCATTTTTATCACATACCCCAATTAAAAAATTTGTCTTGAGTATTAATCCTTAAAAAAGTTTCTTTTCAAAATTATATGTACAGAATACAAGTAGATTTTGAACATTAGAAAAAATACTTAAATAAAAATTAAAAAGGATGAGATAAAAATAAGTAAATA
>NW_011888987.1:1878569-1913038 GCF_000151845.1 Pteropus vampyrus | reverse complement strand
CTCATGGGCCAGTTCATTGTTGTCATTTGGGTTAATATCTTCCAATATTTTATGAGACACTGGAAATATAGATTTTTATAGATCATCTCTTATTTTTTAACAGTTGGCAACGAATTACGCATAATTTTTGTCTAGGCCAAACAAATAACACCTGTAGGCTTGGCCTCCAAGCAGCTGATTTGCAATCTCTATAAAAAATAGAAACTAAAAGTGCAATTTAAAACTATTTCCTTATATGTGACTAACTTTTGAAAGATTGAGTTGGTTTGCATATCTGTTCAAAGTACCCTTGAATGTATAGGTGAAGGATTATTGGGGCCAGTAAATGTGGCTGTCAATTTTTTTTTTTTTTTTTTTGGATTAAGCATTTTAAAATTCATTGTGTTATCAGCACTCAAAATGTAGATATTTGCTTTTTTTGCGCTATGGTTAATAAAATCCATATAGTCAAAAGAACCTTTTAATTAAGTGCTCATTCAGAAACCTGAGACTTGTAACTAGAAGGATCTTTAGAAATAATTTAGTTCAGCTGGCTCATTTTTTGGAAAGGATGTCCAGAGAATTTAAGTGACTTGCCCAAGGTCTCATACACAGTCAGAAATCAGTGTGGAAGCACTAATTGTAAAATATATGTCATTGTGATAAATGTGGTTGAAGCAGAGAATCACTACAAATTTCCTGTGGATGGTGAATTAAAGAAAAGAGGCTTTGGATATTGTGAATCACTTGAGCCTGTTCCCTTCCCTGCACCACCCCCGCCACCTCATTGCATTTGCCAAGATTTAGACTGTTGGACTTGGAGTGCCAGAATATACTTTAATGTGATAATGTGTGATTTAATGCACTCTTCTCTCTTGGGAGAGTCCTCTGAGACTATTAGGCGGACTTTTCATAGCAGGATGCAAAATGCCAGTGAAGTTAATTAAAAATAATTTTAAATAGAAGCTAGGGAGAAAATATTCAAGTTGAAATTACATGAGAAGAGCTTTGACTTAGAAGCTTAGCTGAGTTGTCAGGAGTTTATAGAGGCTAATCAGATTTCTTTTATGGGAAGCCTGTTTATTTCAATTTATACAATGTATGCTTGTAATATCCATATCCTTCTACTCTTATCACATTATTTTATTCTTTTGATTAAAGTTGGCATTTCTCAAAGTGTGTCATATATGGATAGCTTCTATTTCTGGTTCTCCATTGGGGAAGATTGCCGCCCTCCAGGAGGCATTTGGCAAAGTCTAGAGGCGTGTTTTGTTGTCATAACAGGGAGTGGGATGGGTGCTCTGGACATCTAATAGGTAGAGGCCAATTATAATAGTAAACATCTTACACTGCATAGGACAGGACAGCCCCTTGCATCAAAGAATGATGTGGCCTAGAATGTCAGTAGTATTGAGATACTATCCTAATCTCTCAAAGCCACAGACACTGTTGGCTCAGAATCTCTTAGTGTAAGACTTAAGAACCTGCATTTTTTTAATACACTACAGGTGCTCTTTATCTCTAGTTGAGAGTTATTGTTTTAGAGGCTTTTATCTGTAGAAAGACAGACTTAATCAGAAAACTGTAGAATCTTGTCTAAATTTCGAAGAGGATTTGGGGACATTTTTAAGCACCTTAGAACTATGAACTAATGTTCATTTTATGTTTAGTTATAGAAGTACAGATTGATTTTTAAAAAGTTTTTTTAGAAGAAAAGCTTCAAAAAGCTTTTAAAAAGTACCCTTTTCACGTTCCAAACTTTAAATCATATCACTTTATGTATGTATATTTTCATTTAGTGATCTCCAGCATTTTTATCACATACCCCAATTAAAAAATTTGTCTTGAGTATTAATCCTTAAAAAAGTTTCTTTTCAAAATTATATGTACAGAATACAAGTAGATTTTGAACATTAGAAAAAATACTTAAATAAAAATTAAAAAGGATGAGATAAAAATAAGTAAATAAATAGATATGTTAGTATTTTCTTCTACCACGTTAGTAGATGTTCTTGGCCTGCCACCCTACATATCTTTTTGGGGATCCCAGCATTATGGAACAAAGTAGTCCCTAATTTGCATATGAGTTGTGTTCATGTGTGAGTCAGATTTTTGGAACCCAGATTATCTTTTCTCATAGAAACAGAGTGATAAATGACATTTAGTTCCATAATAAATCCCAAAAGATTATTAGAATTAAATTTTATTAAATTTTTTATTCACGTGTTTATAATGATAAATCATGGAGAACATGGTATTACAATGCTGGTAACCAAAAATATATAACCTAAAACTAAAATAAATTAAGTTGAATAGAAATTGTTTTGAAACACTTTTGAATATAGGAGCTTGAGAAAAGAAAGACTTAATCAGAAAACAGTAGAATCTTGTCTAAATTTTGAAGAGGATTTGGGGACATTTTTAAGCACCTTAGAACTATGAACTAATGCTCATTTTATGTTTAGTTATAGAAGTACAGGGCTTATCAGGTAGGCATATTCATTTTCCCTTTGCTAAGAAAAAGAATCGAATGACTAAGAAAGAACATAGCTAGGAAAAAAACTAAGAGGGGAAGGTGGGAGGAAGGAAGGAAGTGGTTAAAGAAGAAGTCTATAAATTTAAGAAAGCCTTTGGAGAAGTTGAACTGTTTGAACTGAGAACCATGAAAAAAAAGTTCTAGGGAATAGCATGGTATGAGTTGAGCTGGCGGCTGGCAAGTTAAGAAAGTAGCTGGTGGGGTAAAATCTTGAGTTAGACAGGTAGCACTGCTGACCTTGAAAGAGTCCCCCAAAGTATTTGTGGAATAAATGATTGAGTAAATGGAGGGCTTGATTGCTGTCCAGAACAAGTGTGAGTCAGGGCAACAAATGACAATGAAAAAAGAACAATTTTGGGGTCAAGGTGGAAGATATGAATAGGGAAAGCATTTATATCTGTGTCTTTGCAATTCAGGGCACTGTATACAGGTTTAATTTTAGTATTGATTTTCATCTCTATCATAGCTTTTTTGTTTCTCTTTACATTGCTTACTTCTGCCCTACTTAGATGCACCTCTCTCTCTCTCTCTACACACACACACACACACACACACACACACACATCCCTGATATATGACAAGTGCAGAGAGAAACAAATTGATGAATGAAATCTGAGGCTTCCAGAATGATGGGGGAATACACATTCACACAAGGTAGACTGATAGGTGCTATAATGGAGACACAAAGAAAATGAGATGGCAGAACATGGAAGAGAGAAAGCATCTCTAGCTAGGGCATTTGGAAAAACCTCAAGGAAATGTTTGATTTGAATTGGACCAAGAAGCATGGTCACAGGACTCAGCCCTGTGGAGATGGATGGTAGAAACCAAGCCTCAGAGGGGTTTATTACAGAATGTTAAGTACTTCAGCTTCGCTAAGAAATTGTTTGGACTGCATGAAGGAGCAGGGAATGAGGTAAAGTTGTAAAGACAGGCTAAAGTCATTTCGAGGATGGCCCCGATTCTCCTGCTAAGGAGTTTGCATATGCTTTTGGTAGGCTTAAAAGCTCTTGAAAGGGGAAGGACAGTACCAAATTGGTGTTTTCAGGAAAAAAAATCTGATGTCAATTCAAAAGATGATTTTGGAGGGAGGGGCAAGAGTGAAGACAGTGATTATCCAGAAGGATATTATAATAGCCTGACAAAAGATTAGAGAGCCTAGGGCAACACCATTGGAAGTGGAATTGAGAAAATGGATTTAAGAATAGCCAAAGATAGAGCTCTTCCTAGCTGTGCGAGCCCCTTGAGGGCATTGATATTTACTTATTCATCTTGGAATCTCTTAAAACCAATCTCAGTGGCCACATTTATTGAATTGATATGGTTGAGTAAAACATTTAATATGGGAGATAGTGGAAAGATAGAAAGTTAAGGTAATTCATAAATTTGCTTTTCAGCCTGAGTGAAAATATAGGAGGAGCTGCTGAATCTTCTTTTGATCATGTTGGGTCCATGGAACTTATACCTAGGCATGATAGCCATGATAGTCAGTAGCCAATGAAAAAGAGAATTTGTAACTAAAAGAGTAGTAAGGGTCAGGCTCACAGACTGAGTTCACAACCAGGTACAAGAGTGAGAGAGAGGACTGAGGACCAGATTTGGGGGAATGACTATACTTTAAGGAAAAGAAGGAAAATAATACAGAAAAAAGTCTATTAGGATTGGTCACAGAAACGTTAGATGTTTAGCAGTCATGGAAGATGAGAAGATGAGAAGAGTTGAGTTTGTTAAAGGAGAAACAAGGTGTATAGAGGATTATTTTTGGATGCATGAATTTTTAGCATGCTCACCACACATTAATGGAAAGAAAGCCAAGGATAGAAATAGATTGAAGATAAAAAGGGCATGTGCTAGAGCAGCGATGTGGTAGGTATTTGTAATTTAAAGAGTAAAATTTTGGGAAGGAATGGGGTGAAGAGACCAGTCTTAGGAAAGGTAGGAATGTTCCCCTTTGAGATGGGAATAGGAGAAAAGGATGAATGATAATCTAAGAGAAAATTTGGTATAAAAAGAATATTCAAGGCCTAGATCTTCTCAGTAAAAAAAATGGTAACATTCACTGAAAGCAAATGGGGTCAAGATGAGTCAGGAAATATGAGATGTGTGGAAAAGATCTGAAGAATGAAGAATTCAAGAGGGAGTCAGTTTGGGGCAAACAAAAGGGCTACTCAGTAACAGTGAAGGCTTAGCTAAGAACGAATAGCATAAAATTTTAGTGGACATGGTCAGCATGGTTGATTGCCTTTCTTAGCAAGGAGCATGCAGGAACATGGGAATAGAAGAAGATAGAATGGATTTTTAGAATTAGTACAGAATTAGAAGTTGGCAGAGTGAAAGTAGTGGGGACAAGGGGAAGGGAGGAGGATCGCATATGTGTGGGAAGAGTATATTTGTACTAACTGATGTTGTGTTTCAGGCTGTTTGGGGAGCCAGACAAACCAGAAGTACAACTGGCAAGCTAACATTTCTGGCCAGCAAGAATCATGCCAGTTGGCCTTGTTTGGTCAGTTCACATACAAGGGTTTAATATACATAATTGACCTTTACAGAGTTACTGGGGAAGCTGTGGAATTTTAGGGTGTGTAAGGGCCTTTCCTGTTTCTTTGAATCTTATTTCCTAAAGATATGGGGAAATATGGAAACAAAAATTGACATAATCTAGAGTTATACCATTTGCAAATGGAAAATTAGAGCAACAAAAAAAGAGAAACCAACCAAATTGTCTTTCTAACTTACTGTGATTATTGTACTGTGTAAAGGAAGGGGGCGTAATTTTTATGTTTTTATTTCTAAAAATATTCATTTAATTTTTATTAAGGGCTCATTGATTAGGTACTGGCTAGATTCTAGAAGTTTGGATAGTTTAACTTTTGTGATTTGTTAGAGCAGATTAAAGACGCTGCAACCCTTCCTGCTATCTTGATCAGCTGTGTGCTAACGCACCAGTGTTTTGGGTACTCCACTCTCTTTCTTTTTCCTTTTTGCTCTGTCTTTCTCTCTCTCTCTCTCTCTCTTTGTTCCCCTTGCTCTCTATCTTGCCATTAACACTTTACTGAAGTTACTTAAACTTTTCATATTGTTTTTATATTAGCACACATATCCTGAAGGAGGCAAGTTTTTAACCTTAACTTTTTGAAATTGAGTTGTATTTTCTAGATTCTAATTCTAATCACTTAAGGTTCACTAAGTAGGAACTATGAAAAGAGTTATTTTAACATTAATTTCGTTTGTGGTTTCTACTTGCAGTCCACTTCTGTTTTTAGATTCACACCCACAAGATCTGAAGTAAGATGATTCATCTACATGTGCTTTTGTGCCTTATTTTTTAGTAGTTTCAGGAATAAAGTCTGAAATAATTTTTCATGCCAGCACATTTATATCGACATTTATTTGAAAGAGAAACCCTGTCAACAAGTATTTTTTGTGCCTATCATGTACAAAGTCTTGTGAATATTTAAAATGTTTAATACATAGTTTTGCCTACAAGGAATTTGTAAACTTGTAGGATGAGGTATGAATATGTGCCAAATTAAGTTGTAATCCCTGTCTAAGTATCAATTCAAGATTGCCATAAGTACCATATGAAAGATTAGTGTATGGTGAGTTGCAAGCTGACTGGTACAAAATGGAACATACAAAGCTAGAGGTTGAGAGGGAATCTCAGGATGGCAAAAAAAAGTTAGTTTTGTTTGAATTGTGCTGCTATTGGCCCCAGCTGAAGAATACACAGTTCGTAGATGTTTTTGATTTAAATTATACAGAGTTGAGCACTAAAAATAAGGCATCTTGTGGTTGAACAGGTGACAGGCCCTCTGAAGGTAGGTAGGTGGCTGAGTACAAAGGAACCAGCTTCCTCTCATCACGTTTTCTATTCCAAGATATACTTCTACTCTTTTATGATAGATCAGCCATTGAACTTTTGGGTCTCTCTGTACGTAGACCTACTTTGTTCTTATTTCTTCCATTACCCAAGCAACATGCAAGCTCTTTAGTTGAGGTATTTTACTATTTATTTCTCACTGAGATACAAGATAAAATTTTGGAGCGTGAGAAAAGCGTAGGAGTTTACAAACGTGTAGGAGTATAATGTTAAAAAAACTATATCAGTTTTTCATCAATATGCAAAATGAATTTAATACTTGAGCAAAAGATTAAGATATTCAATCTCTGTGTTAAGAAAAAAAATTATGGCTTGAGGATAAAAAGATTAAAGGCCCTGGTAGTAGGTATGGAAAATTAAGTACAGATTTGAGAGAAATTAGGAAGTTCTAACTAGCAGGATCTGGTACTTGATTATGCTGGGGCAGGGAAAATAAAGGGAAGAGTTGAAAAATGACTCTTTGACTGCCACCGACCAGAATTCGGACCACCATTGGAGAAACAGGCAGGGATAGAAAAGAAATAGAGATGAATTTTAGGAAATGTGTTTGTGCTGCTAAAGATATAATCATGTAGAGTTGAAACTTCAAATATTTAGGTCAGAACAGGAATCAGGGCTAGAGAAATGGATTTACAAGTTATCCTCCTTGAAGTGACTGAAACTGGGAGTTAATGAGATTGCAAAGATTGAAGAGCAAGAATGGGTCGGTGTTCCCAAAGGACAATCCAAAGAAGCATTGTCCCAGAGAGATGGTCCAGAAGGTAAGAGGCTGGATTAGTGAGTTAAATGAGGGGCCCCTGATTTTGGTCTATAGGAAAATTACCAGTGAGGACACATCCCTTGACTTTTAATCTATATCCATTATTCTGAAGTCTAAGAAATCAATTTCAATATACTTCTAATTCTCTTATCTTATTTGTGGCCCTACCACTTTTGGAATGTTCTTCTCCATCCTCTGTCACTTATTTATTTCAAAACAGCTTCCAATCATATCTTCGAAATATCTTTTCGGATTAAACAAGCATCCTTGGTTGGTTCTTTTTTTTTTTTTTTTTTTTAATTTTTACAAGAGTTTATGTGAGCCAAACTGACAATATATGCTGGGGAGCAAGATCTCAAATGCTTTCTCTTTGGTTCACTTTTAATTTCCATTGGCTTTCATTCTTGTTAACTGGAGAGCTTGGGAAAGAAAGTGTTCTTGATAAATAACTCATTGTAACTGAGAGGTAACAGAAAAGTTTTAAAATTGTGACACTTATAACAGTAATCATGCTAAAAGACTAAAGAAGGGTGTGTGTCATCATTTTTAAAAAGGAGAAAATGGTAGAGTTGTCAGTTCCTTTTGGTAATAGTATTAATTGACTGCTAAGTAAGGGAACTTACTTAGCTATAGATAGGGCGTCTCTGGATTTCAGCAATGAGTGAGCAAACTCTTTCATGACAATTTTCTAGGCAAGAGTAAGAAGACTGTCATGCCTAGGGGAGTGAATAGAATGTGAACACTGAAAAACCATTGACTGAATTGAGGGTATTTAGCACAGGGAAGAAAAAGACAAACACATGAGAGGCTTTCTAATATGAGACTGTCACACTGAGAGAAGGTTAGACTTTATTTGGTTTAACTGCAAAGAGCAAAATTTGGTAAATCAGTGGAAATTATAAGGAAGTAGATCTTAGACAATTGTGAAGTCTGAATAATTAAGCAGTCTCAAAATTGAGTAAACTGTCCTCTGAGGCTGTTTTCCTATTCTTAGAAGTATTCATGCCAACTCTCCTTGGCTTATTCTCAGGGATGTTGGCTATTGAATGTTTTCATATAAATTAATGCTATTAGGTTGGGCTAAGAGACCTTTAAGAGTCCATCTAACTCCAAATTTCATGAGCCCATGAGTGGCTTTAACATGAATATACTCCTCGGTGGAAAGAGCACAATTGAACCTGTAATTGAGGAGGCTGGAGTTTACTTTGCCTCAGGGTCAGTCGTCCTGCAAAAAAATATTTTGCAGATGAGGAACTTTAGATTTAGATATAAAAGGTACAGGAGATGAAGATGACTGAGATAATGAGTCCTGGTCTTCTCCCCTATCAGCCTGCTGTCATCTAACCTCTCCAATACTCTTTTTGAAGTGGAAAGTACCTAATTTCTCTTCTCCAATTTATTTAGAGCCCTGATTTGAGATATTATTTGAAATATTGCAGGATTTTTGTACCTATCACTTACATAGTAATTACATATGCATGTAATTTTGTAATCTTTTGCCACTTTGCTGTCTGTATAACTCAGTCTTCGGTATTTACTCCCAACCTTTTCATTCTTTTAGATCCGAACACACTATAAATTTCTAAAAGCATAAGAAGCCCTTGGAAAGAATGCATTTTAGATTTTGCTCAGTCTTGTGTTTCAAAATATTGGTAATAATTAATTGATTAAATTGATTTAAGCATTAAATTTATTCAACAAACAGTATATCTGTGATTGTATAATTTTTTGTATTTATAAAATTACAACATTATGTATTTGCTTATTTATCTGTTAAAAATGCTTTGGTTATTGCAACATGTGTTTTGGAAATGAGATTTTAATCCATTTCAGGACATTAAGCAAAGCAGGTAGGTTTTCTTAAAGGTCATTCAGCTTGAGGGACTTTTGTTTTTCTGGATCAGTGAAGAAGTAAAATTCCAGAGCCTCAGGTCTTCCTTATCTTTGGTTTATTAAAGGTTACATTTGAGAAGCATTTGTATATTTCCACATTGTTCTGAGCCTCTGGGAAATACAGACCTATATTTTTTACTTTTCCCAGAGATTTTTGTCTTAGATTGCTTGAGATTTCATAAACTGGAATAAAATAGATTATCTGAAATAATGCTCGTATGTGAATAGAAGAGTAAAACTGTTTAAAGAAATTTTGTTTACAAATAAAGGAGATATGAATATAGATTGCATAGCAATAAGAATATACAAATTTTATGTGGATTACACTGTCCTAGGTTATCATCAAATATTTAATTGAAACAGATGTGATCTGACATTGAAAAGTCTCAAAATTCAAGTAAAAAAAAAGCTGCTATACTACTTTCTATAAGCAATAAGTATATTTTACACTGATTATGTTTTATGAGGTTTTATAAGATTTTCTAAGGATATCTGCTAAGCTCTGTCATTTACATTAGTCTTTCATGAAGTGAGCAAATAAAGTATGGATAACAAATAGAAAATGTATTTGATAAATAGTTTGTGCATTTACATATTTCTCTGCCTACTTCAGCAAAATATTTGAGGCGGCTTATAAGAGAACATTTTTGAAAAAGATTAAAACAGAATTACGGAATAATGAAAATAAGGAAATCCAAACCTGGGGAGAAATCAAAATGTACAGTCTTAGACAGTGGAGTCAAACCCACGTATTCAATTTTGTCTGTAAATTTGAATAAAAAAGAAAATGTTTTCTTTAATACAATTTTTATTGTCCATAATGAAAAAGAAATAACATACAGCTTCTCAGAGGAAGAAATAGTTTTCCTTATATTCAGCCTGGAAACAGATTTCTTGCATGGTTTTTCACTTAGGGATTAGATATTTCCCTCAAGAGTCTCCCTCTGATACGTTTATAGCAGCTTTTAAAAAGGTGCTTATTGCAATAACTCTTAATAATAACAAGTGTGATCAAGCCTTTATTGCATACTAGACACTCTGCTTTCCAGGCATGATTCCATTTCTTTCCACACCCACCTTATGAGTTAGGTACTGTTGTTATTCCCATTTTACAGATGAAGAATCTGTAAAGATTAACCTGCCCAGGATCCATATCATTTGTGGTGGACCTGGGCACCATGATTTCAGATCCTGTGCCCTAAACCACTTCTTCAGTGCAAAGTACAACTTAGGGATTGTATTTCTGTCCCAGAGACCATAATGAGAGTCTTTTTATTATCAGGAAGGATTCAAATATCTGGACTTTTAGGGACAGTATTGTTCCTATTTCTTGGAAAACCTTGGAGAGTACTTTCTATTGTATTTGAAAGTTCATTAGTAACTTCGACAAGTGAATTCCATCCTTATGCAACATTCCTAGATTCTCCTGTTACTTTATCTGTTAAAAGTATTTAGTTATTGAGATATTACATTGACTTGATTACAAATTGATGGAAAAAAAACCCATCTTCGATAGTTCGAATGGTTGTCTTATAGAAAAGTTTAGTCTTACTATTTCTACTTACAACATTCAGAACTGGGACTAGTTATAAATTACCTGACAGCAGATTGATGTTCAAAATGAAGAATAATTTATTTATGAACCAAACTGACCAAGAATAAAGTGTTGTCTTTCCTTAGGATTTTGAGGAAAGGATGAGCGTTGCAGTTGGGTTTTCTGCACTGGGTAGGATATTAAGTTAGCTGAAACATAAAATCCTTTCCAATTCTGGGTTTTAACATCCTATTTCCAACTGAATATCTGTCTCTGAGACTCACGCTTTTTTCTCATCAATAAAAGTCAGCTAACATTTTCTTCTTTATATTGGTTATAGTTCTGAAGATCAAATAAAGTCCTTTGAAAATTGCTGATAATGTAATTGAAAAAATTCATTAATTTTTTCAACAAAAAAAGTATTTCACTTTTTCTTTGTATTTATTTAACAACCACATACCAGCTGAGTGGCTACTATATGGCACATATAATACTTTACATCTATTATTATTATTCAATTTACCTATTTGTAATGCTCTTAGATTTTTCTCTTTTTAATCACTTTTTAATCATTTTTCTCTTTTCAATTATTTTGTTCTCCAATTGTCAGAGATAAGTAAAACTCTCAAAGTTTTAAATTTGGATAATGCCAACTATGTAATTTTAAATTGAATGGAAATTCTATTTACCTGAATCTTTCTCATTCTTCTTCAGCAGGAATAATCAAGATTAGAGAGAGATTACTTCTCACCATCCATGCCCTTCTTTAGAAAAATAGCAAAAATGAAAGAGTATTGATTTTTGAATAGGACATATTGTATTTAAATTCATTGTTTAGAACTCTTTTTTCCCCTTGATTCTTTTGCTTAATTCATGCTTGTCACTTTCTTTGAGAATTAACTCAAATCCAATGCCTTACAAACGTTCTTCTATGACTCCTTCTACTCTGTTCTAGACACCCTTCAGTGTGGATATGAAGTTTTGGTTCTATTGTTTAGCCCTTGCACAGGGTCAGGTTTACAGGATATTAGAGCCAAAAAGGCCTCCACAACCATCCAGCTCAATGCCTTCATTTCCCCCTAAAGAGAATGAAGCCCAGACCCAGTCACACAGCTGGTCAGTCTTTGAGCCAGAATTATGACCCAGGGCAGTTTTCATTACTTTCTGTTTTGTACTTGCTTGATTGTTTCATGTGTATGTTTGGTTTCCCAAGCTAGATGATTTGTTGTCAGGAACAAAGCTCTTTTTTCTTTATTCAAAGATTCTTTTGCACTTCTGTGTTCAGAGTAGGCTCACTGGAATGCCTGAGAACTAGCCTTTTGGAAGCAAATGCCAGTGGTATATGACTATGCTTTGGTCTAATGCTATTTTAAAGTGTCTTTACTTTTTATTTTAATATCTAAATCATGTTAAATATTCATCTATTAGTACAACCGATTGGCATTATATATAATTCAGGTTTTATATTCTCGTAGTTGTCCTGACATAGAGACAGAACTAAATACCTCTGTATTAATTCGCAATTAGATAAAATTGCTTTTTCTGATTAATTGGAGTACTGTGACAAGGTAAGGAGAAGCAAGGTATGTATCTCAATATCTGATAGGCTCTTCTAAGTTTTCTCTAAATTATTTAGTACAGTAGAGCTTACTTAGAACAGAGACCTCCAACCTGGCCATATACGATAATGACATAAAATAATGTACACACATGAGAAAGTCATAGAATAGTAAAGTGGTCACAGAGTTTAGTTTATAGAAGTGGAGAATTGCCAATGGTCTATTTAAATTTTATACATGGATTGTTTTTTGAGTTTTGCATTGGGCTGGGTGCTAGGGATCATAGCAAAAGCCTGACACCAACTTTTGAGCCAAGATATTTAGATTTCAAAGGAGGCAAAGTTGTATAGACTAATGATTGTGTTTTAATAGTAATTATATGTCATTTATTGTTCCTTGAACATAAGAAAGAGAATGATAGTTTTCTTTTTTAATTTGAGAAGGACTTTGGGATCATCTAATTCTAGAATTTCACATATGAAAAAAACATATGATAAGCTATTCTTTAAAAATATCTAGAGCAGGAAGAACTTTATTTTCCTCTTAGTAGTAGATCAGTACTAAATCTGTGTGTATATGGACCACATGGCAATTTCATTTATTCAATGGATTGTTGGGAGGTTCTGTGTTTAGTACTTGAATATTGGACATGATTCAAATGTGAGTCAAGTGTGTCTAGAGGCTTTATTCATATCTATTTTCTTTTAGTCAGCAATGCTTCATAATGCCCTGGTTTCATGAATTAATTTTAATGGAATTAAACTTGAACAGCTCAAAATTATATAATTAATTTCATTCAGCTTCTATTAAAGTTACTAATTGAATCAAGCCTACTAGCATGACACCTGGCGGCAGCCAACTACATAACAGTAACAACAAGTAATGGACTCTGCTGATGAGAGAGCTCATGTGTACGAGTGAGTTTGTTTAAAAATCTTTTCTATTGAGACTCTCAGAAAGGCCTTGAATTGACTGTAGAAGTGGAAATATTTTTGGAATTTAAAAAAACAAAAATTTTAATTGAAACTAACACATCTCATGAAGATAATTTTCTCTATGATAATACTAAGTAAATGTTACATAAATCTAAACCATATTGGTTTAGCATGCTTCCAATTTATATTTTACTGCTCTCTGAATATGATTTTGCTTTCTAAAAATACTCAGCATTGAAGGCCCTATATTTTTTGGAGCTCTTAGCCTCTGGACTTAGTCCTAAGTGGGTGTCCATCTATTTTCATGTGTTGAAATGTGTTTCATGGCAGAATTTTCCAATTGTGAAATCTCCATGGTACATGAGAAACTTTTGCTTGTGCAGACATATTTTCCTTTCACAGGAAATGTTAATACAGTTGACTAAAAACTTCTGTTTGACTCTCCTTTCCTTACTTCCATGGCTTGATATTATCTAGCTTTTCTTCCTTCTTTGATTCTTTCTAAATGTACAGACCCCATTTGATACACTTCTTTTAATATACTCACTCTTTTGGTGAGACTAGTCATTTGGATGGCTTCAGCAATCAAGTTTAGGAAGGTGATTGTTTCTAGCTCTAATCTTATTTGTGACTGCAAATTCAAATATCCAACACTAAACTCATTCACTAGACTGTCAACTCCATGAAGGCCTGGGCTGCGTCTCATAATTTGTTGTATGCCTTCTGCCTAGCATAATGCCTAAACATATACTATGTATAAATATATATATATATATATATATATATATATATGTGTGTGTGCATGTATGTGTGTATGTGTGTATGTGTATGTGTGTGTGTGTATATATATTGATTAATAAATTATTTGACTAATAATTTATTTTCCTGGTCTCCAGGTTCTCTCAGTTAAGTCTGGACTAAGAGAACTCAGTCATCTCCAGTCCCTTCTTTTCAATTATATATGCAAACCTCTAGTTATTTTCTCACATCAACCCCATTTTCTACCTTGTTATCCAGTTGATTAAACTCCCATCAACTTCTACCTCTACCATGCCAAGTCTCCCTTTGGTTTTTCTTACTCTCTTCTCCCTGTTAGATACATCCATACTCCAGTGATTCTCAAGGATACAAGTGAAGTAGAATCACCTAAGTGCCCCTCCCCTAAATTGAAATAGAATCTTTGGTGATGAGGCCAAGAAATATGTTTTTTTAAAAAGCCCCCCCCCCACCAGGTGAATTAAAATGTAGTCAGAATTGAGAACCACTGATGTGCACAAATTTATTAATCTTCCTAATGCATGGCCCTGATTAGGCAATTCATTAAAGCTTCAATGGCGACTTTCACTTATTTATCTTGCTTTTTAAATTAGGTCCAGATTTCTTACCTTGGCATAAAAATATCCATTCTTTGTCTCTATTCAAACCTTTACTGTCTTATCTCCTAATGTTCCTCTTAAAGTACTCTCAGTCCAGATTTAGGACCATTATTGCCCAGTGTCTGCTTTTGGAGTTCGACCATGCTATTCTTCCACCTGGAATGAACTTTCTCCCACATCTACTTTTAGAATTCCCACTGATCTTTAAAGACCATCCAACATACACCCCCCCCTTTTTTTAAAATAAGGCCTTTCTTGAGCTCTGAATTCTAATGAATTTTTTTCTTCCTTTGAACTTTTTGTGCTCAGACCTCTTATAATATGCATTTTACTGTGTAGTTTTCTTTTTGTGAGAGTTTTGTTGTCAACGAGATGTTATTTTTCCTTACTTATTGGCTTTCCTTTTGAGAACTTATAAACCCACATATAAGTCCCTAATTCTAAACACTCTTCCTCTCTAGAATGTATAACATAATTCTTGACTCTTTCCTAAGTATTTATGGAGAGAACTCTGTATCTCTTCACTTCTCATTTAACTGCAGTCTGACTTTTATATATACCACTCATTAGAGTGTCTTCTTATTAGTGTTTTCCCTACTGCCCCTACACTCTACGTGTATGGACTCACTCACTTTTATTTTTGATACGACATTTCCACATTTCTGTGTCTGGCAGATCGCTTGCTGTGTTCCTGTAATGTGTTTACAATACTCTCAAAAGATTACTTTTACTGTGAATATCTCCATTTCTTCAATGCTAGGCATATAGTAGGTGCTCAATAAATATCTGTTATTGAGTCAATATGTATGCAACAGTCAACAGAGATACTGTTGCCATTTTCTTATGGCAGACTTAGAAGCATTTAGAAGAAAAATCTATAAAGTGAAAAAAGAAAGATATGTCACATTTAATGATAATAAATGTATGTTTTCTTATTCAGAAAAATGTGATAAAGAAAATACTGAGAGAGATATAACTCAAGTCACCAATAGTTGCTTTACACATGGAGAGATGCAAGACCAGTCCATTTGGGGAAATTGTTCAGATGATGAACTCATCAGAAGTAAGTATTTTTCGAGAAAATTGGAATGACTTAAAGATATGACTGTGATAATATGCTCTGAGTTAATTTCTCTGGAAATCTAGAAATCAGAGTTTTCAGAGTTTTTCTGAAAGTGTTTTTATGTGTATTTTAAAATGTAAAGCTAGAACTAGGATGTAAATAATACTTTGTTTTCATTCTTTCTTTAGAAAGGAAGAATTGACCTGTACATTTTGGACTCAGTTCTCATAGAGATTTAGACAAAACCTAATTCCTTCTTGAGCAGTGACTAAGTGGAAGTCAGACAATTCTCAGCATAGTGGACTGTGAAACTGAAAAGATAAAGACAAAGCTAAAAGACATTAAGTAGTACTTTGATAATGCCATTGTGGCCCCTGTTCTTTTAGCCAAACTTTGTTTTTTACAATTAACATTTTTATCACTACTTAGTTTCTTTTTATTTTTTTCTCTGTGTTCTTGCTCAACAGAATACATATAAAGGCTTTGGTATGTTTTCATTTCACTCTGAGAATGTCTGGGAATACCAATATCTTTTGGCTGCTATTCAGATGACTGTCAGTTTCTCCTCTGGAGCTTAGGTCTGGTCACTAAGTTTCCCTAAGTGGGCGTGAGATAAATTTACCATATAATGAATTATTCTCTGTAGTAAATGTGTAAGTATAAAGATCACTGCTATGCTACACCTGGAAGAGCATAGGAGTAAATCTTTCGGAATTCTCACTTATGATAACCAAGTTACCATGTCTTATTCTTATTCCCAGTGTGGTCAGAGAAAAAGGATTCCTTTCTGGAAACAAAGGTTTTTGTTTTGTTTTGTTTTGTTTTGTTTTGATTTAATTTAATTCAGTTCAGACAACTTCATAATATAGACTTTTTGTGTGTTACATATTACACTTACTTTGGATTTCTGAATATTTCCTTTACTTCTAGAATGCCCAGTATCTATCCCTAACTGAAAACCAACCTGAATAAAGCAGAATAAAAGGGAAAAATCAACTTAGTAGAAAACATACAATAAGAATAAAAACACCATTGAAGGAAATTTCAAGATTTCAAACAAGAGCTCTAAAAGAGAGTTTGTCTTGATTTAATTTTAGAATCATTTTGGTTTTTAACACTTTGTCTTGGAGAATGGAATGAAATTGGAGAAAATGAGACTCAAATTAGTGGGGAACAAAATTTATATAGCTTTTTCCAAAGAATCAAGCAATACATTATTTCAAGTATACATTTATCCCCCAAACATGTATTGGTTTTCTTCTACCCAAATGTTAACTCTGCTGTTGTGAAAAATGATTTTGTGAGATACTGGCATATTTTACCTGTGATTTCCTAACAACTGGAGAGTTAGAGCTAGAAGAGTTCGTAGAGACGATTTTACCTCCACCTTTTAGGAGCACAACTGTTTTCTCATTTTTTTTTATAGTCAGAATTTTAAGTGTGTGTGTGTGTGTGTGTGTGTGTGTGTGTGTGTGTGTGTTTCATATAATTGATTTAGTTCCCTACTTTCCCAAGGGAACTAGGAAAAAGTTAATAAGAACTCATGACAAAAACTGAAATGTAAGCACTATTGCATAAGGATATGGAGAGTCATGTTTAATGTGTTAAAAATTTTTGCTCTTTGATCAAGCTCGTTTTTATCATAGAATTCATACCATTAAAGGGAATGGATTTTAAATGAAGTACTCTATTGTCTATATGGATTAAGTGGACAGTGATAAAAAATACTGTAAATTACATGAAATCGTTTCTTTATTGAGATAATGATGCAGCTCGTACCATAGGATGCTGGAGTATTTGGGAACTGTCTAGTTTCTTACTAATATGCACTGAATGAATGCAGAGAGAGATTTATGGCCCCCTCTGAGAGAGGTACTGGGAAAATTGACAGACAAATGGATATACAGAGGATAATGGCCAAAGATAGTAATGCTGCTCCTGCCCGAAACATAAGCTGACAAGAATTTCCAAATATTTCTGGGTTTTAGCATGCATGGAATTCTGATAACAAATTTCAAAAATTATTTTTTTTGTTATTTTCCTGGTCACATTTTTCTAGACAAAAGAGATTTTGTTGGGTCTACAAAAAGATTTGATGTCTGGATTGCCAAAATGGAATGTTTTATGTCATCTTTAAACCCAATTCAAGTCTGGATAGCATTTGAAAGTTTAATATTGTGATAGCTTCTGCTATTCCAGGTCCCTAATACAAAACTCTACAAAGCTGCCTGAATTTCTTTCTTTGGCCTTTCCCATAGAATCTTTGACTCTCTTGACATAATTTAATGTTTGTTAGGGAGATGTATTTTCCTCTTGATTCAACAACTAGCACATTTTTGGGGCCTAGTAAATTTTTCGTAACAACAATAGACCCTGGAAAGAGAGCTCTGGCTCAGAGATGCATGGGGGAGGACGGGGACATTTGTGGTGAGTCAGGACCCAGCTGGCTCTTGTTCCAGGAGTCCTGTGTGGCTCCCTGAGCATTGAGGAAGAGGCAGACAGTTAGCTTTCATGGAATTGCTTTTAGTGTTCCCACTATAGTGTGAGGTTGACGGGATTGAGGAATCGTCAGAAAAATGAGGCCGGCTGGGCTGTGGGAACATTTTCAAATGCACAACCCACTCTTTTTCCAAGCTTCCATGGGACAGCTCAGCTGCATACGCAAGGAGTAAAGGAGAGTGACTCTGTTTAATATGACTTCTTATTCTCTATCTATTCTTGAGAATGGTTAGTGAGAGCTGACAGCTAACATCTCGTTTTCCTACATAGCTGCTGCCTTTTTTGTTGGACATTTAAGGCATAATTTATAGGGGACTGTTAGCTGTCAGTATGATGAAGCTGTTTTTACTTTTCTGAGAATAACTGAGCTCTGGAAAGTCAAGGGAGTGGCTGCTTTGGAAATTGTATTCTAATTAAAGGGTGTATTCTCAGGCCTCATAAACGAGATCCAAGCTGAGAATAATTTCCAAATTATTCTATGAACTTTAACCCTGACCTCGGTGGACCACCCACTTGTGGCTCATATTTGGTTGGTTATGCACACAGAAGTTCGAACTTTGTTTGCCTATTTTGGTACTTCTAGAAAACATTGCAGGTGGCAGACCTGAGGTACTGCGTTCTTAGGACCTGGATTCCAAATTGCCCTTGAGTTGCTAACTCATAAGACAGAATTCTTTCTGGAAGTTATAAATAAAAGAGAAGAAGTCCATATGGAATCAAACATTTCGAATAAATAGACCACACATAATCTGGTCAGGGAATGCGCATTGTGATTCTTTTTCCTATGAAATGTAAATTAAAAAGATGATTCAAACTACTCATTTGTTTAAAAAAAAAACTAAATCAAATCAGTAAAGAATTAAAAAGTAAATAGAAGTTTTATGAGAAAATTTTATATTTGGAAAGTTTTATTTTTCATTTTCTGATTTTTTTTTTCTTTTACAGTTTAAAAGGCTTTCATATTCTGGGAGAATATTTGGGGGTATAATTTAATTTTTGAAGTGGGGCTTAAATTATCAAGTTCATCTTTTTATGGAAACACCAGTTAAGACTTTGGCTTTTCCTTTCTGATTATCGTAAGTGATACAATATATGATTTGGAGCTATGCTTTTTTTAAATAATCACTATTCCTCTGACTTAGTTAAATGAATGTTGCAATGAAGTGACAACCTCAGTATTCATTTTTCTATTTAATTTATAATATATGTAAAATGTATAAACTGATGAGGAGCAATAGGCAACATTTCATGTTTTAATTAGACTAGAAAAGAAGCAGAAGTAACATTTGGTCTCAGTCTTCAGGTGAATTTCTAAGGTAGGCATGTGTATATGTGTGTTTGCGTATCTTTCTTTGCTTCTACTCATAGGCATGTATAATATTTTCCTTTAATTTAGGTCAAATTCTACTATTCTAATTATTTTCTATATAGAGAGAGCTTACATTTTCTTTGTTCTTTTTTCTAAAGTGCCTCGGGTCTCTATCTCAGATTTTTCTAGGTCTTTCTGAAAATTTTTATTTCTTAACTTTATCCTTGGATATTGCTTTTGCATAAATGTTTCATAATTCTAAATGTCATTACTTAACTCCAGAAATTTTCCTTAGCTTCTCTTCTGAAATAAATTTCCCATTAAATTAAACTATTTTGTTCTGCTAATTCTCTCCTTTGTGATTTTGTAGAATTCCCATGATCTGAAGCAAAGTTAGAATGCTCTACTTAAATGGTAATCCCCATTCTATTTAACCCATTTATTCATTTTGAAGAGTTTTTAGCTCTCATAATAGTAAGCGCTAAATTGATAGTAGAATGCAAGCCCTCTTTCTCTCATTCACACCTGCCTCCTTTTTATGGAGCTGATGCATTATGCTTTTTCACTCATCTTACTACTTGAAACCTTTCTCTTGGCATCCTCCGATATTTGAAACGCTATTATTTCTTTTCCTAGCCTTTGCCAACTTACAATTGGTCATTCCTTAATAATAACATTTCATCACTGTCGAGAACTCTTCCTCTATGTAAAATACTGAAAGAAAGGCAGATACTCAGATGCACAATTTCTATACTTAGGACATTTCTTTTTTTGATGGTAAGGAAAGAGCACTGAAAGGTTTGGATTAATTTTTTTTTTTTTTCAGCAGCCCTCATGTTTGAATGCACATTATGTTAAGGCTTATTTGGTTTTCTTTAGAATTCACTTTAAATAAAAGAGGCTATAAACAACACTCTCACCCCCGATAAGTAACACCCAGTAAGCTGGGAGATGTAACTTTTGTGTTACCTTTCTCAGGTAATCTTATTCTTTCTCTAATATTTCATGCTCATTCATTTTTGAAGCCCATCTTGGGAGAAAGGCACGGGACTTTCATCTTGCTAGTGTCTTTAGCCCATCTGTCTCTCAGAAAAAAAAAGATATATATATTTTTCAATGTACTGACTAAACACTTACGGGGCTGCGGTATAGATTCTTTGATTATTGCTGTTAAAGAGGAATTTTTAATGATCAATTAGTCCACAATTCAACTTGTGAATTGATTTAGTGTTGGGTGGATAATCATAAGCCGTTCTGATGGCTACCCATATTTATCTCACTGGTCAAAGATAGCCATTAGGCTGCATTCCAGAATGGAGCTTAAGTTCTCTGGCAGTTCTTCTTCAGGGTGCTTTGTTCCATACTCATCTGTGTTCTGCCCAAGAAACTAGAGTGAACCATTGCTCATCCCTTGTTTTGAGCATCTTGTGTTCAAGGTCCTGGAGCCAATGGAAGCCAAGTGCCAGGATTCAGACCCTGGATGTGTCATGACTACTGGTGTTGGGCAAGTCACCTAACCTCTTTGAACTCCACTTTCTCATTTTTAAGATGGAGGTACTGATACTGTATACTCCATTGTGTAATTTTTGAGGATTATACAAGAAAATGCATATAGTGTGCTTACTAAGAGAGTAAACGTTCAAAGAATTTATCAGTTTTTATTTTTATTGTCTTTAGGCCAAAATATCAGTTTTAAGGCTTTGTTGTTGTTTTTTCTGCTATTTTTTTTTTTTCCCCTCCATGGTTCCATTGGGTTACATGTCTAGACATGCAGGACGTAGACCAGGTCTTTCTGAGACCCTTAATATTTATGTACACAACAATCAGCTTAATAAATATTTGATAACTTAAGTGTATTGAATTAATAAGAGGAGGGAAGAGGTGTTTTACACATGTTGCTCCTATTATTTCAGACTTTAAGGTCCTATGATAAAGATTCTAAATCACTACATTTTAAAAAATTCCTTCTAACCCCCTTTGTACTCCCAAACCACGCATGATCCATTCATGTCATTTCAAATATTTATAGATGACTCTAATGATATTAAAGCAATCAAGCCCCCAGTTTGACTGCTATTCACCAATAAGGCTAATCTGAAGAGTTCTCAGTGAACTTATAGCAGTGCTTTGATAACATTTAGGGTCTATTGAGGTGGGTAAGAATAATACTTTATTTATGGCATTTTGCTCCCATATTCCTTATTTTTCCTTCCTATCTATAAGAAAAAAGTTGAGACTACTTTAGTTCCCTCCCTTCTTCATCCCTCATTTCTCTGCTTACTCCCTACCTTCTCGCCCTCTTTACTTCTCTCTCTCCTTCCCTCTTCCTTCTCTTATCTTTCTCTGCTCTTCTAAATGTTTTTTAAGTGCTTTGTATAGTATAACAATGAATGTTGTTACTATTGTTCTTATTATTTTAATTTGTTACTTTATTCTATAGTAGTAGTAGTAGTAGTAGTAGTAGTAGTAGTAGTAGTAGTAGTATTACTTTTATTCTAATTTGTTACTTTACTCTTAACTCTTACATACCATGACTCATTCAATTTCCAATCTATATTTTACTACACTTTGTCAAAGATTTTCAGTCTCTTCCTGATATTCCTAAAATTGATTGATTTTTCTTAAAGAAGTTGAGGTGGTATTGAAATAACAAGTGGTGACTGAAGTCTCAGTGAGGGAACCAGATTTATTCCTTTTCCATTTGGGAGTTCTTAAAACCTAGGGAAGAGCTAAGGCCTGGGAACTAGCTGTAAGATTACTCTGAAATGCTAACCACTGAAGAAATAAATAACATTTAATGATCAAGACCATAAATGCTGCAGTCTAGATAACTTTAGTTCTCAATCTTCAAACTTCCTGGAATAAACACTCTGTGAATTTTCATGTAAATTATTTTTTGTAGAACATATTGTTATTAGGATTAGGAGTCAAACTATAACTTTGAAAACAATAAAAATTAGTTACATTAAGAGGTAGTGCTTACAGTATGCCGATACAATGTTATGATGGGGCTACAGTGATGAACAATACAGGTGTTGTGTCTGCATTCAGAGTTTACAGTCTGGTGGAAGAGACAGACTGTTCATCCTGAAATGATAATGAGTGTTTTGAGTGCTATGATGGGAAGTGCAGGTGCTGTCTGTTCGCATTTGAGAAGCACATATCCTTGTTTGAGGGAGGAGTCAGAAAAGGCTTTCCAGAGGAAGTGATGTCTAGGATTATATCTAAAGGAGTTAGCCAACCCATGGGAAGGGTTGGAGTTAGAGTGTTTCAAGCCAAAAGAATAACATACATACAGGTTGGAGATAAGAGAGAATCTGGCCAGTTTGAGGTGAGTTGGAGAAGTTTTGTACAAGCTAGGATGTAAAATGTTAGATGAGGTTTGGAGAGAGGTGGGAAGGAAAGAATCTGTTATCAAAAGGTTAAAGGAATATGGAAGATGTTAGATTAGCAACTTAATCAAATTTATATTGTAATTTGTCTATATTTATGATAATTACTCTTGCAATCATTAGAAAATAAGAACAGGAAGACCTGAAGGCATTAAGATGCCAGCTGGGAGACTTGTATCAATCCAACTGAGAAAGGAAGGTATCTTAGACTGAGGTACTGGCAGGTAGGATGACAAGAAGTAGATGGATTCCACTTTTTATGGGGTATAGTCAATGAGACATACGGGGAAAGGAAATAATAGGTGCTGGAAGGAAGTTAAGGTTTTTAGTTTGGACAGATGATAGATGTGTTGAAAGGACAATGGAGAAAGGATTTAAGAACATTGTCCAAAAAGAGTTTGCAGTGATAAGTGGTGGATGTTGGATGGGTAGAGAAGGAAGTAAAGATAGGAAGGGTCTTACAAATAAGGGGAAAAAAAACCCAGAAAGGCTATCCATCCCTAAAGGTTTCTATTCTTTAAGAAAGAAAACAAAACAGGTATGGATACAGTAAGTGAATGGGACAACTGGAAAGAGAACATGGATTATGAGAATTGGAAATATGAATTTAAGATTTCTGAGGTGGAACAATCCCAGGGGAAGGTAAGGCCCAAGTTATGGTCATGAGGTTAGGTGACTGAGATAGTTTATCCTAAACCCAGAGTACTAGATTGGGAAGAGCTTTTGGAGGAGTTTTTATGGTCTTGGCAAATTAGTTGATTTGTTAGTCACAAGCGTGAGTAGTTTGTGTATCTATATGGAACAACTGCCAAGTGGCAGTGATTCCCTACTTTTATCCAGCCACAGAAGGAGTAGGACCTGCTCTTGCTCCATAGGCTCAATAGGGAATGGGAGGAGGTGTATCAGAATGAGGAGTGTTGATGGAATTCCCTTTCCACTCCTTTCAGGAGCTCCATTCCCCCTTCTTCAAAGCACCACTGAGAGTCAACACTGGGACTTGCCTAGTGTTTCCTTCAAGCAGTACTTCGGGACTTGGTGGTAAATCTATTATCCACAGTTCTTCACCATAAGCTGCATTTTAACCAAGTCCCTGAGTTTTGGAGCAAGACACATGAAAAGTCAGGGAAGTCTCTTTTAAAACCTTCAGATACTGGTATTAGAGGCCTTCCTAGACTTCTCAAACTGAAATGAGTTTTTCTACTTCTCATAGCACCCTTTCCTTTTTAGTCATTGTCCCAATTTGAAATTAATTTTTGCTATTATATGTCTAATGTCTACTGGCTTTAAGTTGTATCCCCAGCAATTAGCCTCATTCTGGGACCATAGTAAACTTTCAATAAACTATTTTGGATGATTGACTGTGGAAATAAAAAATGTTTTGCTTTTCCCTCCACTAATTCCTTTCATTGACTTTTGCCATAGCACAAATATGTCTCTCTACCTGTCCAGTGTTTTCCTTCTCTCAAGTTTCACGCATGTTATCTGTCTCCCCACATCTTTAGCCGTATGAGCAGGCCTTCTGTGATTCCCTTGTCTCCTGGACTCGCAGAGTGTTTATCTTTGTCTCTCCTAAAGGACTTCTTAACTTCAAAATTATAGTGTACATAGTGATGGTCCTTTTCCCTGTCACTGAACTGAAGGCTCCTTAGAGGCAGGATTGGCATCTCATTCAGTTTTGCAACCCTAACAGGGTATAACCCAGGGCCATGAACAGAGCTTGTTCCTAACACTTATATGTTAATTGTTGAATAAATGAAAATTTGCACCTTTCCACTACATTTAGCTTCTCTGTAGGAGACTGACAGCTTTGAATTGGTTAAGCTTTAGTAATTTGTCTTAAAATGCGGATTGACTATCTTTGCTGCTCTTAAGGAGCTAATTTTCTCAGTCTACAGTTCATGCATTTCAAAGGATGCTTTTTATTAGTGATATTAACAATGTTATTACTTATAGTTTTTTACAGTTAATGAAAAATTTCAAATTAATGATCTAAGTTGGCCTATCAGCAACTTCATCAGGCAGGTAGGATGAGTATTATCTGTAGATGGGACTGAGCTCAGAAAAGTCAGGCAGCTTGCCTAGGGTCACACAGCTAATACTGCAATTATCCAGCAGTGATCCTCAAATCAAGGGTGGAATAGAGGGAAAGGTAGAGATTTTGTGGTGTTTATGGTCTCCTAGAGATTGTATTAAAGTCACAGGGGAGGTGGCAGTTATTACCTTATTCAAAGCCCAAAATTCTGATGCATTTCCCTAGTTGGAAATTATTGTCATTCTACCACTATTAATGATGTGACTATATCCTGCCTTTGTGTTGGGTCAGAAAAATTTGGGAAAATTGCAACATACTCTACCCCTTCAGAATTTCATCTTCGTTGTGATAAATTCAAGACAATTTCTGGGCTTAATTTTTACTTAATATCTTAGAAAAAAAGCCTTTTTTAGTTTTCAGAACTTATTTACTCATTGCCTCCATTAGAAATTGGTCTCATTCCAAGAGATAGAGAATCTTAGCATTTGTTGTTCTTTTTGTGGTATGAAGGTATAAATTTTATATAAGTTTTATAATATTGGAAAAAAACTATTATTATTTATATTTGTAGCCTTGTTAAATGGCACAGTGAGGATGGATGGCACAATGGACAGACCTTAGATTCTAAAACTTGATGTAGCTATAAATAATTATTTGGTTATTTTAGGAATCCTGATATATTAAACTAAAATCAAGGATTATGTCATATATGAGTCAATTTTTTTTATTAATGAAAACTCTTTTGCTTGTTTTTCTGAAGAATTATAAATGTCCGGTGCTGCTTTCATCTTCTTTTTGCATTATCTCCCGAGTTGGAGTAAGCTTTCAGTTAAACAACCTGTGAAATAAACAGCTTTCCAATCAAGTGTTTGTAGATATATTGAAAGGAATATCTCTGTAACTATTACAGCTAGAGTTTGTTCTTGGAGTAAGGCAAAGTCCCTTATAATAGAGATACAGTTTACCTAAGAGTCATATTAATAAGTTAAAAAAAAAGATCGGCTTTTTGAATAATATATGAATTCATATGTTATCAGTGGTATCTAGGCATTTGGGACAATATATAATTAGTTTCAATTCCCTTTGAGAAGGAGATGTGGATGTTAAAATAAATTGCTGATAAAGCATATGCTTTGGAGAATAGTGTATTTCAAAACTTTATGCAATATCAGCTATTTCTTTCAATGGTATGGAAGTATAGCGAAAGAGTGAGAAGATTTATTAGGGACAGTTTTAAACCATTCTTATTGTATAAAAGTTCATAGTTTGCTCACTTAGGATGAGTTATTAAAAGAAAAAGAATAACATATTTATAGGCCTGCTGGGAAATGCAAGTTCTATACAACTTCTGGCACAATTGTTTGCAGCCAATAACCAATAATAATTATTTGCTTATATAATAATAATCAGAATTATAATATTTAAGCTTTGGATTTGGTCATTAAGCTATTAAGAGTTATTCATTTGCAAAATTGAATAATGCATCTTCTAGAAAATTGGCACTCAGAGTAATACTTAGAATTGTGAAATAAATATATTCTGAGAGAGGAAGAGGAAAACAGAGTTTGGAATAAACTGATTTTAGTAAGTTAAGTGAAGAAACTGCCTCTGTGGAAGGAATAACTTTTCTACTAGGAAAAAATATTCCTAACTAAATCATTCTTGCACAGTAAAATATCTAATCATTCTTACCTTGAGGGAGTTCCTTCAAAGCTTACAGTTTTATTGTGGAAAATAGGCTATCATACATACAGTGCATATAGTGTAAAATACTCCTCAAATACAGTTTACCATCTACTCCTGGGTTTTTAAAACACAAAAAGAAAATACTGTACCTTTTCTTCTTTTGCACTCTGAAATTTGTTCAGTTTATCATTGTTGTCTTAAATACATTCAAAAGATTATTTTCCTGAGAAAAGGAGCCCATTGCTTAGCCAAGGATTCATTGCTCCTTGCTCGTCATCTTTCTCAGGTTTGTTTATTTTGATAAACACTAGGTACGTGATCAGTTCCTTGTCTCCATTAAGCCTAAAGAAAATGAGAGGTTTGTTATAACACTCACTGGGAAGAAGTCTTCAATTTAATTTGTTTTTCTGATGACATCTATAGCGTTAAAGTAAAAATATTTAAAAGGAACAGTTCACAGAGTGCATACTTAATGTGCAAAAAGCGCAAATGTGTGGGAGTGCTCATTTTCTGCATTTATTTTTTTCTTACAAAAACAAACAAACAAAAGCCCAACCACCACTTTTTGGACCTAAAAAACAAAATAGGATAACTAAGCTCACAGAGTGAGAATCTACAGCTCTGGCAGCCTGAGTAAGAGCGGTTATAGCTTGGTCAGTAATAATGACAGATTTTAGTGTCCATTTTAGTGTTTGAAACACTAAATTACAATGAATTGAAAAAATGAGTAGTTTATAATCCTAAAATAGCATTTCTTGAGGGGTAAGGATGACGGTAAACATTTCGGGATGGTTTTATTATTTTTCTTTTAATTGCAGGTACAATGTCATTTTCACTTCTTTGGGTATTAATACAAATGTGGGAATATTTGTGGGTGGTCTATTTGCAGGAAAGGCTCGTTATTATTTGCCTCTCCACATCCAATATATCCCTATGTTTTTTTGTTTTTTGTTTTTTGGTTTTTTTTTGGCGTACGATATTTAAACTCATTCCCTTGGAAAATGTCATAAAGGAATTTAATTATTCAGAAACTTAATTTTTTAAGTCTTCATAAGGGCTGGTTTAACTGAGTTTCCAGCCAGTCAGACCTGATGCAATCCACTCTAGTATGCCTTGCCAACTAACTGCTGAACTCTCACACACTGATAATGATTATACATGAAGACTTTGGAAGAATTGGAGGTGTCACTGATGGAAGGTACAGACATTGCATGGTGCTTTTTTTGAGTAAGGGAAGGTACACATATGCCAAGCCAATTAGCTTAAATCCCATATTCTAAATAGAGCGCCCCCCCCCACCAAAAAAAAAGCATATGGAGGAAAAATGAAAATGAAATAATGGCCAAAAGCTTGACTTACTTGTTAGCTTGCTCAATTTTTGGCGGGAGTGAGGCTCCTGGTCAGACACAGTAAAGGGGTGGCGTGCAAGACCAGTGCTTAGAGAAAGCCTATACGTATGATTTGGATTCTGCTTCTGCCTAAAACTTATTAGCTGTGGAGTATTGCGCAAGTCACTTTTGTCTTTCAACTTCAACTTCTGCATCTTAAGAATATAGATAGAGGTACTTCCTTCTCTCAGACATGAAAATCTAAATGGAAATGTTAGGTTTAAGTCTCTAGATAGATAATAGTTTTACACAAATGATGAGAATAATTACTATGTAAGTTAAAGAAAGAAGTACATGACCACTTTGAGTTATGACTTGGGAAGAATGGAACCTTTCTCTTCCTTTAATCACATTTTAAGGCTAATCCAGAGATACTATACAGAGGACTGGCAGAGAAAAGTAGAGTATGACCCTCTGGATTCTCTCTTTTACTATCTAGGAGTTAGGGGATAGAGTTGAGTATGCATGTGATAGTCTCTTTTATATGATCCTGAAAAGAAAAAAACAAAAACAAAAACCCAAAACACATCAACAGAGCTTCCTACAAAAATGTGAGAAAATGAGCTACTGCACTGAGTAGACCTCTCTTTACTTCAAAATTATTTTTGTTTTAAATGAAATATCTTAGATATTAAAATATATGAAAGAATATTGCAAACACCAGTGTACCAACCACACAGATTTAACAACTATTAACATTTTGCCAAGTTTTCTTGAGGTTTTTTTTTTTTTTGAAGAAATAAAATATGTTTTTCTCAACATGGCAGCTTGAACATACATATTCTACATTTTTTTAGAATTCCGACTTAAATGATAGTAAATTAATAATTTTTAAAAGACATAAATTTAAGGAGAGGAAAAATAGAAAAGAAAACAGTGGATCATACATGTTAAGAATTTTCTGGAAGATAGAAAGTAGATGGAAAAATAATAACTGACTTTGTAGTGCTGAGAAGTCAGAACCAAAGTGCCAATGTGACACAATATGGCATTACCCTAAAAGGCTTAAAATTTGGAGGCATGGGATGACGATGAGAGCGGAGAAGAGTGTAGGTTGAAAGTCTGAATACGGAAGACTTAGGACATTGGTTCTCCTCCAATCCCCAAACTGAGGAGCCTTGTTACCTGCCACACTGGGACTCTCACAGGGTGATACTCTGGAGAATTTAAACCAAGGAGGCTCCAGACTCTCAGTGCCTGACATAGAAGAGCATGGGTACGAGTGGCATATTGACCACAGGGCATAGTGAAATCAACTGCCTGAATGAGGAGACATATATAACAGTCACATCCTCTTTTCCTTTTAAGCATTGATGATCATGATCCAGATGTTGCAGACCAATAGAGAAAAATATTAATTTTTATATTCTCTGTTTATTCATTTTCCAATTTTGAAAAAAAAAATGATGGAAGAGATTTAATCTTACCTCCTGCTGGTTGCCATTGTCACTAATAGCAGCCCAGAGCTCCTGACACCTGGCTAAGAGCTGGGGGATTTGAACCTTGTTAAATTAGTAACTGTTGGCTATAGATGGACAGAAAAGTACTCAATCACTACTATCACTCCTTCAGTATAATCTTGTTCTTGATGAATATTTCCATTTAAGGTGTCATATCTTTTATCCTCTTATCCTTCTTTCTCTAGAAAAATAAAATTTTAATAATGATGTCAAATGATATTATCTAGGTTGCTTAGATTCTAAATTACAGGGACCTGATGAAGTATGTGCTTACATTTTTTTTTCCAGATTGTTTTCAAGATATTATGTTTTTCTACATGTTGACATTGAATTATGGACCTATTCTCTTGCAATAAAGTTAGGGAAGGTATCTTAGAGATCAGTGTGTTCAACCTCTGTGTTTTTTCAGTTGAAGTATTGAAGCAAAAAGAGATAAACCATTTGTCCAAAGATACCCAGGTAGTTATTGGCAGAAGCAGGGCAATAAGTCTTGAAAATGGTCTTTGATTATCAATGAGAATATGTAATTACCATTTGCAATTTATAAACCGCAGTGTGTTTTTTTTTGGTGGGATTCGAAAGACTATATTAATAGAAAATAATTACTAGAAATTAATAGGAATTTTTAAGGGCCCAGGTAGATTGAATTCACTGTCCAATTGCCTATTTTGTTTTCTTCTTAGAGTTTGCCTTTATGATAAGAATTGCTCTTGGTCAGCATTCCATCCATCTGTGGTTCCAGTATTAGAGTTAAGATTCTCCAGTAGAGTGCGAAAGGCAAGAGATAGGGGAATCTCTGGAGAGGGTGTATTTTTTTTGCAATCACACAAGGTATTACTAAAGGGTGCATGTTGCTCAAATAAACCCTGGGGAGGTGGGAAAAGGGCAAGAGCTACTAGTAGAGGATAGTGTTTTAAATGAAAAAAGGAATCTGATTTAGGAAACCGGAATAAAATATGAAGACAAATACATATGAGTCATAGTCTCATTTCTAAAATCTGAGCAGATTCGTAAGAACAGCAGCAAGATTCCTCACATCCATTCATTTTACTATTAAAGAACATCAAATTATTCATGTTATTCTTTCTAGACTCAGAACAGTTGCCATGCAATTGCAATATAAATAGATTTGTGCATTTTGGAGAAATGGTTATATGTGTTTCTTTCTTGGAAAGTAATTAAAGGGTAAGATTTCTATAAATGTTTCTTAATATTTCAAATTGTGGTTATATTTTAATTTTTATATACAGTTGATGGCCTCTTTATGTAACTTCCTAAGAACTCTTTTATTGGGAATGTTTTGATTCACAGTATGTATTTAAGCCAAGAGAGTGGTCTTATAAGTAAATGATTTATTGTAATAACGGCATATATGATAAAAAGTACACTATCTGAAAGAATATTGCCAGGAAGAGTTTATGCAAGCACATTCTGTGATTTTTCTAATATATTTGATAATGTTTATAATTTGAATTGGGCGATGAATATATGATCGTCCAGAGAACTTTGTGATATTCTCTAGCCACACTGGCTTTCCATCAGTTAAAAAAAATATGTGCTGACCCAGCCCGCTTCCAGGCTTGGCAGGTGTTGTTAGCCTGGCCTGAAATCCTGTTACTCATTCTCTTTGAAGGCCCCTTTCCCCTCAGGTCTCTGTTGAAATGCCGTGCCTAGCTATCCAAACCAAAATAGTTTCCCTGGTCATTTTCTCTTAAGTAGTACTTTTCTTTTATAGCATTATCATAATTTTAAATTGTATATTCTGTTTATTATTTGTTTAGTTCCATGTTTAATTTTTTTTTATTCACCTCTACTGTGTCTGATACATAGTAGATGTTCAATAAATATTTGGTAAAAGAATGCATAACACATAAAGAAAACATCTTTATCTTCAAGTGCTAAGATTTCTTATAGTTTCAGATTAATTTTTACTACCTACAGTTATCATTAATAAGTTTTTGTCTATTGTTGAAAAACAGAGTGATATTCTTCTAAATATTGATGAAATTAATATGAGGCCTATTGTGATAAATAAATCTGGCATTCTTATTTTTCAATTCAGTTAAATTACAAATAATTGCTGGCCTTATAAATTACACAATGTGTGTGGGATTGTTATTGAGGTTTGGAGAATTAAGATACTTGCTAGAGGTTTGAAAAATCGTCTGGATTAAATAGAAGTCATTATCAGGGAGGTGAGGAAGAAGGCAAGTGTGCTTCTGTTTTTCTTGCTTACCTTTCTAGGTAAGCAATATATACTTATTAAGATTTATTTAAATGATTGAAATTGTGATCTATAGAATGATCATTACTGTTTCCTTCTATCATTCTATCATTCTTTCATTCATTTTTCTAAGTGACTTGACCACTGTTTGAGGTGCTAGAGCAGATATTCAGAAGTGCTAGGCACTTAGATGTATCACATAAATGCTCATTGAGTGACTGTACAAATGAATGAATGGCATGTTTCTTCCTAAAGAGGAGCACACAGTAAGGTGGAGAGGGCAGACCTTTAAACAAATTTTGCTCTGGGGTCAGAAAGGGAGGAGCTTTGGGGTCAACATGTGACCCAGTACTGACCAATAGGACATCTTCTGGAGGCTTTCCGGAAAAGGGATTTTTATATTCTTAAAGATACAGTTGGAAAGAGCACCCTCTTTTTTTGAGGCTGTCATCTTTGGATGTGATGTTTTGAGCTGTGTCAAAGAGTCCTATAACTGTGAGGGGGAGAGCCTGATGGGAAAGTTGACAGGCTAAGGATGACAGAGAAAATATAGATCTTGCAAAATTAATAATAATATAGTTGCCCTATTCTTATTATATGAGATAATAAATATCTACAAGCTTCGTGAGGGCAAGGTGTTTGTAAAATTGTTCACTGTAATATCCCTTATGCATAAAACAGTGGCTGGCACTATAGTATATACTAAACAAATATTTTATAATAACTTTAGTTTGCAGCCAAAGTACCTTGACAGATTTACTGGGTTTTAATGCAAAATTAGAGGAAGAAATGCTTGTGTAAATAGTCTCATTCATGTTAATATTTAAATATGGTTAATGACTTTGTTACTCTGTGTTTAGGCATTTCCTGGTGTTTATGTTTAGGTAACATTCCCACAGAGGTTAAAATAGTCTTGAAATATTGATGACAACAAGGATCTAAAATTCTTATTTCCCAGATTTTAAAGCAGCCCTATATAAGGAGGGAAGAGGTTTCATCGTAGAAGACAAGATGAGAATAATGAGCAAATAGTGTTATTTTTACTTACATATTGAAAGCTTTCCACTATCATGAAGCTGTAATCTATGATTCACATATAAAAAATAATTTAAAATATATGTATATGAATATATCTTCACAGGTTTAGAAAACTTTATTGCACTTTTTTTTTTTTGAATAGTGTTATTTATGTGGGATAAGCAGCTTGTTCACCAGATCTCTAATAGGTAGAGGTTGGGCATGATAATTATGACCATCCTAGTCTTAGAGTCAATTCTTAGAACTTTGCTTGGAGTCCTAAAGTTTCAAATTATGTCAGAGAAAGCTTCATCTATAATGAGAATTTTTATTAGGACTAAAGCACAAGGGTTTCTTTGTCTCAGACCATATCTTAAAGGAATTTATTGAAGAGTGAAAAGCTATCCTAATAACAAATACTCACCAATGAACTTCGAGGGTTGTGAGATATATTAAAACTGGGGAGTTCATAACAATTCATTTTTTTTCTGGTTTACATTGTATAAGCTACTGGAAATACATTTACTTTTTAAATGTTCAGTTAGCAATTCATAGTTTCCTCTACATAATTTTATATCTTCTAAATGAGATTTCATTTGCATTTCCATTGCTCTCTAACCTCAAGGAGATACCAGTTTTACTTGTATATTAAGTTAGATTTACTTTTATTAGGGAGGGGGAAAACTTTATATATAAATTGGTATTGACTTTTTTTCCACTGTTATTAAAAAGTTCACTTAACTAGTATTTTTGATGTTTTTCCCTACACATACTAAGATATCTGTAACTGAAGCTTTAATTCCCTTGTTATAATAGATAATTTTTTGAATCCTTGCTATAGTTCCACCATTCTCATATTATGCTTTTACAGCAATTCCCTAGACTCATGAAGGCGAAGGATGAAGTTTATAATGGTATTGAATAGCAAACTGTTGCTTGATTTATTCAGGAAGGTTGTTATATACTGGGATCAAGTGACAGCTTAAAAGCTAGTATAATTTATCATCATCAGTTAATTTTCACTGAGTGTCCACTGGGTGCTGAACATTACACAAGGCTCTTTGTCAGCAAGTATATGTTTGATAAGGTTGATGGAACTCTAAGAAGATGGAATCTTATCCTTAAGGAGCTCACTATATAATCAAAGGCAAGTCAGAAAATGTCTAGTGTTAAGTTCTATGTGTAAAATGTGTGTAACTAAAAGTGTTTTTTTTGAAGGGTTGTTGTCAGTAAATTGAGGTCCCACTCTCATTACTATTTATATTTCCACCAGAAAAAAGGGGGTGATGTTGGATGGACCAAGAGTTGGTGTCTACTATGGTCCAGTTCTTGGCTAACCAGCACACATTTGTGTTTGTGTTTGTGTGTGTGTGTGTATGCACAGATACCTTTTATTCCCATATATAATTTCAAAATATTCCTACTAAATGAGATCTAATTTTTCTTCAAGCAAAAATGTGTACTCTGCCTCTCTGAGAAACAAAGAGGTCACGTCTAGATGATACATCTAGAGCTAATGTTATGTGCTCATTGATCCATAGACTCTGGGTGATGTTTTTTCTTCTCTAAAATGCTTTAGAAATCTTGATCAAATTTGGTTGTAGCTCCTCATGATCCTGTAACTTATGTCTTAAAACATATCTGATTGTATAATGGTGAAAGAAATATAAGATAGCTGCACTGTAACTTCTCAAGTACAGTACTTGTTGAGGGAATACCCATATTCCTTGGTTAAAAATAGTACAGAAGGTGCTGTGGCAGGGACTCTTTATTGAGTTTCTTTCCTAACGTTGGCCTGGGTTCTGTGGCCAGTGGATGTCTTATCCCAGGATTATCTACTAAGATTTCCCTTGTTGGATGTCCTTTACCACCATCTCTGAAAAGGCCTTTAGGAAGATTCTTCTCTTTCAGGGGCCTTAGTAGTTCTTTTTTTTTTTTTTTTTTTTT
>NW_011888987.1:1871378-1877684 GCF_000151845.1 Pteropus vampyrus | reverse complement strand
TGTTGCTTGCAGGTAAAAACAGCTTTTTAAAAATAAAGTTGCCTACTTTTTCTAGTTGGCTTCTACCTTGGGCAGTTAGAGTGGAATTTGTTGTTTTATTGTAGCAGCTACTGAAAGCCATAAGAAGTTCAATATACTGATATGTAAGTAGTTTTTTATAGTTACCCTATAGCTCCAGCCTTAGTATGCACATGATCTGTGTCCCAAGAACTGATGGCGGCTTATTTTAACTAAATACTTTACTATCGTTTCATACTGACTGCTGATCCTCCAGCCTAGGATGGAGTGATGATCTTATTTTCTCCCATTCTTGCCTTTCTTTTCCTTTTTTTTTTTTTTTAAGCTAATATCACATCTCAACAGCCTATTCCTGATGTAATTTTCTATATTAGGTCAGAGTTCTTGGTGTCTAGTTTTTTGACTTCTATGCTTCCCTTACCAGAGAGCTCTTATCACGTGGAGGAGAGCAAATGGCACTCAAATGACGTACGGGATTCTAGGACCTGTATCAGAAAGCATTTCTGTGTTTTTCGTAGTGTGTTTACAAGTGTATTAAGTTGAAACTTAACAGCATCACGTGCTTCTTAATGGGAAGTCTGCTTACATGCTTTGTGGTCTTTGGGTGAATTCTGAAGTGTCACATATTTGGGGTTTACAGTGTATACTTTTCATAGCTGTTATCCACCTATTTTCACTGTCAAGTGACCTTTTTAAAAACAGCAGAAGAAAAGTCAATACCAATTTATATATAAATTGCTTAAAGTTTATAGTTGCTGAACTTAGTTAAGTATGTCTGACATGTTCTTTAAAAAGATAAGATTTGAGAAAAAAAAAAAAAAGACTTGTATATGTTCTACCCGTTGTGATAGACAATCAGGTGCATTTTAGGTGATTACTTATGAAAACAAAAACTAATAATTATTTGTCATCTTTTCCTAAAACCTTACAGTGAAACATTAGCAAGTTCAAAGAGCTGTTTAACTCATGGTCTGAAGATTGAAGTATGAGTAATAGCTACCTGGTACTTCTTACCTTGCTAGTGTTTTGAGGATTCCGAGGAAAGCTTCTTTGTTGAAACAACACAGTAACAGTAGGACTTTCAAAATTTTGGTTGCCCAATAATTGATTATTTAAAAAAACAAAAGAAATACCTTTTATATCTTAAAAAAAAAGATATATTTGTCCTGAATATGCCCATTATTACCTATTAGAAAACTCAGACGTGATTCTTCAAAAGAACATGAAGACATTATTCCTTGTAAGCTTACTGTATTATAAAGATTTCAATATGTAAAATAGGTTTTTGGAAGATGGTTCCTTTGTGCTCTTTTTATTGAATTAATATTTTCTGTCATAAAGAAATACTGTTAGGGTATTTATTATCTGTAGGACGTAGGTACATATATATTCATTTATAAATACTTATTATACAATTATAAGTAATTATAAGCAGAGGGCAACTTTGTCAGTTGAGTCAGAAAATAAAGTGATACCATAACAGACAGAAACCCCATCTTCACTATGGGAGGGCTGTATGATCTTTTAAAATATAAATAAAGTTTGCAGACAGCAATCCATAATGAAATCTGCTAACTCTAACTGACAATATTCTGTTCTCAAATGTATGAGTGGTAGGCTCATATTATCCAGATAAGTTAACTAGAAACTATGATGCACAATAGCTGGTAAGACCAAACTTGTCATTCATTTGAGGATAAAAACAAGCATTAGAGTAAAGCTACATTTAGAGGAGATATAATAAAGATTTTTGTTATTCATTGGTTTATTGTCTGGGGACTTTTCAGTAATACATGCAAATCTTTAAAGAGAATGCCAATTGCTTTTTTCAATCTTTATCTTTGATTATATTTTTCTATCAAGTTGTAATTTTTCTGAAAAATGAAAGGTAATGTTTGTATATGTATTTGAAAACTGTTTATCTACAGAAGGTTTTGAGTTGATTTATAGAAAGAAAAACCTGGTACCACAGAATAAAAAATAAAAGCCAAATTGTAAACTAGAAAGAAATGGGAAAATTAGGTAGGAGAGGGGAAGGAATGGGAAAAACAATGGTATGGAACTAGGAAGTTAAACCTCCCCATACTTATGAGGATCTTTCATTCTATCTTATTTTGCCAGTGATGATCTTAATGCCTAGAGAGTTGAAGTAAGTTTCTCGAGTTCACAGAACTGAGAAATACTGACTCTAGAATTCTGGTGGGTGTTGTTCAAAGCCTATGCACTTCCCACCATCTGTTATTGCCAGTATTTTGTTTATGGAAAATAGTTGTGTACAAATTGCTTCTAATATAAAAATGACCAACTCGTTCAGTTTGTCAGGGACTGTTCTGGTTCTAAAACTGAAAGTTCTACATCTCTGAGTCCTGAGCAAAGCAGGATGGTTGGCTGTCTATCTCAGTTCCTCCCAGCCATGGTAAGGATTGAAATTTGAGCTAGTTATGAAGTTGTCTTCAAATGGCAGAATATAGCGGGGTACTCTTTCTCTAAAACTGCATGAAGCATTATCATCCCTCAGCGCTAACCACCTCCTGCATTGTAAAGCTGAGCAGCTACTTTCTGAGATCCACCACAGGCTGGATTTGGCAGTGGTCTTTCTATTGCTACTAATATATTGTTTCTTTTTTTCTAGTGAAATGTGGTATCTTTTGGATCATTTGGGCTAGGGTAGTTCAAGTACATTATATTATATTATATTATATTATATTATATTATATTATATTATATTATATTATATTATATTATATTATATTATATTAATATATATACACACATATATATATGTATGTAATTATGCACAGTTGTTAGTAGGCCTTGGTAGAAGCTATGGGTGTTTTATAACAATGGATCTCAGTATTAATCCCATGGCTAAATAAAAGTTTATTTTTTATATAACTGTATGAGGTGATCATTCACTCAGTGAGAAGCTCTCCTTCCTGCTGCCATGCAGATTCCTTCTGTTTGGTTTCTCGAGCATCCCTTAAGATATTCTCTCAGCTGTGGTCAAAGCTGGGTTGCTGTCAAGTAGAAGAAAGAAAACATAGAGAGGACGCACCCAAGACCTAAGGCCCAGGCCCAGATGTGGCAGAAATAATTTCTTCTCTTATTACTTCAGAACTAACATGGATACATGGCTCAATCAACTGCAAGGAAGGCTGGGAAATGGGTTAGCCAAGCACTCAGGACAAAGGGAGAATGGATTTGTAAAAAAGTTAGCAGTCTCTCCCTTCAGGCTCTACTTAAAATGTTTAGTACTTTCTAAATGTTCTTTATCAAACACAGAAAAAAATGATTCTCCAAAGAATTTTTAAACGTTTATCCTCTTGTTTTGAGAAGTACCTCTAACCCCTGCCACCCCGTGATTTATTTTGCAGTAATGAAAACTGAATTACTGTTGAAATGCTGTTAGATGTGCAATATCATAAGACAATCCCCTTCGTGATGCAAGTTCCCCATCATATAGTCAGAGAATTTGGGTTTTTCGAATTGATCAATGTTTCAGAAAAAGTCACAGTTTCAAAATCTGTTTCAATATATTTGTATATACATTAAATAAAATAAAGAAGGAAAATAAAATATACAATGAAAGAATTCAGAAGCTCAAGAAGTAAATAAAAAATTCCAGAAGGCCCAGGGAGGAGAACTAAGGAAATAGAGGTAGAAAATGTTAGGAACTTTGAGACTGTTTACATGCTAGGGTGCAGGGGCCACCTAGGGTCTGCACACCGAGCTGATGAACAGAGTTGTCCATTAGCACATTTATTTTAGTTGATTTTAGCCTAAATTATACTAATAAAGTAATATAGGTTTAATATATTAGTATATATTGCAGTAACTTAAAGCTGTATACATAGATGTATATTATATATTTATATTATAAAACACTTTTGTTTTATATATATATAAATTTATATGTATATATATAAATTCTCTACCATTGCCATACATGCACAATGTATGTGTGTGTGTGTGTGTGTGTGTGTGTGTGTGTGTGTGTGCGCGCGCGTGCGTTTGTTTCATAGTGACCACAGAGTAGCAGAGTTATTGGGCAACCAGTAAAAACTTTGTAACTATTCCTAGGAACAGTAATTTCAGTTTGTACCAAGTTATTTTCTCTCTTCAATATTCTATTTAGATCATTCTGTATCATTCTGTTATTGACAATTTTAAATCCTAAGCATTTAATTTTGATTTTTTTGTATGTACACAATGAGCATTTCAAATGACTAAGTGGCATGAGAATTCTTTTATAATTTTATTAAATCTGATTTATGTAGAGACCAGCAACTGCAGATGATTTACACATAGTAACAGGTTATATGCTATAACAAAATGTTGCTTTATGTTGCTGCTGCAGCAGCCACAGTTTTAAGTATAGTTATTACTAAGCTACAATATCACCCAGGTTTTGAAAAAAATTATCAGAAGAAGTTCATGCTATTGACTCATTACTCCCATATTTATTATTTTTATTGAAAATCACTACATCTAATTCTGTTGGTTTCCTTCCTGATTGAAAACGTTTGAACCTAGATAGAAAGCACAGTATTTCTTAAGACATTTGTAACTATTCATTAAAATTACAATCATGCTGCCTTGTGTGAGTAATGATTTTTTTTAAAGTTCTTTACACATATGGTAAGCAGGTGACCAATGCTATCTAAGTTTAAAGATGCTGAATGTTCATATAACTGGTATTTGAAATTTTGATGTGTATTGTATTTGTTACTGAATATCAAGAATACTTTTTTTTTCTTGCTCTTATAGAGTAAGTTTAAAATGGAATCTTTTGTAGAAGCACCCATCCTGTTTAGAATGATATAACAGATGCCTGAATGTTCACATATCAAACAAAATGCCAGCTTTCTGTAGAAAAAAGGTGTCAAAAAGTTTCTTTGTACCTTTAACACATGTGATTATGTAGTACAAAATGCAGAGTTTGTAAAATTTCTTGAATATACAGGCAAAAAAAAATGAATAATTCAAAACAACTCGTAAGTTCTACATTCTATTGTCCCTTTATAACGAAGGCAGAAGATAGCAGTGTGCTCCCAATAGAGCTGAATTTGCACAAGTTACACCTCTGAAAATGCCAGATGGTCTATGGTCTACTTTTGAGAGCTGTCACATATGTAAAGATTTGAAAAAAGAAAGACAGCTGAATGAGAGCAGTGGATCATTAAAGGGAGAGTGAAGGTCCCTAGGCATCACTTGTGTTTTAAGGAGCATTGTGTCGTTCCCATATTAGCGTGCTTTTTTTTTTTTTTTTTTAAAGCCACACACAATAAGGAAAAGAAATCTGTTTAAAGCCAGGTAGTTATGGTTAAATCAGTCAAATGTTTTTATTCTTTATTTGAGAATAAAATCGTGTTTCCAACTTGGTTTTAGTTGTCTTTTTACTGTAAGATTCAAGTCGCACTCATGAAAAATTATCAATTAAGTTAAAATAAATGTCTGTTGAGATAACTAATATCTCTAAGTTTTCTTCAGTTTTTATTTGACATATGCTGCATGCATCTGAAAAAATAATAAAACTAAGAAAGTTTTAATGTTAAAAAAAAAAACTGGAGTGAAGAGATAATACTTGGTTACCTGAACATAATGCAACCGATAGTAGAAATAATTAGGTAACAGTGAAACAAAAATAAATGTACAATCATTTATCTGCCAACAGAAATAGATATCATTTTGAAGACTGAAATGTAGATAAATCATTAAAGATGTGTTTGAATATCACTTTGCCCATACCCAGTAATTTGCAAATAGTCAACTTTGATAGTAGAAAAAGGTCAGATCTGTCAGTTTTAGAATTTGGTGACAAGACATAGTTGTCTTTTACTATCTTTACTTTTATTTATTCAGAATGTTTAACTATAACAGTAGTTTTTAATTTAAGTTTTAAAATAATAATTTTAAATTTGTTTTGATTTATGGATTATGACAGGACATTTTTGATTGACGAGTCTCCCCAGCATTGGTCAGTGACATTTCAAAGTAATCAAGCTCTTAGATTGCTTAAATTATTCTTTTTAGAGAAAAAGTGGCCCAACACATTCAATTTATTTGGTGAGATTGCTGGAAAGTGCTCTGAAAAGAACACCAAATTAGGTTTAACTGTCTTCTTTGGCATCCTTTTAAATAAATATGCATAACTAGCTTTATGTTCAATAGCAGTCATTAGGATGTCATTCTAGTTGATACAAGAAGTTTCAGGAGCAGCAAATTAATCTCTAGATCAAATGACTGCTCACCCATAAGAAATAGATCTCCTTTTGCAGATGCTTTGAT
>NW_011888987.1:1851822-1871328 GCF_000151845.1 Pteropus vampyrus | reverse complement strand
CACATATGGTAAGCAGGTGACCAATGCTATCTAAGTTTAAAGATGCTGAATGTTCATATAACTGGTATTTGAAATTTTGATGTGTATTGTATTTGTTACTGAATATCAAGAATACTTTTTTTTTCTTGCTCTTATAGAGTAAGTTTAAAATGGAATCTTTTGTAGAAGCACCCATCCTGTTTAGAATGATATAACAGATGCCTGAATGTTCACATATCAAACAAAATGCCAGCTTTCTGTAGAAAAAAGGTGTCAAAAAGTTTCTTTGTACCTTTAACACATGTGATTATGTAGTACAAAATGCAGAGTTTGTAAAATTTCTTGAATATACAGGCAAAAAAAAATGAATAATTCAAAACAACTCGTAAGTTCTACATTCTATTGTCCCTTTATAACGAAGGCAGAAGATAGCAGTGTGCTCCCAATAGAGCTGAATTTGCACAAGTTACACCTCTGAAAATGCCAGATGGTCTATGGTCTACTTTTGAGAGCTGTCACATATGTAAAGATTTGAAAAAAGAAAGACAGCTGAATGAGAGCAGTGGATCATTAAAGGGAGAGTGAAGGTCCCTAGGCATCACTTGTGTTTTAAGGAGCATTGTGTCGTTCCCATATTAGCGTGCTTTTTTTTTTTTTTTTTTAAAGCCACACACAATAAGGAAAAGAAATCTGTTTAAAGCCAGGTAGTTATGGTTAAATCAGTCAAATGTTTTTATTCTTTATTTGAGAATAAAATCGTGTTTCCAACTTGGTTTTAGTTGTCTTTTTACTGTAAGATTCAAGTCGCACTCATGAAAAATTATCAATTAAGTTAAAATAAATGTCTGTTGAGATAACTAATATCTCTAAGTTTTCTTCAGTTTTTATTTGACATATGCTGCATGCATCTGAAAAAATAATAAAACTAAGAAAGTTTTAATGTTAAAAAAAAAAACTGGAGTGAAGAGATAATACTTGGTTACCTGAACATAATGCAACCGATAGTAGAAATAATTAGGTAACAGTGAAACAAAAATAAATGTACAATCATTTATCTGCCAACAGAAATAGATATCATTTTGAAGACTGAAATGTAGATAAATCATTAAAGATGTGTTTGAATATCACTTTGCCCATACCCAGTAATTTGCAAATAGTCAACTTTGATAGTAGAAAAAGGTCAGATCTGTCAGTTTTAGAATTTGGTGACAAGACATAGTTGTCTTTTACTATCTTTACTTTTATTTATTCAGAATGTTTAACTATAACAGTAGTTTTTAATTTAAGTTTTAAAATAATAATTTTAAATTTGTTTTGATTTATGGATTATGACAGGACATTTTTGATTGACGAGTCTCCCCAGCATTGGTCAGTGACATTTCAAAGTAATCAAGCTCTTAGATTGCTTAAATTATTCTTTTTAGAGAAAAAGTGGCCCAACACATTCAATTTATTTGGTGAGATTGCTGGAAAGTGCTCTGAAAAGAACACCAAATTAGGTTTAACTGTCTTCTTTGGCATCCTTTTAAATAAATATGCATAACTAGCTTTATGTTCAATAGCAGTCATTAGGATGTCATTCTAGTTGATACAAGAAGTTTCAGGAGCAGCAAATTAATCTCTAGATCAAATGACTGCTCACCCATAAGAAATAGATCTCCTTTTGCAGATGCTTTGATTGCTGATTTTAGTTATGAGAAAGGTGTATATAGCTTTTAAACAGAGAAGTAACCTTTCTTCTTTTTTTCCTTTTCATCAGAAGTTAGGAGAAAAACAAAATATTTTGATACATTTTACAACCATTAATTTGTGGTATTCCCAAATATTTAATTTTTAGACAATTATTCTTTATTACTAAAGGATTAAAAAACTGTAAGAGGAATTATGTATTAATTTTATAAATCAGTTACAAATATTAATAGACTTGGTATGAAAGCATGCTTTTCTTAAATCAAAAATGAATTTGTCTTCTTGAAATATGTACATTCATGAGTAAAATATTTTGATACATTAAGATAGTTTTCTTCAAAAGACATAGGATATGTGAACTAGAACAGAAGTCAACAATGTGTGCCAAAGGCATACTCAAATGCAAACTTCTTTGATAAAAATATATATCCAGTCTTAGCTGTTCTGCAGGTCACAGATATTCAGTCCCTTTTAGACATTATCAATGCCATATATATCTTATGGCTTTGCAGGCGATACGTTTTTTTAAGTTGAAGAGTTCTTACTATTCAGATTTAGTTTACATTTCATAACTGTTCATAATCATAAATGGAAAATAACACTAATTAAAACAGCAGTTTTAGCTTTTTAAATTCCAAGAAATTATAAAATAATAAATTTTGACCACGGACGGTTTTTGTTGTTGCTCTTGTTTTTAACTGAAATGCTACCTATGATTTGATAAGTTTGTTTAGGAGCTACATAATCAAGGTAAATGTTGATTTTAATAATTTCATTACTTAATCTATGTAAACAGATAACTTTTGGGGAGCAACTAGGGCTCTTACTGCAAAAGCCAGAATCCATTTTGGTTAATTTAAATAGAAAATAAATTAATTTCAGCACAGAGACAAGCCCTAAAGTTACACAGCCAAGGATCATGCCTATATATTTAATGGGGCTTCTCTATTGAAAACACCACTTCCAAGACCTTCTTCACTGTCTGGGCTTAGAGGCTCCACCTCCCTGGTGTGGCTACCATCTTGCATTGGTCACTTCTACATGTAAAGCACACTTCTGCTTGATAGAACTTCTGTCACATACCTGCTTCCTAACGGCAGAGGGGTCTAGGAATGGGACAGAGGAACTTACCAAAAATCTGTTAGGGTGTTCAGAAGTGCTGGGCATCACGGATGATGACTAGTTATCCTGCTTGTTTTATGATTCATTATCCAAAGAATCAAATTAGTTTGACCTTCCTTAGTGTCATGCTACTAAAATAGCCTCATATTTTTCTTTTAAGCTAAAAAGTTTTGCTTTTCATATATAGGCATTTAATACATTTAGAATTTATTTGTATGAGATATACATGCATTTACATTCACACACACATACATTTTAGGAACTTTTTCTGCTGTTCCATTGGTTTATATGTCTATATCTGGACCAGCACCGTGCTGCTTTAGTTATTGTCAATTTTTTCTTTTTTTTCTTTTTTAATTTATTTTAGTTTATTTTTTAAATTAATTTTTACGATGACATTGATTAATGAAATCCAATACCTTTCAGATGTACAATTTAACAATAAGGAATATATATATTGCATTGTGTGTTCATCTCCTATAATTAGATTTCTGTCACCACATATTTGACTGTCATTTTTAATAAGACTCTTTATTTAGTAAGTCAAGTCCCACAATTCTCTTTTTCTTCCTTAAAATTTCCTTAGTGATTCTTGATTACTCTTCCTTATAAACTTTTGAATTAGCTTGCCAAGTTCCATAGAAATGCCTGTTGGAATTTTTATGGAAATTATACTAAATAAGTAAATTGGAGAGAATTAACGTATCAGAATTAACCTTTATACTCTCTACACTTATTAAGTCTTTCTTTTATGACCTTCAATAAAGTTTTATAATTTTTGTTATAAAATCTGTGCCTAATTTTTTGTAGCTTAATTTCTAGATACTTACAGGTATTTTTTTTTTCTCTTGGCTTTTTTTTTTTTAGGGCGTGGGGTGTAGGTTATTGCTGTTATTGTAAAGAGTTAATTTTTCTCTTGTATATTTGCTATTTGGTTACTCTTGGCATAGAGGAACTTTGTTGTGATTTAATGTGATTAATCTTATCTATATTTCTTGCTTAATTCTTAGTTTTTCAAGAGTTATAATTTCTTAGATTATATACACATATCAAAAATGTTGTTTATTTCTTTCAAAGACTCAGACCTATTATTTCTTTTTTTGTGCTTATTGCTTTCACCAGAACCTCTAGTGTAATGTTCCATCAGAGCGGGAAAATTAGGGATTCTTTTCTTGGTTCTGACCTAAATGGGAGCATGTCTAAAACGTCGACATTTAATTTTGGAACATATGTTTTATCAGATTAAAAACATACTTTTCTATTCCTAACTGTTAATAAATGGTTTATTTTAAAATCAAATTAAGGAATAAATAAAGAAAAATTTCTTCTCCAGGGTTTTAAATGGAATTAAAAAGAAAACTCTATTTCTCTAATATTATCTAGCTTGATACCTGACATCTTTTTTATTTCAAAAGATAATTGAATAGTTTAGTGTTATCAGGGATAGCAAGAGAATACTTTAGTGTCTCTAGCAAAAGAGGACTTGGTACGTATAAAACAATCCACTTTTACTGTTGAATGAGGATTGAATTCTTTTTTTAGATTTCTAACTTAAATTTTCTTTAAAAAGAAAACACTGTTTTCTCTTCTCTTTTTACATCCATTGGGTAAAGTTGCCTTTGAGGATTCCTTTTCTCATTTTCCTTTTTAGTATACTTTCTCTATGTTTATTTGTTATTATTTATGTTACATTTCATGTTTATTATCATTATGTCCATTTTTATTAGTATTTTACTTTCTTTTCCTTTCCTCTTTATTTTTAGTATCATGGGTGAAATCCAAAAAAAGTATGCTACTGAATGTATTTTGATTATTTTCAAATATTAATTTCTTTTTTAACCAGATAAACTTTTCCTGTTTTTTTTTTTTTACATAGCCCAACCTCAGCGCTTGCCTCAGCTTCAAACTTCAGCCCAGGAACTGAGTGAAGAAGAAATAGGCAAGGTAAAGAACTGCCACAAAAGTCTGAGCAATGGAAATGGAATTCACCATGGGGACAAATATGTATCTTCAGAAAATCAAAAACTTTCAGCACCTGTTTCGCAAAAAATGCATAGAAAAATACAATCCAGCTTGTCCGTAAACAGCGATATCAGTAAGAAGAGTAGAGTGAATGCAGTCTTTTCCCAAAAGCCAGGCTCTTCACCTGAAGGTAAGTTTGAGATATATGCATATTTTATTTGACCAGGTATAAAATAGTTTTCACTAATAATTATTTGATCAAGCAAACTTAAATGAAGAATCTTGCTCATTTGCCAGACAAACAGAGATTTTGGTAAAATGCAACTTAACTTTCCTAAAGGAGAGCACCGGCTATGAAAGGAAATATTTGTAGTTGACATCCTACTTTTAGATTATTGTCTCCTAAAGTGAGTAGTCATTACTTTAAATATAACTGCTATTCTTTTTTTTTATACCACATTTAAAAATATGAATACAACATTATAGTGACATATGAACATGTGTAAGTATTTTTTTTCTTCCTAATGTAGTATGTTATTCTGTGGTTCAGAGATAAGATTACCTGCTTGTATTTTTGTCTTGTAAATCGATTCTTAAATATGTAAAACTAAACCCAGAAAAGGATTTGTTAATTTTCATGTTCTTGCCAGGGAGTGGGCTAGGTGATCTCTGTTGCTTGACTGACCAGTGTCTTCTGGCCACCAGTGCTGCCACCAACCACCCTGATATCCTGCCCCATTCCAAGCTCACTGCGGCCTTGCCTTTAGCTCCTCGTAGGAACTAGTTATTATCTATTCAATTCTGCCTCATCCTGCCCTTGCCCAGGTTAAATAAAGTCAAGGTTACTATGAACCTGAGAAAGCTTACTGTTATTATAACACAAACCCAGGTGATGACAATGTGTTTATAACTTACAGACATTTTTTTTAAATATATAAATAGCTTGCTGTATTATATTTAAAAAAGAATAATCTCCCCTCTATACCTAAGGTCTCACATTTCTCCCAAAGTATCCTTGTTCCTCTGCTCTTCCTCTTTCTGCTTTTTAGCCATTCTTGAGCATCACAACTCAAATATTCTATTTTCTGATATATATAATTTTCATGAAATCTTAAATAATGGAAATTCTATGGATGCCTCTGCAATTGGCCATGCTTATTCATAGAGATAAATTAAGTTGTAAATAGGAAATCATATTGAGAGTTACCCATAATGAAGGGAAGAAAGGATATTACATTTTGGCTACAGGTGTCTCAAACTCAACTAAGGTAAAGTGTTAGGTTGATCAAATGATATGATAATAAATGGTCTGCATAGATCCAGGTCAGTGACACTACTTTCCAAACTAATTAGATTGAAAGGGACATGATTGACACTTTAAAATGAGTTTGACATGTTAGCTGCATGGTCATCTCTGAAGCATAGGTAGGCTGTTAACTAAACTGGCTCTCCAAGGAGTTGGGAAGGCAATGCAATTTTCTTTAGAGGATCTTTGCTTCTAGGTGATTGGGTAAAATAATTGAATGCAATTGAATTCTACTTGTTTTATACATTTGAATTTACTTATTATGCCCCTAACCTCTTATTTTCCATTTGATATTTAATTATTGTAAAGAATAGTAACATTTACATATCACTCCAACTTGAAATTGCTTATGGAATTTTTATAAAATTTTTCATTATTTTCTTACTTATAATATCACGTGTGAATAATGAAGCTTTATGAGCAATATATAAAGGAAAAGGAAAATCAATAGTATATAAACGAAATCTCTCTTCCTCCCCTTCTCCCTTTTCCCTTCTTCATTTTCCCCTCTTACATACACATACACTTTTGGCCCACCACAAAGATATGAATAAGAGAAGTCCCTTGTAATCCTGATTTTATCACAAAACATGTTCCTGATTGGGTTTGGGGGGCATAAGGAGTATAAAACAAAATGAAGATAACTAAATACATTGTACAATTTCCTATCCATAACTTCACTCTTAGGCTATAGAATTTAGCCAGTTGTAGGTTTATTTTGTTTTGACTGTTGTAAATTCCATTGTCCAAGTTCATATTTTCTCAAAGTTAGATGTCTTCATGCTTTTTTTTCGCTATTTAAGGTTGTGGTCTGAAATCTTTGTTGTTTCTGATTTTCAGTTTTGAAGTTAAGTTTATTTTCTGGCATTGTGCCGTAGTTAAACAAATGAACAAACAGAACAAGCACAGAACTGGTAGATGGCAAATTTAAAAGAAAACATTCTCAGCTCTGCCATCAGCTAGCTGGGAGACTTGGGTTTCTCTGGGGCTTATTCCCCCCCCACCCCATAAAATGGTGTGCTTTAGAAATCTTCAAAGTAAGTTTTGATTTCAAGATTCTGTGATGCTCTCTCTACAGCAAAGCTGCTTCACTCTCAGGACAGATCTTTTGCTGCGTAGACTATGAGGGATACTTGGTTGAGGAGAAATCTAATACCTGAAGAATAGAATAAGGCAACAGCAGAAAGAGTTTTGATGAACAGGGATAGCATCAGGATTTCAGAAGGCCTATATTTCAGAACAGAAAGTTCTGAACAGGCTCAATTTGTGAAACTTATCAAAATGATTAGAAATTATTTTTTAAAAAGAAATAACAATGGGGAGATTTAATAGCTCAAATGTTTTCAGTTCTGTGGTTTTCTTTTTGTTGCACATTTTTCTTGTCTTCATCATCTATGCCTGTTCTTTCAGCAAAATGATCAAATGAATAGTAAAAGAATATTCACTGAAAACCTCAAAAAATATCTACCATGCCCAGTTTGGCGGTGTTTTTTTTTTTTTTTTTCCCCCTATATAAGTGGTGCTTATGGTTATGATATTTGTATTGCACATAAATAATATTGACAAGTAGAGGGGCATTTTTCTGGTTCAGATGACAGAATTCAATATTAAACCATTTCATAGTGTTTCATTAAGAACACTAAAGGTTTTACTGACCAAATTTGGAAAAGACTGCTAGGATATGGGTCTGTTGCTTATACGGAGTTGATTGTCCTAGCCACATAGTTGAGACAGTGGGTTGGTGACATATTTTAATATGTCTTTAACTATGGGTTACCTAAAGCCTGAATGCAAAGAGACATGTGCTCCATCATATTCTCTTTTTAAGCTATGTTGATTTATGTAGTTAGTTCCATAGATTCATTGTATATACCAGGTATTGTTCTACCTGCTTTGCTCACAGGAACTCATTTAATTCTCCCAAAAGCACTGTAATTCTATGAATTTTATGTAATTATCTGATTATACATGAGAAAACTGAGGAACAGATAGGTTAAATGAACTCACCAAAGTCAGTTGGCACATGATAGAATTGAGATTTAAACCCAGACAATTCTGGCTCCACAGTCTATGCTATTAACCACTGATATTTTGCCTTATTAAAGTCTTCTGAGTAAAAGGTAATTTATTGGCCATTACAATATCATATTGGATGTTGGTGTTACAGCTGCAAGTGAGGCAGGGATCTTCTTATTAGTATAGATTTGCCTTTCTACTAAAATTTAAAAAAAAAATTCTCACACCTATACTCAATGTTCATTTTCCTTCTCTACTAGACTCCAAATTACCAAAAGCCTGGACTGTGTCTGAGTCATTTTTTTTTTCCTTGTTAATTTATAGTGATACCCCAGTACTTTAGCTTCAAAGAGTTTCCCAGGAGTTAATAAGCAATACAATGTTTTATTCCAAACCACTTTATCCTCCTCTTTCTTGAAACAAGCAATGGAAAATAAAGTATGTGCTCATGTTCATTATAAAAATGTTCTTGTAAAAAGTTCTTTTTATGCAATAGAGGAAAAAAATACCATGTGAGAAAATATTGTACATTTTATTTAAAGGTATTTAAATTAGTAGATTTCTACTTGTTTTGTTTAATTAAATATTTTCATACATACTTTAATTTTATGATTGCATCACCCAGTGTAGAGTTTTAAGACTAAATGTTTAAGATTCTTGACCTTTGAAATAATTATAGCATAATTTAGTATCATATAACATTCAAATTGCCAAGGGTTTTCATTAGACTTTAAGATAGTTTTCTTATCCTAGGAATGGCAAATCCTAACACATTTTAGGTGTTCCAGTTACAGCTGTACAATTTTGTAAAAATTAAGTTCCAGCAAAGATATTTTTAGAAGAGATTTTATGCTTTTCAGCAATGTTTATAATTTACACTTCATGTTGGTATTATAGATTTAGTATTTATAGAGAAATGTATATCCAAACCCAGCAGCTCATTGAACACAAATACTGAACAAGAGAGTCGGGAGCATCATATACGAAGCAGCACCCAGAATCAGGCTTGTTTTTAATCACACGGAGGAAATATACGCTAGTCATTAGAGCATAGACTGGAACTAGTCTTGGGTTCATATATTGGCTTTACCACTGACTTGCGATGTGTCCTTGGGTAGGTTTCTTAACCTCTTTGTGCCTCAGTGTCTTATCTATAAGATGGGGATATTATTAATACTTACTTCATAGGATTGTTGTGAAAAGGAGTTGATACTGTATTTAGTTGAGTTAGAACACAGCTGGCCCAGATGAAATATTCGAAATGTTACCTCTGGTTTTCATCATCATTCTTAAGGAGCACGCAGGGAGAGGTCAGGTATGTTAGCTTCCTGGAGAAGGCAATGCCTGGATGGAGATCTGAAAGATAAGGTGAGACTAGGGAGTTGAGGGAGGAATTCAAGGCTGAAGGGGCCTTAAGGAATAATGCATTTTGTGCAGTGACCCATAAACTAATTATTGTTGCTAAGAAGTTAAGTTAGGAGAAATGAGTCTGGAATGGTGAGAAAAAACTAGTCCGTACACAGCCTCGAACGCCCTGTTCTTCTGAAGCTGTATAGCCAGATATATATGACTTCTCTGAAGGACATCATTTTATATCAATTATACTGTATATTTCTTTGAAACATTATATTTTATTTTCTCTCCAATAATGCAGAAATTCGTAGATCAGTCATCTGAAACCAGGATGCCTTCTTACCTGTAATAAATACTATACCTGCACTCTAATTTCCTTTACAATCTTTTTATACTTTAGTCATGAACTATTATCAAAAATGAAACCAATGAATTGGGTTTAGACTTTTTGACCTTAGGAAGCTAACAAGCTCTTTAGGAAGTCCTTGGACCTATGGAAGGACTTAAGTTCAGTCCTCCGATTTTACTGGTTCTTTTTTTTTTTTTTTTCCTTTAAACTGGCCTCTTGGCTTATCTCTATGACCTTTCTCTGTCTCTGTTTTTAGACTCCCCTTCTTTCCCTCTTTTCAGTGCATTTCCCCTTGTATTCCGAATGTAGCAGTTTTTCAGAACATACCATAGGCACAGGGCAACATACCCTTAGTAGGAGTGACTCTCTGGGAGACAGTCTGGGTGAGGCAGGCACAGAGCCTTCAAAGGGGATATAGCACAATTGAGCAGGACAGTTTGAAACGCCCACTAAGTGACTCATATATGTCCCTTCCTTCCTTGAGAATCACTGGTAAAATGGTAAAAAAAAACATTTTTCCTTGACCTTACTGCTTCCCTTTCTCTCCTCATCATCCTGACCTAACTCCTTGCACTTGAAATTGTGCTGTCACTGAAATGCTTAAAGGTTCCTTCACGCATGGTTAAGTGACACAGCTGAATGCCTTTGCTTCTTTTCAGCCTGGAATGTTCTCATAACTTTATTTGCCTTCTTGACCTGTGCACATATTTTTCAGAACTTAACTCAGTAATCATATCCTGATCCTCAATGTTGGGCTAATTGTCTCTTTTTTGGGTCTCCATGGTACCCTCTATATATATACAAAGTGATACTGAAGTTTATCTGTTTTCCTGTCTGTCTTCCTGCACTAAAATGTAGTCTCATTGAAGGCAAAGACTCGTCTTGTTTATCCCTTAAATTCTAGCACACAGCCTAGTGCCTGGCTTATCATCGGTGTTCAGTAAATGCTGAAGCAAGTAAGAAATATAAACCGGAGAACTTTGATACTTATTCTTTAACATCTGGTAGACATAATGGTCAAAACCTCAGGAATGGCTGAAATCCTCAAGGAGAGAATGTGGAGAGATAAAAGAGAGTATAAATATTTGAGCTAAAAAAAAAGGCAAAAAGAAACTCAATTGAGGTAAGATTGGAACTCAGAACTCCTGCATCCAACCCCATGAAGTGTTCTCCTTATTTTATACAGTTTTCAGTTAACTACACATTCCCAAATCCTAAAACCAGAAAAATAATTAGAAAAGTAAAATTGAACTTGAACGGTTTATTCTTTGTTTTAGTAGTATTGTAAAATCCTTTTTTTTTTTTTTCTCCATAGGAAGTTCTCAGTTTTGCCTGTAATTGTAGAAGTTCTAGTATTTTAGTGAAAGGATTATAATAGGACTTTATGGTATGACCGTAGTGTTATAATCTGAGCTTCCAGAAACCAATTTTCTGGGACTTTGGCAAAATATGTTGCTGCATTTCTCAAAGCGCTTAATGTGCCTGGATGATATTTTGTTCTATTTTCCCAGACACAGTGCCTTCTATCCCGTGTCAGAATAATTGTGTGGGAGAAAGGTTTGGAATTCTGCTTTGCGATGCAATATTTGCCAGTTCAATGAAAAACGGGATTTTAATAAATTTCACTGCTCAGCTAACAAACTATGGAACAACAGTAATACAAAGAGAAAGGTGTGTGTATGTGTGTAGAGAGCAGGCATGATCAAAGTTGAATATGTCAAAGTATAAACCATTCTGCAATTATAAATCATCACTTTTAATTTACTTGAAATATTTAATCAGCTGTTCTTAAAAACGACAAACAATTATCTATTTAAAATATTTTTAAGTGGTAAGTGTTACTTTAGGGCTGAAAGTAAATATTTAAATACACTTTTTTAAGAAAATAGGTTAACTATATAATTTATGACTTATAGTAAATTATTTTTATACCCATCTATTTGATGAGGAGCAAAGGGAAGATTTTATGAGGTCCTGAAATATATATATATAATTTAACATTTGTAACATAGAAACACCTTAAATATGCGTCAAATCTGTGAGCACTTCTTTTATAATAGCTGACAGCTTTGCAGTCTATGTTAGAGAAGGAGTAGATGCTATCAGCTGTGTATGAATTCCACTTTTGGTTTTTTTGGTTTTATAGACAAGCCGTTTCAGGCCACCGCTCTAAGAATTTAAATTAGCTTAGCATTCACTCAGGAGATGGGTGGGGAGGAAATAAAACAATGGAGATACAGATAAATTGGCCAGGAAACTTTGCGGTGTGGGGTGTCAGAGTGAAGCGACTATTTTAGAAACTCAGCTTCAGAATAATAGGCTAAATGGAAAGAATCGAACAAATCTTACGACCCTATTAATACACCAAAGTTTTAATTCTTTTCTTTGTACAGTGTTGAAAAGTTTAGGTGATGTTTTTTGTTAGGTCAAACAATAAAGCTGAGTAAATTGGTCAGCTAGCTTCTCTAAGATGAAAGATTACTTTCAACACAAAGAGCTGTGCCAAGGCAGGTAGTAGAGAACTCGAAGGTTTTTGTTAGGGTTTGAGGATTGTGTGAGGGGCCTGGGCCAAGGCTAAAGCTGAATAGAAGTGGAGCAGCAGTCAGACATGTAGCCTAAGCAGCACTGTCATTAATTTTGTAGTTCCATTAGCTGTGGAAGTGAATAGAAATTAGGAAATCATGAGGAATAGCTGAATGTAGTTTGAGGCTGAGTGTAAATTGAATTTTAGACCTGTTCAGTTTCAAATGATAGTACACAGTCCAAGAGAACTTGAAAATATACACTGGAGCCTGAGAGGAGTTAGAAGCCAGCATACTAATTTACATTTGTTCTCTTAGAGAGGATATTGGAAACTGAATCTGGGTGAGTTTTCTTAAGTAGAGATTTAAGATAAAAGGTCAGATGGATGAGAACTAAGTGACTCAGGGATCACTGAATGCCAGCCAGTTTGGTGGGACAGGAATGTGGGTAAGCCTTAAGCGCTTGGGAGACAATCCCACGGAATGTTAAGACTTTTCTCCAGAGGTGATGTCAGATAGAATAAATCAGAGTGAGGCCATGGCACTGATAAGATAGCCTAGGGGAGAGATTAGAGCAAAGTGAAGAGGAAGATTATCTGGCTGAGAGCAAATAATAAGAAGGGTGAGAAAAGAAACAAATTGGAGAGGGTGGTGTCATAGAGGCTGGGGAAGGAGTGTTTTAAGGAGAGAAAGAGGACTGCAACAGATACTGAACCAGTTATTGTCGACACCTTCAGTAGGATGAGTATTGAAATAATTCTTTTGGATTTAACAATGTGGGTGTCATTTGGTGACCTAATTAAGAGACACTTTCATGGAGAAGCCAGTGTGACGTGGGGAGTGGAATGTGAGGAAACAATAGCTCCAAAAAGGCCAAACTCCAGAGTAGGAGTGTGGGTCAGGGAGGCCATTTTGTTTATTTTGTGTTATTTTGTTTTAGTATGAGAAAGATTTGAGTATGTTTATATTTGGTTGGAAAGAATTCAAGAGAAAGAGAAAGTTTGAAAATTTTAAGAAGGTAATAATGACACTTTCTTGACAAGCCAACATATCATTTCTTTACAGTTTAGATCTAGAATTCAGTATACTGAATTATGTGAATGCACATCTATTATAATAACAAGAGATCTGAGCAACCAGAGAAGCCTTTAGTGAATGGTTAACCTACATGACTCCATCCTGTATGGGTTGCATAGTCGATTAATATTAGAAGCCTTTGAGTAACTTTTATGAAATGGCTTTATATGAGGAAATGTAACCTTTCAAATAGTTTAAATGCCTATATCAAGTTCTACTCCTACCTCATTCCAGGAGCAGTAATTGCATTTGAACATAAGGCATTGACAGGGCAGGCATTTATGATTCTGAGTTCCAATTTTGACACTTTTTGTTTTGGACCACAGGTTGATGGAAGTTGATAACTTCTTATATTTTGGTTTGTTAACGCCTCTAATTGCATTTAATAATAGCTTTTACACATAATGTAGTATTAGAAAGGATGTACAATGAAACATAAACAAGTAAACAAGCAGTTAAAGCCTTAGAAGAAAAGTATAGAAAAGATGAATAAGGAAACATAATTCAGAAAAATAAAAAACGGTAGCTTAATTTTAAAATGTTAAATTTATATTTGCTTGTGAAGAGTAGGACACATTAAAAGACTTGAAAAAGTTAAGACTTAACCTATAATAAATTGGAATTTTGACTAATTGTGGTAGTCTTGTACGCAGTGATGCTGATCATTTTTGATTCATCGGCTTCTTTGAGAATCTGACAAATTTTTAATACAAGATGTTAATAGAATCCTTTTCCTTTTGTGTTGTTCCTGGAGGTAACCAAAGATATTAGATACATTCAGGTATCTTATTCTAATGTCAGATGGCTCTAAGAACTGAACAATGAAGTGGGGAGCAGATAATGGAGGGCCTAATAAGCTAGAGTTTTGATTTTGATCTGAGCGAACTGGGAAGCCAATGGCAAATTTTGAGCAGATAATTGACATAATCTGACTAACCATTTTTAAGCACTGCCTGCCTTTTGTACTAAGAGTAGGCTACAGGTACACAAGGACCAAAGAAGAAGAGGCCTGCTGTGTGACTCTTGCAATAATTCATATGGGAGATGACGGAGTTGGGTCAGAGTAGCACTGGCAAGATGTTGCATATGGATATATTTTGAAGGCAAAGTAAGATTTACTAAAGGATGAAATTTCACTGTGAAAGAAAGATAGGGATTAAAGATGACTCTGACTTATTTGACCTGAGCAGTTGAAAGTATGGAGCTATAATTAATGCAGATTGGAAGACTGTGAGAAGAACAGTTTGGTTTGGGGAAGAAGATCAGGAGTTTGAATTTCAACACTTTGGATTTAAAATGCCTGTTATCTATCCAAGTGATGATGTGAAATAGGTGGTTGGATAGAGGAGTCTGGAGTTCAGAGGAAAGGTCTGCAGGTGGAGACACGTTTTGTGAGTCACTAGAGTACAGAATGTTCAGTGGATAGGATCACCTAGGACTGGGGTCTCAACCCTGACACCCTGGGTATTTGTAGTAAGAGCTTCTGGGCTTTACCCCTAGAATGCAATGGAATGGGGCCAAGGCATCAGCATCCTTTAGAAGCTCTCCACATGATTTTAATATGCATGTAGGATTAAGAACTGTCCAGAAAGTAGGTAAAGTTAAGTATTCCAAGAACTGAGCCCTGAACCACTTCAGTGTAGAGAGGTCAGAAAATGAAAGGGAACCATGAAAAAGAATGGAGGTGAATAATGTAATCCATAATGCAGAAGGAACCAGTAAAGAAAGACATCTTAGAAACAAAGTGAAAAATCTGTTTCAAGATTGAGAGAATGATCATGTATCAAATGCAACTGCATTTGATATCAAACGCATTCATTAATAAGACGAATGAGAAGTGACCACTGACATTGTCTTCTGAAGATCATTGGTGGCCTTCATACTTTGGTATTGTGATGGGGACAAAAGTCTAATTGCAGTGGGTTCTAGAGAGAATAAAAAAAAAAAAAAAAAAAAAAAGATTGCAAGTCTTGGCTACTCCAAGGAGTTTTCCTGAACAAAAATAGTAGAAGGGCTGTGAGCTAAAGGGGAATGTGTTTAGAAATGGGATTTTATTTGTTGAGTGCTGTTGGTATGAGCTCATGGAGAGGAGATATTGATGATTCAGGAGAAGGATACCCTTGAGTAGATGAGAGGGGAAGAGATCCATTACAAAATACTTTCTATTGTGGTTATAGATTGGCATCTGTATCTATATCTATACCAATATTTAAATCATATCATCTCTTTCAGTTTTTAGATCATTAGAAGAAAGTAGCCATGCTTTGAGGTGATCTTTTATAGTGACTGCTTTAATACAGTGCCTTATACCTATGAGGTACTTTCTATTTAGTTAACTAGGTCTTTCAAATGACCAGTAGGGTTTTGTATAATAGATTTGCAGTTTTGGAAACCTTCCATAGAAGAAAACCTTCCATGTTATCATTTGGAATGATGTTAAATATGCTAAAAGTTTCCATTCACTTTAGAAGGATTTCAAAAAAATTATTTCATGGTTATAATAATGACACTAGACACTGCATAATACTATAATTCTCCAAGGAGGAAGTTTTGGGGGAGAGATAGGAATGTGCAGGATGTTTTGAATCTTCTGACGAAAATTGGATGATGACTCATGATGTCTCTTGTAGTTTATGAAGTGTAGACATAGGGGAAGTGGTATCAGAGTATTGTTCACTGAATATAATTTTTATCTTCAAATATTTGAGGTGACCATTAAAATAAAACTTTATCTCAATGCTCACGATAAATCAAAACTTTCTTTATATTTTGTATTTAATTTTAGCCTAAATTTTTCCACTTTAGCTGAAGTGTTTTATCTTTTAAAAAATTAACTTCATTTTTGAGGATAGAAGAATTGAAATATTTAAATCAGCTGATACACTGAAAAAAACAAAATACTGTTGTATAATGCATATCTTAATTCATGTCCAAATGCCATGTGGTCTGTCCACAGACAATCTTGAAAAAAAAAGAGAGAATTCAAAATTTTAAGCCTAACTGTGTTATATTTATGTTCCTTTGTCTTTAATTAAAATTGTTTTGATAATACTATATATTTTATTGTTGTCTTAGGTTCCTTCATAAATTTCCTATTTTTCTCCATTATTTTATTACCACATTATTTCAATTCCTTCCTTTGTGTATCCCTACTATTATCTCTATATACTCAAAAGATCTATTGCTTTGCTGACTAAATAGACACTAAAATGTTTAACAAGAGAGAATTATAGTATTGGGGGAAACTAACTTTAAACATGGAATTTCTAATAAAGAAGATTCTGAAGGAGCAGGATCAAAAGTATGCCTTTCATGTCTAGGAATATGTCTGTCCATCTGTGTGTCTCTCTCCTCCCTTCCCCTTCTCTCCTTTATCCCTCCCCGCTTTCTCTCCTTTTCTTACTTTCTCTTCCTCCTGATTCATTTCAGTTAGAAATTTTGCCTGATTTCGTTAAACAATTTATTGCAATTTAGAAGGACTCAAGTGGCAGTGATTCATGACATTTTCAATAGTAATGTTTTAAAACTCTTTCCAAATAGTTTTATTCTTAACTTGTATGTTTGTGAGTATGGGTGCATAGTTTAAAAAAAAAAAAAAAAAAATAGCTCCAAAAATCTTCATCTAAGACTCAAAACTTTTTTAACAATAATTTTTTTTCTAGATTGAATTAGATTCTCATAGTATTTTAGTTGTTTTCTTTCAGAATACATATTTGCTTTGCTATTTATTTTGTTTTTTTCTAATTACATTCTCAAATGACGCTGCGTGTCTCTTAAAACTAATTGAAATAATGCAGAAATACTAGTTTCTATTAGAAATATTTTCATTAATTTTAATACTTACATATACTGTTAACTATTACACTTTCGAGAACCATTTATAATTAATTTGTGCAACTCTCAACTACTAAAAAAATAGGCTAGAAGGGAGCTCATGATATAAAGTTGCTGTATTTCTGAAAAACTCTTACAAGGTGAAAAATGTTTTATATTGAAGGTCTGAGTATACTAGGAAGCTATTTGAAAGATTCACTTATGATCCCTCTGCTTAGGGGTTCTTTGCTTTGGGAGGGGGTCCGTGACTTTGATGAGAAAAAAAGAGCAACTTAATTTTATTAACTTCCATCTTTTAAATGAAATTTAACATTTCTCTCAACTATAAATGTAAGTAATAAACTTCAGTTGCATTTTTAGTACCTGTGACTTTGTCACTGAAACTTTAATATTATAGTTATTGCAGAAATCATGAACTATAGCATAAATATATATAAATCACTACTTTAAAATTAGAGTAGTTATCAGACTACCACTAGATCTTGTTATTAATGTGTTACAAAATGCTGCACATATTTATTCTACCTCCATTTAAAAAATTATGATAGCTATTTCAATATAATTGTTTTCTTTTGAAATTATTTTTATTTTATTTTACACATTTAAAAATATTATTTTGCGTAAGTGGTACACACACACACACACACACACACAAACAAGATTACCTGCTGTAGCCCCCTTGGCATCCTTTATAGTATAAATAATATCTTTTGTAATGTACTTGTTTTATAAACTTATATTTCTGTATGCAGTTTTCATAACATAGAAAACAGGTTTTTTTTATAGCTTTTTTTTTGATCATATGAAATTGAAATAAGAATAAAGGACATATCCAAATTTCTACCTTAAAAAACTAAACTATAGTAAATAGTAAATTCCCGTTGTTCTCATGTTTGTATTTTAATGACATACTTTTACCAAGGCATGGATACAGAGACATGGAGAAAATTAACTTCATGGTTTTGCATGCCACAATTTGGGTACTCATAATTTAACTCTCCATAAATAAGTACAGGAGAAAACAGGAAGCATATCAAAAGTCAACAACCTGGTGAAAGGTTTGTTTCAGGGCTCTCAGTCAAATTTTCCAAAGGGATTTTAATTGATAAGAAACTTAGTGTGGTCTCAGGACCCCTTCTCACCTCAAGACCCTGATAATTTGCACTGGCTTCCCTACTTCTTATACTCTTGACTGAAGGGAAAAAGGAAGGTGGTACACATTTTCTCAAGTGGATATAGAAGGCAGTTAGAAGAATAAACTTGAATAATTATAAAACAGTTTTCTCAGGGAAATTAATCATATTCCATATTTTGAAGGGGAAATATTCATAAAGATAAATAATAGTTGTCTCCTAGAAGATTGAGAAATCCAGGATTTGGGGGGAAATGTGAAAATAATTGAAAGAAAAGAAGAAAATAGATGAATATGCTAGTCTTCCAAAGACATATTAAACCTGCTTAAATTTCTGCTCTGACTTCTCTTGGGAAATCAAATTGGAGAAACTGGACCTCTTGGGGAATAATATTCCTATACCATAACATAATTTAAAGTTGACACTGGAAGTTGAAGTTTATTTTTTTCCTAATAATTATGCTCAGCGAGAAATTGCATTTTGGAATGACAGAAGAATAGTTTTTTTAGAAAGAACTTTTCAACATCTATGGTAGATATCTCCTAGAAAATGTGTTCTGTGGAGTGACAGAAGTTAAAGTTAAACCAAAAGTAATCTTTGCTTCAGCCCATACAAATGAATTTCATCGAGTCAACAGGTTTATTAAGGGTTTGCTATGTGCTCAGACCTGTGTACTAGATTCTGTAAAGCAGTCCCGTTTTATTTTTCACCTAGTGCCTTTAATTATTCTTGTTACATTTTTTCAAAATATACTTTTAGTTAGAAATAAGTATAAACATACTGGCTCTTGAACCCCAATTGACCATATATATGTATCTGCCCTCCCATACATTTTCTTCCTAATCCAAATTTGTATCTCTTGATGAATCACCTAACTTTCCTGAGACCCTGTCATTATGGCATACCTGTTTTTAAGAACCAAAAATCAAGATTGTCTTTTCAACAAGTTGCTGAGCACTACTGAAGAAACCTTGATGTCCATTAAAATCACTGTCACTTACCCATGTGTGGTCTCGAATCTCAACTGGATTCCCAGATTCACTCACCAAATCTTCCATGTCCCTAAATTGTTCAACAAATCATTATCAGGATTGATCTTTGGCAAGCACTCTTTTGGGTACTGGGCTGAGCTGTGAACTCTGAAGACAAGCAGACCTGCCCTCT
>NW_011888987.1:1841805-1850842 GCF_000151845.1 Pteropus vampyrus | reverse complement strand
GTCTTATGTTCAAAATATTTTAAACTGAACTATATTTTTCTTTCTATATTCCTTGGTAAATGGCTCCAGAAACCAGGGAGTCTCATATGACTGTTCTCATCACTGCCTCATTTGGTATCTTATCAACTCCTGCTAATCCTACCTCCTTTACATTCCTCAAAGCTCATCCTGCCTGACCCCACTGATACTATGTTATTACTGATACCATCCCCCTGCCTCTTCATTTCTGAAACGGAAAATTAAAAGCTTTATGTTTTTTCCTGCCCCAACAATATTGAGCTACTCTCATCTCAAAAACTATCATATTCTTACCTCTGTGCCTTTGCATAGCTTTCCCACTGGCTGGAATCACCTTTGCTTTCTCTTCCTCTAACACATGCCATCTGACCATCTGCTCCTGGGGCTTAGCCAACTTGAAGTCATCTTGTATTTATCATTAATTAACTTTTCATTGTGCTTTGAATGTTGTGTTACGCCAAGTAATGACTGTGTTCAAGGCCAATAAAAGATCATGAGCTAGACTTAAAATCTGTTGTTTATAGAAAGTACATTGTATCATCATAGAAACTTAGTGCGTGAAGTGCACTTGGAGATCATTTCCCTCTTTATTACATATAGACAGTGAGTGAGACTTGTTCAAGATTCTTCACTAATTAGACAGTGAGTGAGACTTGTTCAAGATTCTTCACTAATTAGTGGCATAGTCAAGATTAGAAAATAGGTTTTAATTTTCTAAATCCTAATAATTGGATTAACACTTGACTATCTTTGCTACTCATGAAGGCAGCAGGGTGATGATGAATTGACACATCTTTGTTTTTGTGCCCTCAAGAATGGTATTTCCCTGTTGCTAGAAGACTCACTGAAACCAAACATACAAACAGCAACATCCACCACAGGCACGAATGGGATTTCTTTTAGGAGTTCTAGCTTTTGCCTGCCCAAACTACCATAGTAGGTAATGAGCTGTGACTCAGGAAAACCTCATTTGAGGGTGGCCCTGATGAAGTGCAGAGGATTGGGAGACAGCTTGGTAAAAAGGTTTTTATTTTTATCTTCTTTTCCACAATTTAAAATAATATAGTTACTCTATTTTTTTTTTTTTTTTGTATGAGAAAAACCCAGTTTATCTGCTTTTGTCAGTTTTAGAGCACTTGCAAACAACATGTTCATAGATTTTTTTTGGCTCTGGAATTGTTTATAAACTAAATTAAGGTGGAGGTATTTATACCTCATAATTTCAATGTCATACTATCCTGTTCATCTCATCTGAGTCTTGTGATAGTGCCTTAAAAAAATCAAATGATATTAATAGATAACATGAGTGGAAAGGGAGGAATGTGGAAAGAGTAACAATGCCATGATTCACAAATTAATTCCATAAATAACAGGATTTACCTCCTGTGCACTGCTTTGAAATATGCTCTGGTGTCTCATTTTGCTGTAACATTTCACTTGGCTTGTTCCTCTTCATCTTGCCTAGAGTATATGTTAGACTGTTGTGCCTCTTTGGTTAGGGCTAGTGAGTACCTCCTGGGCCTTCTCAAGATGATGCTCCTCTTGTTTGCATGAAGCCTGTACCTCCTGCTGGGAATGCTGCCTCTGCCTCCATGGGGGCCTGCAGAACAGCCACACTTGGCCTCAGACCTTTGGATTTCAGAAGTGCCTTTTAGACTCTTGCTAAGAAATGCTCGAGTACTTGGAGAATCGTTGTGTCTGACATCAGCCCTGTGAATGCTGTCAGCTTCCTCTTAGTGTGTTTGTTTACACCCACGCTGCCATGAAGACCTCATGTCACAGGTGACCTGGCAACCTATAGGTCTCTGTAATAGGTGAATATGAGTGACTAAAAGCTAGGGTCCCCAACCCCTGGGCCACAGACTGATACAGGTGTGTGGCCTGTTAGGAACGGGGCTGCGCAACAGGGAGTAAGTCGCAGGTGAGTGAACGAAGCTTCATTGTATTTGCAGCCACTCCCCAGTGCTAGCATCATTGCCTCAGCTCTACCTCAGATCATCAGGCAGTAGATTCTCACAGGAGCACTGGTCCCTGATGCCAAAAAGTTTGGGGACCACTGACTAAAAGCATTGGTTATGGGGAGTTTTGGTTCAAGACGACAATATGGGAAAATCCTAAACTCACCTTCTCCCACGGACACACAAAATCTGCATCTACGTATGGAGCAATTTCTTCTGAAGAAAACCTAAAAACTAGCTGGGAATCCTACATATCAAGCAAATGAGGAAAAACAAAACACATCAAAACCAATAGGAGAGGCTGAGACACAAGTGCACCATAAACCCCACCTTTGGTGTGGCGACCCACAGTTGGGAAGGAGCCCAAACCTAGAGTTTCTCACTAAGGAGTGACGTATTTGAACTGTACTTTGGGAACCTTGACTTTTGAGATCAGTACCTGAGAGATGAGCCCCCAAAACATCTAGCTTTGAAAAACACTGGGCTTGGGTTTTTTTTTTTTTTTTGATATTCACAAGGTTATACTAAACTAAGAAACGGCTCTTAAAGGGCTTGCATGTCTGGAGTCTCCCCTCCTCAGAATCTAGCACAGAGGCAGTCTATTGAGAAGTGCTCAAGACCTTATGTGAAAGAGACTTATTTTCTTATCTTAAAGCATTGGCCTGAGGGTCAGGCACTTAGGGGCCTCTTGGGGTACTCTCTAAGGATGGAGACTGGCAGGTGTCATCTTTGTGCTGTCCCCCTGCCTCCCTCTTTGTCTATCTCTCTGTCTCTCTGTCTCTTTCCCTCTCTCCCTCTCTCTCCAGCTTGCTGACTTTAATCCTCTCCAGACACCTAAGAAGGAAGGTTCTATCTATGTGTATTTCTTCTGCCACCCTCCAGATTGCTAATATTTCCCAGAGACAAGCTTGTACATGTGTCTGGTGCCCTGGGTTTTGTGGCTGCTGCCCAGGGACACCACTTGATCACCTATCGCTGGTGGCCAGGAGGGCTTGAGTTCCTGGGACTGAAAAACACCAGAAAAACAATTCTTAGACAACCACCACTCTCATGACACTATACAGATAGCAGACTGAAACACATTCTCAGTGACTCTGTGAAAGAGGCCTATTGACTTGACTTGAACTTCAACCTTAAGCAGGCTTCGAGTTTGGCACACATTTAGGGGCCCACTGGTATGCAGTCTGGGGAAACAGACCAGTAGATGCCATCTCAGAGCTCTCCCTCTACCCCACTCCACATCACTAGTATATCTTGGGGAAAAAAAAAAATTGTACACTCATATGGTGCTCTGATTTTTGCAACTGCCACCATGGAGACACCTCTAGATTATTTGCCCTGGTAGCCAGAAAGACTTAGGCTTGTGGTCCCAGAGGATTGTATATATTTCCAAACTTTGGAAGCTGCTACCTGAGAGGCTGGCTTCTAATTAATCTGAATCTAGGTGCTGACTTAGAACCTCCCCTTGGGGCAATGACAGGTCTTGCATACCCTCAAATACTGGGAGCTACTAAAAATAAAATAGGTTGTTTGGAAAATCACAAAGGTTTGAGAGACAACTAAGAGCTAGGGCAGGGTTGAACAAGTATGTTTATCTCCTACATGAGGCCACTCCTTTAGACTAGAAGAAGTGGCTGTTTTATCTAATATATAGAAGACAACACAGTCAAGAAAAATGAAAAAAAAAAGTATATGTTTTCGAAAGAAAGAACAAGATGAAACCTAAAACAGTCCTTAACCCATTTCTCGTTTTCCTCAAGAATACTTGCCAGTGGCGCTTATGGCTGCAGTGTTTACCCCAAGCTAACTCGCGGATTGCAGTCTTAATCTTACTCCAAGGAGGGCCATGAAATATCTTGCCTTTATTATTATTTTTGCAATGCTCTAGTATATCAATAGTCTTTGGAAACAAATGACATCATTCTATTTATAGCATTCTGTTTTTTAGTAGTGTTATTTTCATATACAAAATATAGTAATTCTCGATTGCTGAAATGTCAAATTCTAGAAAAAGCAGCATTCCTACATGTAATGTTAACATTGTTCTCAAACAATTATTAGCCAAAGATTCATTTGATGAATCTCATTTATGTATACATTTCTATTATATTAGGATTAGAGACAAGTTCTATTTAGAAATAACTCCAAGAACAGTTTTTATATTTTATTTTCACATTGAAAACCAGTCAGATTTGCTTCAGCCCCAAAGAGCATGTTTATGTAAAATTAAATTAACATGAGCAACAAGCTCTGCTTTTTTTTTTCTAAATGTGAAATGGATTAATTAAACAGATAATAAGTGATTTACCTGATAAAGAGTTGAAAATAATGTTGCTCACTGAACTTAGGAGAAGAATGGATAAACACAATGAAAACTTCAACAAAGAGACAGAAATATAAAAGTATCAAGCAGAAGTCACAGAACTGAAGAATACAAAATTGAATTGACAAATACACTGGAGGGATTCAACAGCAGACTACATGAAGAAGAAAAGATCAGTGAACTTGAAAAAAAAGGGCAGTGGATCTCACCCAATCAGAGTAGCTGAAAGAAAAAAGAATGAAAAAAAAAAAGTGAAGGTAGCTTAAGGGACTTATGGGACAACATTAAGTGGATCAACATTTACATTATAGGGGTCATAGAAAGAGAAGAGAGAGAGAAAAGAAAGGGAAGAAAACTTATCTGAGGAAATAATAGTTGAAAACTTCCCTTATCTGGGGAAAGAAACAGACATCTAGATCCAGGAAGCACAGAGAGTTTCAAATAAGATAAACCCAAAGAGATCTGTACCAAGACATATTATAATTAAAATGTCAAAAATTAAAGACAAGGAGAGAATCATCAAAGCAGCAATAGTAAAACAATTTGTTACATTCAAAAGAACCCCCATAAGACTGAGAGCAGATTTTTTCAGCAGAAACATTGCAGACCAGAAGAGAATGATATGATATATTCAAAGTGCTGAAAGAAAAATAAAAATAAAAAAAAAACCTTTCCAACCAAGAGTACTCTATCCCACAAAACTGTCATTCAGAATGGCAAAAGAAATTATTTTCTAGGTATACAATAGCTAAAGGAGTTCAGTACCCCTAAGCCAGCTTTAGAAGAAATGTTAAAGGAACTTCTTTAAGATGAAAAGAAAGGGGACTAATTAGTAACAGGACAACATATGAAAGTTTAAGTCTCGTTGGTAAAGGTAAGTATACAGTAAAATTCAGAATAACCTAATGGTTTAAATATGGTGGATTAATCACTTATAAAGTTAGTATCAAGGTTAAAAGACAAAAGTAGTAAAAATAGCTATAAGTATAATAAGTAGTTAAGGGATGCACAAGATAAAAAGATGTAAACTGTGATATCAAAAACATAAAAAGCAGGGAGAGTAAAAAAGTAGAGCTTTAGAGTACGTTAAAACTTAAGTTGTTATCAACTTAAAGTAGACTGAGTGTTAGAAATATAAGTAGTTGTACGGAAACCTTATGGTAAACACAAAGCAGAAGCCTATAGTAGATACATAGAACATAAAAAGAGAGGAATCTAAACATACCACTATAGAAAATCATCAAGTCACAATGGAAGAAAGCAAGAGAAGGAAAAACAAAAACAAAAACAAAAAAACCAAAAAACAGTGGAACTACAAAACAGCCAGAAAACAATGGACAAAATGGCAATAAGTACATACCAATCAATACATATTTTAAATGTAAATGGACTGAATCCTTCAATTAAAAAACAGAATGGTCAAATAGATTTAAAAAAAAAAAAAAAGAAAAACCCGTCTATATGCTACCTACAACATACTCGCTTCAGCTGTAAGGACACATGCAGACAAAAAGTGAAGGGAAGGAAAAAGATATTCCATTCAAAGGGAAACCAAAAGAAAGATGGGATAGCTATGCCTATATTAGGCAAAGGAGGCTTTAAAACAAATACTATAAGAAGAGACAAAGAAAGTCATTACATGATAAAGGGGTCAATCCAGTAAGAGGATATAACATTTGTAAATATTTATGCATCCAACATAGAATCATGTAAAAACATAAAGCAAATATTAACAGACTTAAAAGGAGAAATAGACATAAATACAATAATAGTAGGGGACTTTAATACTCCACTTTAATTTATGGATAGGTCATCCAGAAAGAAAATTAATTAGAAAACAAAGGCTTTAACAATCAGATGGACTTAACAGATATTCACAGAATATTCCATCCAAAAGCAGCAGAATACACATTCTTCTCAAGTGGAACAATCTTTAGGATAGATCATGTCAGGCCACAAAGCAAGTCTTAATAAATTTAAGAAGGTTGAAATTTATATCAAGCATCTTTTCTGACACATAGAAATCAATTACAAAAAAAAAAGGAAAATTCACAAACACGTGGAAATTTAAGAACATGCTACTGATCATTGTTTAATGGTCAAAGAAGAAATTAAAAGAGAGATAAAAAATACCTTGAGACAAATGAAAATGGGTATACAACATACCAAAATTAATGGGATGCAGCAAAAGCAGTTCTACAAGGGAAGTTCATAGCGATAAATACCTACCTCAAGAAAAAGAATAATCTCAAATAAACACTCTAACTGCTCACTTCAAAGAACTAAAAGAAGATCAAATGAAGCCCAAAGTTAGTAGAAGAAAAGAAAAATAAAAAATCAAGTGAAAATAAATGAACTAGGGACTAAAAAGACAATAGAAAGGGTCAGTGAAACTCAAGAGCTGCCTTCCTGAAAAGGTAAACAAAATGCAAGACCCTTTAACTAGACTCATCAAGAAAAAAAGAGAAATTAGAAGTAAAAGATGAGCTGTCACAACTAATATCACAGAAATACAAATGATCATGAGAGATTACTATGAACAATTATATGCCAACAAATTTGACAACCTAGAAGAAATTGGGAAATTCATAGAAACGTATAACCTACCAAGACCAAATCATGAAGAAATAGAAAATCTGAACAGAACAATTACTAGTATTGAGTTTGAATCAGTAATCAAAACCCTCCCAATAAACAAAATCAAGACCAAATGCTTTCACCGGTGAATTCTACCAAACGCTTAAAGAAGAATTACCACCAATTCTTCTCAAACTCTTCTCAAATATAGAAGAGGAGGAAGCACTTCCAAAATTATTTTACATGGCCAGCATCACCCTGATACCAAAACTAGACAGGGATACCACAAGAAAAGTAAATTATATCCCTGATGAACATAGATGCAAAAATCCTCAGCAAAACTTTAGCAAACCAATAAACCAAATTCAACAATATATTTAAAGGATCATACACCAAGATCAGGTGGGATTTATTCTAGGGATTCAAGGATGATTCAGCAGCTACTAATCAATCAGTGTGTTACACTACATTAACAAAATGAAGGATAAAAATTATATGTCCATCTCAATAGATGCAAAAAAAGCATTTGACAAAATTCAGCATCAATTTATAATTTAAAAAAAAAATACATCTCTAAACAAAATTTATGTAGAGGGAACATACCTCAACATATTGAAGGTCATATATGATAAACCCACAGTTAATATCATACTCAATGGTGAAAAGTTGAAACCTTTTCCCCTAAGACCAGGAAGTGGACAGGATGCCCACTCTTGCCACTTTTATTCAATAGAGTATTAGAAATCCTAACTAGAGCAATTAAGCAAGGAAAAGAAAAAGAAGGTATCTGATTTGAAAGGAAGAAGTAAAACTGTCACTATTTGCAGATGACATGATATTATTTATGTATAGAAAACCCTAAGGAGTCTGTCAAAAAAATATTAGAACTAATAAATGAATTTGGTAAAGTTGCAGGATACAAGAACAATATACAAATATATGTTGCATTTCTATGTATAATAATGATCTACCAAAAGTAGAAATTAAGAAAACAGTCCCATTTACAATTGCATCAAAAAGAATAAAATACCTAGAAATAACTTCAACCAAGGAAGTGAAAGATCTATACTCTGAAAGCTATAAGATAGTGATGAAGGAAATTGAAGGTGACATAAATGGGAAGATATTGCATACTCATGGATTGGAAGAATTAATATTGTTAAAAGGTCCATACTGTCCAAAGCAACCTACAGATTCAGAGCAATACCTATTAAAATTCCAATGGCATTTTTCACAGAAATAGAACAATCCTAAAATTCGTATGGATCTATTAAAGACCCCAAATAGCCAAACCAGTCTTGAGAAAAAATAACAAAGCTGGAGGCATCACGCTTCCTGAAGTCAAACTGTATTATGAAGCTATAGTAATCAAAACAGCATGGTATTAGAATAAAAACAGACACATAGATCAATCAAACTGAATAGAGAGTCCAGAAATAAACCCACATGTATATAGTCAATTGATTTACAAAACAGAGCAAAAATATACAATGGGGAAAGGATAGGCTCTTCAAGAAATGGTGCTGGGGAAACAGGACAGCCACATGGGCATTATCTTACCCCATACACAGACACACGCACACACATACACACACATACACGCACACCCACCTCTCTCTCTCTCTCTCTCTCTCTCTCTCTCTCTCTCAAAAAAGATTAAAGACTTGAACATAAGACCTGAAACTATAAAACTTCCAGTAAAAAACATAGGTGGTAAGCTCCTTGACATCAATCTTGGTGATGATTTTTTGGATTTGACACCAAAATCAAAGGCAACAAAAGCAAAAATAAACAAGTAGAACGACATCAAATTTAAAAAAGCTTCTGCACAGTAGATGAAACCATCAATACAATGAAAAGGCAACCTATGAAATAAGAGAAAATATTTGCAAATCATATATCCAATAAAGGGTTATACAAAACAGCAATCTAATTAAAAAATGCACAGAGGATCTGAATAGACATTTTCCAAAAAAGACTTATAGATGGACAACAGGTACATGCAAAGGTGCTCAGTATCATTAATCATAAGGGAAATGCAAATCAAAACCACAATAAGATATCCTTTCACACATGTAAGAATGGCTGTTACCAAAAGACAAGAAATAATAAGCATTGGCAGGGATGTGGAGAAAAGGGAACACTTTTGCACCATTGATGG
>NW_011888987.1:1826996-1841755 GCF_000151845.1 Pteropus vampyrus | reverse complement strand
TTAGAACTAATAAATGAATTTGGTAAAGTTGCAGGATACAAGAACAATATACAAATATATGTTGCATTTCTATGTATAATAATGATCTACCAAAAGTAGAAATTAAGAAAACAGTCCCATTTACAATTGCATCAAAAAGAATAAAATACCTAGAAATAACTTCAACCAAGGAAGTGAAAGATCTATACTCTGAAAGCTATAAGATAGTGATGAAGGAAATTGAAGGTGACATAAATGGGAAGATATTGCATACTCATGGATTGGAAGAATTAATATTGTTAAAAGGTCCATACTGTCCAAAGCAACCTACAGATTCAGAGCAATACCTATTAAAATTCCAATGGCATTTTTCACAGAAATAGAACAATCCTAAAATTCGTATGGATCTATTAAAGACCCCAAATAGCCAAACCAGTCTTGAGAAAAAATAACAAAGCTGGAGGCATCACGCTTCCTGAAGTCAAACTGTATTATGAAGCTATAGTAATCAAAACAGCATGGTATTAGAATAAAAACAGACACATAGATCAATCAAACTGAATAGAGAGTCCAGAAATAAACCCACATGTATATAGTCAATTGATTTACAAAACAGAGCAAAAATATACAATGGGGAAAGGATAGGCTCTTCAAGAAATGGTGCTGGGGAAACAGGACAGCCACATGGGCATTATCTTACCCCATACACAGACACACGCACACACATACACACACATACACGCACACCCACCTCTCTCTCTCTCTCTCTCTCTCTCTCTCTCTCTCTCAAAAAAGATTAAAGACTTGAACATAAGACCTGAAACTATAAAACTTCCAGTAAAAAACATAGGTGGTAAGCTCCTTGACATCAATCTTGGTGATGATTTTTTGGATTTGACACCAAAATCAAAGGCAACAAAAGCAAAAATAAACAAGTAGAACGACATCAAATTTAAAAAAGCTTCTGCACAGTAGATGAAACCATCAATACAATGAAAAGGCAACCTATGAAATAAGAGAAAATATTTGCAAATCATATATCCAATAAAGGGTTATACAAAACAGCAATCTAATTAAAAAATGCACAGAGGATCTGAATAGACATTTTCCAAAAAAGACTTATAGATGGACAACAGGTACATGCAAAGGTGCTCAGTATCATTAATCATAAGGGAAATGCAAATCAAAACCACAATAAGATATCCTTTCACACATGTAAGAATGGCTGTTACCAAAAGACAAGAAATAATAAGCATTGGCAGGGATGTGGAGAAAAGGGAACACTTTTGCACCATTGATGGCAATGTAAATTGGTGTAGCCTCTATGGGAAACAGTATGGAGGTTCATCTGAAAATTAAAAATAGAACTACCACATGATACAGTAATTCTACTTCTCAGTATCTATCTGAAGGAAATGAAAACACTAACAAAGATATGCGCACCCCCATGTTCATTGCAGCATTATTTACAATAACTAAGGTATAGAAGCAATCTAAATGTCCATTGATGAATGGATGAATAAAAAAGTGGTGTATATACATATAATGGAGTGTTATTCAAGCATTAAAAAAAAAAAAAAAGAAATCCTGCCATTTGCAACTATATAGATAAACCCTTAGGTCATCAAGATCATTACTGAAGTAAATCAGATAGAGAAAAACAAATATAATCTTATATATGGAATTAACAACAACAACAACAACAAACAACTGAGCTCATAGATGCAAAGAACCGATTGTCCATGGGCACAGGCAGGGCATGGAGGAGTGTAAAATTCGTGAAGGATGTGAAAAGGTACAAACTTCCGGTTATAAAATAAATGAGTAATGGGGAGGTAATGTCTAGCACTGTGTGTATAGTTAGTAATACTGTATTACATATTTGAAAGATTTTAAGAGAGTAGATCTTAAAAGTTCTCATCACAAGAAACAAAAATGTGTAATTATAATGACAGATGTTAACATTATGGTGATCATATCACAGTATGTACAAATAATTGAATCATTTTGTATACATGAAACTAATACAATGTTATATGTCAATTATATCTCAATACAAATAAATAAAAAGCATCCAATATGGCATGGGTGCTATTTTATCATCGTCGTCATCATCAGCTTTTGCAGGATTATCTCAGTGGGTACTATGTGGCTTTAAAAAAAACAAAAGCTGCTTTCGTTTTATAATATACCTTGCACATACTCAAACAAGCACAATGAAGTGAAACTGAAATGTGAATTGTGAAGTAAACACAGTTGCAAAAATAAAAATAGGAAAAATATTAAGTTAAGCTTTTGTGAGAAATTTTTTAGATCGTTTTTATACAAATACATATTTTCACTAAAACTAGAGGATTTACTTTTTTATATTTTGTTCTAGCTATAGATGGTATTGTGACCAACTTTAACAAACTGTTAAATGTTTATTCTTCATAGGAAAATGCTTTTAAGATCTAAAGTAGATTTTGGTATCCAGAAGTTATATTCAACCTTGTTATTGATTAAACTTTTTGGACTAAAGATATTTCAGCTGGCCAGCTTAATATAGTCAGCATTGAATAGATTCAAGTATAGTTTCACTATTTTGCTTTTTAGCTTCCTGAGAAAATAAATAGGTATTAATTTAAATATGGAAAAAGTTGATTATTTTTAAACCTTCTGCTGTAGCCAAACACAAAATTTACTAGTTCTTTCCAGGCAGATTTCTGTTCTACTCTTCCGCAGATTCTCTTATAGTTGCCTTCTTGGTTCTCTCATTTTAAGTTTAAGCCTTTTGTAAACCTCCTTATGTTAAGTAGAATGGCCTTATTTTGTTGTGGTAATCAGAGTGAGTGAAAGAAACATTGGTAGATTTCTTGTTGCTATCATAGTAATAATATTTAGTAAGTAAATGATAACCCTTTTATTGAGAATGTTATATGCATTGTCTTTTTTAATCCTCACCATAACCCTATTAAAACAGTACTGTTATTATTACCAGCTCTCAAATTTGTGATCATCAAGTATTGGAAAGTTTCAGTAAGCTAACGTAAATATTATTTGTACTAGTGACATTTTTAAGCTTTTCTTTCCCCTCCGCTCTGCTCACATACTAACTCTACATATAAAGTGTTTTAAATAAACATCTCTGCTAACTGAACTTTTGCTCCTCTTCAGAATTGTCTGTAAAGCTCCAAGGAAATAAGATGTATCCTGGTATATATGTTACCTTCCTAGACTTTGTAAAATGTGATTTTTTAGAAAGACTACTTGAATCAGTGCTCCAGTTAAGTCATGACCAACAATTACTGGATAAAATAGCTTTGGAATATTTAATGAATCAACAACAGATCAGGAAGCAGCAGGGTAATAGAATAATAGAAACAAACAAAAAAAATCTGCTATCCACTTACTGTAATTTAAAATATGAATGCACCTCTCACAGGAGATGGATGGATTCCAGAATTCGAACACATGGTGGGAAGATTATTGAGGAGTCACTTCGTGGGGTGTGGGAGAAAGGTGATTTTTTTTTCCAGTTTTTTTGAGTTCGTTGAGAGGAAAGACAATAGTAAAGATTATTATTGTTTCTTTAAGTGTGATCGTCTTTGTATTGCAGTGGAAAATGTAGTTCTCTTTCTCTTACCTTCTGACCTAACTCACTTTCTTTTCCAGTAGGAAAATGTTGACTGTGTTCTGGCTAAGATGCAGGGCCTCACGGGGAGGACAGCAGTGTGCCAGAGGGTTCTGTGTAGGAGGCGCATTTCCAAATTATGCAGGCAGCAGGTCATTCCAAGGCTGTAGGCCAGATGCTGTGTGTCCTCTGGCTTGGAAACACAGAACTACTTGGAGCTGAGCTACCATACTGTATTAGTAAGTATTTCCTGCACTCATGAACACTTGAGGAGCAGAACTCCCTGGAGATGTCTGCATCTCGTCCCTCACATCTGGCTTTTCACAGAGGCCAGATACTAACTTAGACATCCTGGCTGTGATTCAGGATTACCAAAACCCACTTCTAGACTGCTTTTTGATTGTGTTGAGAAACAACAGTCTCAAGAAAGCATTATCTAGAAAGAGGAATGCCTTCACCCAGTCGAGCTTCCTCTGCACAATGAGTCCCCTTATACTCCTGCTAGGCAGATGTGAGCCTTAGCAGCTGAAGACATGGGAATACCTGCGGGTTCTTTGTAGCTTTACTACCAGGTTTGATCTCAATCGCAATTTCCTAAATTATGGTTACATATAACTGACTGTTCACGTTCTAATCTGTGGTACTTTTTGGCATACTATTAACCTGTTAAAAAGGATAATGAACCTTCGTTTCTCAGTATATAGTTTACATGATAAGAGCCTGATTAAGAAAGTATTTTTAAGCATTTTAAGTCATAGGAAATGCTATTAGAGATTGGTCAAGATAAAACACGTGCAAATCTACATTTGCTCAAAAATGGGCTGTGAGTTATTCTCAGAACTCACTGCTCTTTGCCCTCCCTGTACTTCGCTGTTCAGTCTTCGTTCCAAGAAATTCAGAGCAGCTGTCATACCACATCTTAAAAAAAGGAAACTAAAGAAATATAAGAGACTTGTTTAAAATAGAGCTGAGTTTACTGTGCAAATTTTCTGATGGCTCTTAGGGTTCCTTTTACTATAAAAAGACTGTTTTCCCCATATTTTCCTAGTATTTTTGGCTACATATGATTGAGGAAATCAACTGGGGATAATTTCCTTATTAAACTAACATGTTCTGATAGAAACAAATTTTCAGTCTCATTTTAAACACAACAAAGCCTCTTGGATTAGTCACATGTATTCTCACCAGTCACCTGAGATGCTGTTTAAGTAGGTTGCAGTTGTTCCCTTCATGATATTGGGAAGCTAGATGATTTCCAGATATGCCAGCTGTGTGGGTTTAACACTGAATTTTCATAGAATGCAAAGATTTTGTTTGGGTTTGTGTCTGCAGTAATTATTCTTCTTCCTTTTTTTAAAATCAAATGTGCTAAGGATTTCCTTTTATGCTTTTTTTTCAGCCATTTGGCTGCTGGCATGTACCTTTCTTTTCCTAAATTTACAATAGTTGTCTTGTGACATATTCTGCTCTCAGTAGTACACTGAGTTGTGCAGTCCTTGCTTGGACCAGTTTGGAACAGGCCCCTATCCCAGAACTGGTTGTCTTCACGGAAGTTAAACACTTTTGACAAAAAATGCAAATATAGCTGAATAAAATCATAAAAACTAAAAACCTCAAGAACAGGGACAAAAATTATTTCTGACAGTGAACTACATGGATACAAAGGACTCACTTTTTTAAAGTTTGTTCCTCTATTTAAGTCTTCTTAGTTTGATAATTCTTTTAGTTCTCTCTTTACTTGAAATAAAAACAATATCATAATGCCTTTTATGATTCTTTATTCCTCTGGTGGGGGGAGTGGTAGCGGTAGAAACTGTAAAAGATATTTCTTCTAAGTTTATTTTAACCTTTTCCTTAGCCCAAGTCATAATCAAGTCACTTTCTAGAAAGTGGAAAAGAAAATGTTTCAGTCAAGGAATGAAAATTAGATTATGAAATTGAGTTGCTATGATAGTATTAGGGATTCATTTTTTAAATTTATTTTTTGTTATATCAAGGTATTTCTCGACTTATAAAGTACAGGAAATGAAAGTTTCTGGTAGGCGTCTCTGTAAATGCACCTTTAGTATCACTTTAATCTCTAAAATGTAATTTGGTTTGTGGCTTTTTTAGGGGCCTCTTAATAGATTTGGTTTTTCAGAGTAGCCCAACATGCTTTTCTAGAAAATTATGTAGACTCTGTGTTTAAAGAAGATATTTATATTTTGTAAGTTTTAATAGTTACATAAAGAGCTTATTCTTTTGAGACCTTTGCCATTACCACTAGAGTTCCTATGTAATCTCTACAATACCAGGGACCTTAATTTTTATGTTTTAAACTTACAGACTTTTTTCTTTTGATAGAGACACCATCTCTCTCTTATGTCTATTTTGACAATGTGACTGGCAGTTTATCGGTTTTCCAACTCATAAACTTTGTTCTTGTTGAAGGTTAACATTTACTATCAACTTTTCATTAAAACTGAAATTCAGAATCATCTTTAGAAAGGAAAAGAGACTTGACTCAAGGCTAAAAACAGATCAGAAAGAGAAATAATTTTTTAAAAATTTATTACTGATCATTCTCCCAGGAAGATGAAGTAAGTGTTAGGAGAGACCCTTCCCTGCAGTGGCAATAAACACAGCACACTGAATTAGAGCATAGACCACGGACACTAACTGTATGGGTTCTGACCCTGGCTCTGCTACTTATTGCCTCTATGACTTGGGTAAATTCCTAAATTTTCTGAAAGTCTCTCTCTGTATTGGTAAAATGGAGATGATACCAGAACTAATTCTTAGGAATGTTATTAGAAATAAATGAATTAACATTTATAAAGAGCTTAAAACATAGTATAAAGTAAGTTTTCTAAATAAATAGTTTTTAAAAAAATGAAAGAGTGATTAAAACATTTCCTCTCCTAAGATAAGGTAAAGAGACAACCATCTGAATGAGAAAATATATTTGCAGCAACACATTTCTTAATTCTGACAACAGCAAATGAATACTTTTCCTTCATTAACACTATGCTCCCCATTCTATATAAAACCACCTCTTATACCTATTTGTTATAGCAATCACATTGTGTTGTAGAAAATAGGCTAGAAAAGGAGCATTTTCTCTATTTAGAGCAAAGAATTTTATTTTTCCATTTTCTTTATTTACTAAAAAATACAAAGACAATTTAACTGACTTAATTTGTAGATCTTGTTGGCTAAGAATCGGAGTTTGACGCGATTTTATTCTTGACTTACAGCTTCTAATTTCTTTATAACAGTTATTATTGTCTTAAGATCTGGAAAAGACTGTAATTCTCAAATGAATATATCCTATGAGTGGCAATGAGTTGTTTAGGTTGGAATGCCACTCCCTATCCCTTTACATTCTGAGGGCTGTTGATTTCACACCAATCACATTCGATCTCTTCCTCTGGATTACTTACTGGTTTCTTCTAACTTTAAGTATATAGGTATGGATGGACTCCTTTGTTTTGAATCAGACACTGAAACTTTTTATTTCATTGTGCTATCAAATCTTGTTAACACCATCTCTTGTCCATTGTCACTTCACATCCTCAGCCATGTAACCCCATATCTCTGGCTAACTACAAGATTTGATTTAGATTTCTTTTCATCATTTGAAACTCTCAAGTTCCAAAAATTAACTCATCTGTCTTTTGTTATTTTAAACAAGAAAAGCCACATACTGAGAAAAGATAATGATTTTGACAAGGGACTAATATCTTGAATATATGAAGAACTTCTATAAATAAATAAAAAATAAATAAACTATTTATTTCAGCGATAGAAAAGTGAGATGAGAACATGAACACCTTAAACAGCCATTCCAAAGAACAGGAAACATGAATGGCCAACAAACATGTAAATAAGTAAATACAAGGTAAAACCACCATGAGATGCCTTTTTCACACTCAACTAATTGGTATATATGAAAGTATGACAATCTCAGTGATTGATGTAGATGTGGAGTAATGATCATTCTCATACTTGGGTGGTGGGAGTAAATTTTAGAGCAATCACTTTGGAAACAAATTTGGTATCACCTAATAATATTAAACATATGCACATCCTGTGACCCAATGATTTTATTGCTAGTTATTTAGCATGTGTACTCTAGGAGACTTGCACTAAACTGTTTCAGACAGTCATGTTTATAATAGCAAAAACACTGGAAATGACCAAAATGTTTATAAATAGTAGGGTAGATAAATAAATTATGACGTATTGAATCAATGGAATACTATACACCTAGAAAATAGATGAACTAAAGCTACATGAATCAACTAGAATAAATCTGAAACACATAATGTTGACCAAAAAAATGCTACTCCCAGTAATTCATATGGTGTCATTTCCTTTCTGATAGATTATGTAGGGATGTTTACATGTTCACTGTTGTAAAAAATAAATAAATAAATAAATTTTGTTCACCATTCAAGATAGTGATTATATCTCAGGATAGGAAGGGACTTAGTAAGGGACCAAAGAAGGCTTTGAAGATATTATAATCCTCTATTTCGAAGGCTGGGTGGGACGACCCCTATAAATCTTTCCCCTATAAAATCAATCGATCCATCACATACAGTTCTATGTATGTTGTAGTTTACGATTGATACATAAAGAATCTAATACTCAATAACTATTCTTAGAGTTTTAAGATTAATCAGTTAAAGAGTCTTCATTGCCAAATGAGTTTTTGTAGATTCTTCCTTTCAGTCTTGAAATATAAGCATTCCACAAAAGAAAAGAAAGTTAAGGTCAGAAGTGTTGTTAGAATCAGTTAATATGGGTATTTGTTGAAGGTATATCGAATGGAATTGTCTTGCTAGTTAAACACTATTTTCTTAATAATAATAAAGCTAGTTCTTTATAACATCAAATATTTTATAACTAATGATAATATACTCCTGGAAGAGCTCAACTGTACAAAGATACGTAAGACAAGTATCAGGATAAAAGTTCATAGAAAGAATGTAGAAAGAAGGAAACCACAGATATGCTTTAGAAACCCAGAACTTTCCAAGGCTGCAGACTTGGATTCATGTAGCTGCTTTCAGCTTTCTCCTGAAATGACTGGATACTACTAAAAACATTAGGGGGAGATGGAAAACAACCTGCAGACTCTTATAACTTTATGAGCTTTTTCTAGCTGTTCTACAGATCATTGCATTTGAGGGTGGGGTTGGCACTGAGAAGAGTAGAAGGAAGGCTTGGTGTCTTCTTTTAACCTTTAATTGTACCAACAACTCTGGAGTTTTCCTTGAGTTCTTTTCTGACCTTCCCCGTTTTTGCCATCTGGTATGTAGAGTATGACCTTGTGTTTCCACATTCCTTCCTTTTACAAAGTTAGAGACTCTCTATGAAGTTAGAGAGTATAGAGAAACATGTATGTTCAACGAGTTGGGTGATTTATTATAGATGGTCACACAGTTTACTGAAACTCATTAAAAGCACTCAGCTTTAAAGCCAAATACAGAAACACAAAGGGCTATGACAGTGGGATGGAGTGGGGATTGTTATGTATTGCTGCTGTTGTTGAAAGCAGAATGCCTCATTAAAGCTTGCATTGTACGAAATACAAAAAAAAAAAAAAAGAAGATAAAAAAACCTCTACCAACCAACAACAGCAACACAAAACCCGGAAATAATCCTGATAAAATTCACTAATGCTTCTGAAATTAGACAAACGTCTTATAACATTGGTCGTAAATGATTTTATGACATGTTCAGATCCTCTAGAAATAGAAATTTTCTTCAACTGCTCCTCTCTCTTGCTCCCAAATTCTAAAGAAAAGTTTAGAATATGGAGTACTAAATTTAAAGATTGTAATCTGTTTGATTTTTCACCCCTTTATGTCAGCTCATGAAGTTTGATAAACATTATTGATTAGAGAGGCATTATTAGAGATGATTCAGGAAATAATAAAAAATGTAAAGTACTTTGCCACACAGGAAGTAGGAAAGCCATGTTATTGTATCATTATTCATATTTGCTAAGGTACAAATTCTTTGTTAGAAATAGGCAGAAGAACTTAGATTCCAGAAACAATGGTTAGACCCGACCAGAGAGTCTATTTTTCTTTAATTCCTACAAAATGAAAAAAAAAAAAAATTGATACTATGAAATTGAGTCAGTTTTATTGTAAAATAAAACATGCTGATCCCAGTTTAATAGATTTAAATTTAACTATTTATTCAATTATTCAATAATGTACCAAGTATGTCATGTTTACATTTTTTTTCCTTTTAATTTTAGAGCAGGTCAGTGGAGTTGAAAGAAATTCCTATTTCTGAAGGATTTTAGTGTCATAGATTCATTTTATTCTTTGTTATAGAGAGCAATCGAATATAGGGAAGATGGGTAAGAGGCATAGAAAAGTGGAACCTAGGAACAAGGACCATTGCACAGTGTAAGAGAATAATAATCTAGTCTAGATGTGCATGCGCATGTATACACAACTATGATATTTGTTTCTCATATGGAGTATCTATCTACCTCTAAAGATTGATCATTTAAAATTTAACTTAAGTTTCTTCTTGAGCTTCTTGCCCACAAAAGACTTTTAGGACTGTTTGTCATTGGGTTCTGGATTACTTATTTTGATCAAATCATTATTCAGTCTATTGATGACACATATATTTTGTGTTTCTTCTTTTTCTCACTATGTGGACTCTTCCCAATTGAAAATGAAGATTGTTGTGTCCACTGTATCCTGGCCTGCTTGTTCTGTGAATTTCTAACCCTCTGCAATATTGTCCTGGGACAAGCTTCGTGTGGCATATGCACATCAGAAGCCTGCTGCTGTTGCTGTGGAGATGAAATGGGGGATGACTGCAACTGCCCTTGTGACATGGATTGTGGCATCATGGATGCCTGTTGTGAATCATCAGACTGTTTGGAAATTTGTATGGAATGCTGTGGAATTTGTTTTCCTTCATAAATATTTATCTTTTGTTTATATTAAAACTGGAGAGTTTTTTAAAATGTTTAAGGAGGAAGAAAAAGCACATGGCAAGATTCTCATGAAGCAACTCAGTATTTGCACTGTTAACTCATTTTAAGTAATCTCAGAAGACCTTTATTCTCTAACCAAATCTACATGGTTTAATATGTGAAATTTTAACTACTTTTAAACTTTTTTATGGGTTACAATGACTGAGAGACATTTTGACCCCTCCCCCCCGAAAAAAAAATGAATGTCTCCTCCTTTATATGCATATTTCTATTTCTTTTAATAATTCTCAGGAGCCCCTTGCTCCAAATGTATTATTTTCAGTGGGTGTTAAAACTAGACATTTATTTTTGATGTTTATCTATTAATGGTTAACAGTAAACATTTTTTACTTTAAAATAAACTTTGAGAAACAAACCCAAACAATAGTTGGGCACCCAGTATTGATCTCCATTGTCTGTTCTCCACTTTCTCCACTTGTTCAGCAGACATTGGGTGCCTACTGTGTATAATCTCCTGCTGAGACTCAGAGACAGATGTCATTCAGTTCCCATCCGGAGGAGAATACAGTTTAACAGAAGAAAAAGACCTATAAAGAATGAACCATTCCAGAAGGCATACTGAAGTGAGGATTATAAGAGAATGAAACTCAAAAACCTATAGGAATACACAGAAAAAAACAGCTAATATCTACTGGAATATTCAGGAGGCTTCAAGAAGAATGTAGCATTTGAGGAAGCTTCTTAGGATGAGTGATTCATCTGTTTGAATTAATTATTTAGATTTAGGACAAAGTTTTAGGTGAACAGCCTGAACTCTGTGTGCACTTAAGCAGTTAAAAATTTCTTAAGTAAGTATTTTCTTTAGTCATAGGACTACAGCTTATATTAAGAAAACTATAAAATTTAATTTCAAATATTCATTTTATTACATATAATTTAAAAATTATTGTTTGTGATAAAACAATGATTTGCCAAATAAAGAGCTATATTTTATAAAGAATGTGGAATACTTTTGATGAACTGCATTTAAATTAGGAGATCTTTAATATTAAAATTCAATATTTTGATTTTGATTTATTCAAAAGCTTTCTTTTTTAATTTCATAGCTGTAGGTCTTTTTTTCAGAGGGTGGGGTGTACGTTTGTTTGTTTTGGATTGTTTTTTAACCAATGTTATATTTTATAAACACAGTTAATCTTCAGTGCAAAGCATTCGTTCTGATGCAGTGGGAGTCTCAATATCCACTACTGTGACCAAATTTCAGTATTGCAATTTCATGTAAAACTAAACCAATGTGGCGGGTTATAAAGAACCTTAAGTGTACTGAAATAAGTCAATTACATGAGTAAGTGTATAGTTATTGAGATAGAGACTGGTTGTGCAGATAAAAGGGAGAGAAAATTTTCATACTATGAGCTTTCCTACTAAATTTGATCTTCCCACAGTTGTAGTTTTGTTTGATTTAATGTAATTCCTTTTAGAGATTTTAAAAATATACTTTGGATTAAGAGTTATTTTCAGTTCTTCTTACTGGATATCAAATTAATAGTAAAACAAATAGTAAAAACAAATATTTTTTAGGAAGCTTTTAGCAAATCTCAACTTTTAAGAGAGATTTAAACCTAAAGCATGGAAAGGCTACCTTTGGTTTTTTCTTTGAAGTGAAACCTAGTTTTTAGTTATGTCATTATTTAAAGGACTTTAAAAAGAACATACTCTTTAATTCCCCATTTAGTGCTATTTACACACACAAACAAACACACATACCTTTAAAATTTCTGTTTTAAATAGAATTCTAGTAAACATATGTCTTTCTCATCCTTGTCTAAAGAGCGTGTTTTGTTTGTTACATCAAATATACGAATAGCTTTGTACTATTTTATAGTAACCAGAATCTGAATATTTACATATACCCAGAATTAACTTAGGCATATATATTAAGATGTGAGAGTGTCATCTGTGTATTGACATATAAAGCCTTCTGATAACCTGGAATTGTTAAAATATTTCACTTTTTATCCTGCAGAATTTTCTAAGTGGTTTGTCTAATATTTAAATATATTCTGCTACTATTTGAGATAAAAATATTAGCACTTTTAAAATAATGTTTCTCTATAACAGAGAACATTAATAGCAGAATTTCTTTTTTCATATTTATATTCACAGTATTTTTCCTGTAGTCTACAGACATTCCATAAAGTGCCTTGTATGATTTTTTTAAAAAGTGAAAAAAAAAAAGTAGGCAAATGTGAAAATAGTTTCAATATGTTTTAGAATTTCTGTATGAAAATGTTTTGTTGATTATATGGCCATCATGACTAAGTGCTATATTTACAGTTATAAATTTGGTATCATTTTAAATGTGGAAACTTAATCTTAAATATTTTTAAACTGGACCTGTATTATCCTGAATACATTATTTTAAATAAAAAAATGATTTCTCTATTGTGCTTTAGCATATTTTCTATCTAATTGATACACTAATTGACTGATATTTGAACAAATTCAATTATAATTTTAAAACCTGAGGCTTTTTTAAATCTTGTTACTTCCCTTTCTAAAGATTTCCTAGTCTTCTTATGTAAGTCACATGTCTTATATGCATAACGAACTATGAAAGATTCAAATCAGTTTATACTGCAAATCACAACTAAGATTTGATTTCAAAACATAGTGTTTTTAAAAGATTTGTAATAGGTCAAAATTGTACCTTTTTTTTGTAACTTGTTTCTATTTATTTGTTTTGGAATTATCACCTAACATAAAAACTAAGGTAATTTTTTAATATACTTAAACATGAAAGGTCTATGAAATTAGGTATTAGACTTAATAAATTTTACCCAAAAGTAAATCATCAGAAGTATTTTCATCTAGAGTTTAAGTTGGCACAATTTTTAAGTGGTAGGAAAGTTTTAGTATTTAACCCCAAAATAGCTTTATTTAGGAGGCTTTTTATTTATAAATATAATAATTTAATTTTTGTGTTCTTACAGTGTATCAACTATACCCATTTTTCTCACCTGGAGTAGTCAGTTTTTCTCTGAACAGTTCAAGGAGTAACCAAGGCAACCTTATAGGGTAATGTTCCACATAAATTATATTAGTGTCCTAGATTCTAATGTTAGAAACGTCAAAGTCACGGCCTAACATAAACAAGACGCAAGTCCAGAATCTCTATGGCTTGCCTTCTTGAATTCCAGTTTAAATGCTTAGATTTACCCAACCATCTAATGAATAAGTGTACTTATTAATAAGATTATTTTTTAAATTATTCAAGACCTTTATGCCCTTTCCGATTACTTGTGATTTGTAGGCCTGTAGATTTGTTACATCTAATCTGACAGGCAAGGTAAAATTTCATCAAATACTATAATATCCATTTTTCTCTTTTGTACTTTTAAAAGGCAGTTAATATATCAATAGGGTTTATTCCACACTTACTATTTTTTTAAATCAAGGATTAAGTACTATAAGGGGAAGTCCTTTTAACCCTTCATTTCCATACTTCCTTTTAACCTATAATTTTTTACTCAGAAGAGTCATCTAACACTAAGGAAGTTTCAATCCAGGGAAGAAGTCTGATTTTGATATTTCCTATGAGAAAAATTTTAGTTCCTATAGTGAGACTACTAATATTTACTTGCTTATTTAAGATTACTTTTAGAGATTTTGGTCAAAATGGAAGGGGTTGTGGAGAGGGCATAACATTATGATATAGCCCTAACTGGAGGGTAGTTTTTGCAAAAGCTATCACCGATGACTAAACCCATCATGTATCTTCTTCACATTGCAAAATTCCCAATGGCTACTCCCTCTACTTTGAATTATGAATCAAAATATTGTATAAATAAATTGTAATGAAGTCAATGGACAGTCTTGAGGTAAAAAGAAATATAAGCAAAGCCAGAGCCAAGCCCCACCTAGAAAGCAGGATCTGTAGGCAAGCAGAAATCTACACCACCCCATTCTTCATCAAACAGGGACAGTAGTGTAACATTTCCACTGGGGCTATAACTATAGCTCCTGAGCTGCCAAATGTTAACATGAGGAATTTGCTGCCTTCCAACTGAACTGTGTCTACTACTTCTAGTTCCATTGTTTTGCCATTATTTATGCTCTCCATCCCTTACCTCAGTGCTCACGAAAAGAGAATCCTGAATTTAGTTGTGAGGTGATCATGAAGAAATCATTTTTAGATAACCATCCTTTGTG
>NW_011888987.1:1806661-1826946 GCF_000151845.1 Pteropus vampyrus | reverse complement strand
AGTTAGCGCATCCAATAAATATAATCATTTACATGCACGAAGCTCCCTTTGAAGTTAATAGGACCTATGGAAAGGGGAGTTATGCACCACGAAAACGGAGTTCAACAAAATATAGTTCTTTCTTTTTAACACGCCATGGTATTGCCACCACATTGGGATTTTCTTACTGCTTATCATTCCTTTGTATGTGATGTTTAAGTTGGAGTTGAGTGAAGTGCTCCATGTGTAGAGGAAAGATAGCCAGAAAGAGAGGATGTGATGATTGGCAAACATACACTCAGGGGCCAGCTTTGTAAGGTAGCATCCAAAAGTGATTGGGCCTGACATTTTAGAACTTGTTTAACTTTTCAAAAGGAATCCATATCCATTTCCTCATTTGATCTTCACAACCCTATGATTTATCTAAGATATATACTTTTACTTCCATTTTACAGATAAAAAAATAGGAGGACACATTTCTGAAGTTTATTTCCTAACACAGTTCCCAATAGACCTAAGAAATCTGGTTTCTATTCCCAGATCTTCCCATTAGAATGGTATATTTCTTAACTAATCTTACATATAACTTAATATAATAAATAGATTTAATTGCAACTGCTCTGCTTAAAGCCGAAGTGGGGAGATGGGGATTATTATATATATTAAAGACAAAGTATAGCTCTACAAGTAAGTGTTCACTTCCAGGCAGGTCTTTGTGTGAGATTCAGTTGAGAATGTAATTATTAGGAAAATAGTGAAAAGCAAATTCAAACAAATTCTAAGTTTAACTTGAAAAATTGAAAAGGTTCTTAAGTCCTATCTGATGCATAAAATGGTGGAAGCAAAGGAATTACATTCCAAAGCCAAGAAAGAGGGTGTACAAAAGCAGCTGATTCACTTGACATAGTTCATAGCCTTTTGCAAAGGAATAAAAGCCTGTTGAGCAGGGAACCAAAAGATCTCATTATAGGATGAAGCAAAGCCATATTAAAGCTTGTGCACTAGTAACTATGTCTAAAAACAGCCTGCTGTTTTATATTGAACCAATACATTTCTTAACTTGGTAGGTTGCAGTGTAAAAATGTACAGAGCTTGTCTGCTGGATGCTATGCCAATTACAGATGTGGTAGAGTGGTGTCAAACACCTACAAATAGTTAGGATCTCAAGCAATCTTAGAATGAAACAAAAGATGTTTTAAAATGTCATTTTAAAATCCAGAAAGCGCAGTTCAACCTGTGTGTAATGACTCTTAGAATCTTGAGATCAGCTTTGTTATATAATTTAATGTGGACATCATATGATCCCTCAATCAGAATGCACATTTCTTTCAAGGACATGAATAGTGCCTGAGAGATAAGGAGAATATTTTTCAAAAGGAACACCTTCAGATGACAAGGCATCTGTGATCAGCTCTGCAGGAACTGTTTTATTGGTGTTGAGGTGAAGGAGGAGGGAAATACCCATGAATACATTTTATATTAGATTTTGTTAGATCATCAGAAAAAATAATTGAGCATATTTACACAATTACACGTTAGTAAACTATTCTGCCAGCTTAACTATAATAAATATTCTGGTAAAAGTACATTAAATAGCAATCCAAAAGCAATTTGGCTGCTGAGGACATTATTTTTTACCTAATTATTCACAAATTAATGAATAAAATTAAATTCCAATCACTAAAGAAAATGAAGCAATGGTTAGAATCAGAACTACAGATTAGTTAAAGCAAAGATATGCAATGCATAACAGAATTAAAGCATTTCTTTTATTCAAACTCGGTGCTTAAAAAAGAACAAATCCATCATCTTGAAATTTGACTTGTAGCTTGACATTAAAAATAATATGAGTAGAATTTTCAGTGGGGTAAGCACAAAACTAGTTCAAGTTGTGTCACTCTCAATTACTGTACTCAGGTGGTGTGCCCATTAAAATTCCCACTTGTGGGTTTCACTCACTATGCAAATGGGGTCATTACCTGGAGAATTTAATTGGTTATGACACTGGGAGTAGGAATTTTCTTTCAAAATAAGCCCACTTACATACATTTTCACTAGAAATTTGATGGTTATATATACTTTGGATTGTTTTGCTCTCTAAATATTTACTAAAATTAGACTGTCTTTGCTTACTTCTTACAAATAATTCAAAGTGGATGCATATTAACTTGATACTATATTATTTGTCTATAAGGTTAGTTGGAATAAATCTTTTGTAAGCTGTATTGCTTATCAAAATATTACAAAAAAAATCTTTGTTTCTTTCACACCACCAATTACATGTGGGTACATTTCCAGTAAAGATATTCATTGTTTAATAGAATACATTTTCTCTTTCATAATAGTTTTAAATATTTAATCTGAGACACTTCTCCCATTTTTCTCCTTTTTTGTCTCTTTAAAAAAAATGTACAGTTCAAAAGTTAAGCTGCCCTCTTGGATGTATAATATTTATAAAATTACTGAAGATTCATGTCTACAACACTTTCAAGGTCCTTATATTCACTGCTGAGATGAGGGCATTAAGCTGTCAGAATTAGTTCTGAAGACACTTCCACCAAGAGCTATGAGACAACTGAATTTAAAGAGAACAAACAACTGAATTACTTCATTAAGTATACAAATGTCTAATCACTATGTTGTACACCAGAAACCAATATAATATTGTCAATTGTAACAGAAAAATAAATTTAAAAAAATAAAGAGAACAAACAACAAATCAGTGTAAAAGTGCAGCTCTCCATACACCTACCATCTGTTTTCATTGTGGTGATTTCAACTGGAGAAAACCTGAGTTTATAGCTACCCTAACAAAAATATTGATAATGACCTAAGTTTACAATGAATACTAAAATTACAGTGTGGTTTAGTGTATATAATATTAAACTGGGCAACCAGGAATTTACTTCCTATAAACTCACTACCAGCAGTTCCCAGAGTGAACTTGAAGTATGAACAGAATTGTTATAAGTATTTATGATATAATCTCAGAGAAGCAGTAACAATTCCTTGAAAGAGAAAGGCCATGCAGTCTAAATTTCTATTATTGTAGCAAGTTGTATGACAAGCTAAGATTTTATCACTAGCTTATCTGGACCTAAAGATAATATTTTTTCTTTAATGTAAAAATGAATATTCTAAAAGCAGAGAAAATAATAATTCCAAGAATGATAGAAAAATAAATACTACAAATTCATGACTGGACCATTGGGCAGGAATTTTAACATCTGTAACTATGGGAAATTTCCCATAGAATATCAAATATGGATCCAAGTCTCTGACATTCATTTTTCTATGATATTTCTAATTGTGCCCGGAGGATAAGAAGGAGTTAGCGCATCCAATAAATATAATCATTTACATGCACGAAGCTCCCTTTGAAGTTAATAGGACCTATGGAAAGGGGAGTTATGCACCACGAAAACGGAGTTCAACAGAATATAGTTCTTTCTTTTTAACACGCCATGGTATTGCCACCACATTGGGATTTTCTTACTGCTTATCATTCCTTTGTATGTGATGTTTAAGTTGGAGTTGAGTGAAGTGCTCCATGTGTAGAGGAAAGATAGCCAGAAAGAGAGGATGTGATGATTGGCAAACATACACTCAGGGGCCAGCTTTGTAAGGTAGCATCCAAAAGTGATTGGGCCTGACATTTTAGAACTTGTTTAACTTTTCAAAAGGAATCCATATCCATTTCCTCATTTGATCTTCACAACCCTATGATTTATCTAAGATATATACTTTTACTTCCATTTTACAGATAAAAAAATAGGAGGACACATTTCTGAAGTTTATTTCCTAACACAGTTCCCAATAGACCTAAGAAATCTGGTTTCTATTCCCAGATCTTCCCATTAGAATGGTATATTTCTTAACTAATCTTACATATAACTTAATATAATAAATAGATTTAATTGCAACTGCTCTGCTTAAAGCCGAAGTGGGGAGATGGGGATGTGAAGTATTTACCTGCTTTGTCTCTTGTCTCCTATCTTTCCTACCTTCAGTAGTGTGAGCTCTAAGGGAAACGGAAAATCAGAACTACTGTGTTTCTCATCTCTTATTGCATGCATTAACCCAAAAGTCAATATCTCATGGTCTTGTGTCTACTTAACAATGATTTGTCTTTTTTTTTTTTTCTAGATGGATGAGGAATCAAAAATTAGATATTCTTCCAAAGATAGTTTGCTGGTCATTTGCCATTTGTCCCTCCAGATCTGTTCACTGTTTCTGCCTGCTTTGTGTCAGGCTACCTTGTATTTTGGTTTCTAGTTGGCTTTGGCTGATGACAAATGCTGACCAGAAATCAGAAGGTAGAAGGATAGAGAGAGGTCAAGGTAATAATTCCCACCCCTTCCTGCCAGGCAATGATTTTTTTACAATTCCGTTTTTCTTACAAGGTGCTCCTGTGCAGCAACCCCTATCCCACAGCTATAGCTCCATGCTCTTGCCCCTTCAGGCATGAAGAAGTAATGTTTCCCACTGTAACTAGTTCCTGGCACTTTAAACTCCCTTTTTGGTTACCTTACAAGTGAATATTCCTCTGTAAACAATCTCTTTTATTAAATGCTCTTCAATTAAGCCCTTTGAGTGAGCCATCTGTTTCCTGCCAGTACTCTAATGAGGTAGTGAGGAAGTGTGAGTTTGTATGTATGCAAATGCACCCAAATCCTGAATCAAAACTTGTTATCATGTGTTTCTAAGATTTATCAAAATAATGTAAATTCTGGTGGTCTCTTAGATTTTTTTTTTAACATGGACAGTTAGTCAAATCTAATATCATCAGTAGACACGTCTGAAATTTACTTAGTAATTTCAGGTTCAATGCTCACACATTTTCATGCTAAGATTTGACACTATAAAGAAGCTGGGAATGGGAGAGGAAAGTGCTTGTAAACAGTTTCACCTACAACCCGAAATGATTCAACCATCATTATTAATAAAAACAGTCACACAATAACCATTTTAGCTTGAAAATTAATCTCTCCAGAAATATTCTATTTGGGGACCCTATATGAATGTAACCAATAATAATAAAACAACTTATCATGACATCCATTTGCCTTCAGAGTTAAATAATTCCAAGCTAAAGTAGGTCTAATATCAACTTTAGACATCCAGTTCAAACCTAAGTTAGTAAATTGACAACATTTTAATTGATGCCTCAAATATTCAATTAGTAAGTGGAGAAGCATTTACTGGTCACCTGTTTGTGCTAGACCCTGTGCTGATACAAATGATAGCAGAGTGTTCATCATTCTCAGTTGAGAGAGAGAAGGAGAGAGAGAGAGAGAGAGAGAGAGAGAGAGAGAGAATGCACATTGTTTGATAGAATTAAAGAGTTATAATAGAGACAGGCATAATTGTTATGAGAACAGAGAGGTGAGAGTGACTAAAGCTCCCTAGGAAAGTTAGGAAGGTTTCTCAGAAGTAAACGTTTGAATTGGGATTTGGAGAAAAAGTAAGTACTTATTTATATGTTCTGAAGTCACAACGATGTGGAAAGGATAGAGAGTAGCAGGCAATGGGAAGAAGCAGAACTGAGTCCATCCAATAAGGCAGCACCATAAGTGCCTTACTGATGGTTTCTGTAAACAATGTGAAGCCTTCTGAGGATTTTAATCCAGGTGATGGTGATATCAAATTTATATTTTGACATAATTTGATTGGGGGAGCAGTATGGATGGACTAGAGGGGATTAAGAATAAAACAGTTAAAAGATTGTACATTTATTTTTGCAAAAGATGGTGAGGGCCCGAACTAAGGCACTGACTATAGCAACAGAAAGAGGGAAAGTGAATTTAACACATTTCTGGAAGAGAACTGAAAGATAATGCCAGAAGAATGGACACGTTGAATGGGCTTGGTGTTTGAATAGAAAACCAGCTGTATGAATGTTAAATAAAAGTCTAGTTCACAGAAGTTTTAATGTACATTGTTACAGGCGGCAAATGCCATGTTTTCATTAAGTGAGATAACAGATCTGAAAGTGCTTGTAAACAGTTTCACCAATAGTAGAAAACTTCATCAGAATTCCATTTAGGGTTTACATGGTGGAGATGGTAGTGTACGTGGGTGTTCATGTGGGTGAACTAGTAAGGCAAAGACAGAGTAAAATCTTCCAGTTCTCTGGTTTGCTAAGGATGTATGCTAATGTATGTAAGCCAAAGTGTGGGGAGAAGAACTGAGAGGAAGACAGGAACAAAGAGACATAGACAAAGGATCTCTTGAATGCCTGATATATAAGAAGTGCTAATTTATATATTTGTTGAAGTAATTCATGAATATAAAAATGAATGAATATATGCATATATATACATAGATATATATATAGAATGAATAACAATGTATAAAATGGGATATGTATTACAACATTACACTGGATTATAATGTTATAATTAGCATAATAAATGAGAGGAGAAATTTCACTGGACTATAAACATAGTAGTTTGTTCATTTTTAAGAAAATTGACAGATCACTAACCAGTTACTGATTACTAATTGGTTGGTTAAATAAATTATCATCTAATTGGCTTAATGAGCAAATGTATTTCAGTCATAAGTCTTAGGTAATGTATTACCCAAATCTCTTTGGTTGGACTTTAGTGAGTAAATCTTCTAGAGTTATATTCTTGCCAGCCTTTGCCTTTTTGAGCAACCTGATTCAAATTTTCAACTGGGTGTGTTCCCACTTTTGTGTTAGTCTGGAAGGGTGTTTACTGGCCCCAAGAGGTTACCTAATTTGTCTTAATTTCTGTGCGTCACACTTTCTGTTTCCTTAGTTCCAATAAAATGACCCAATCCTTCTTTAACTATTTTACTCTTCACAAAAATTGCAAAATGATCATTGAATTAAATTGTTTTCTTAAAAAAAATATTTAAATTCACATTGCAAATACTAATAAAATTTCAAGGAGTTCTTTAAAATATAGATGCTTACTAAGATTAATATGGAATAAGGGGAGCTACCAGGGCAAAGGGAGCCACTTGAGTTCTTCTTACCCCTAGTGGTAGAGGCTGGTACTTGAAGGGAATAATAATGCAACTGCCCAGCTAGAAGTTCAATTTGTATCTGACAACTGAATAATAAAATATGAGCTGAGGGCTTTTATCTGTTTATAAAACTATTTAACAATTGTTGAAAGTATGGAGGACCACAATGGGAATCCAAACCATAATAGTGGAAACTTAAATTGGCCAAATTTTTTAATGTTGTATATTCTGATTTTTTGAGTGTGTTTGTTCTATAACCATGGCATAGAATAAAAGAAGTCACATGCTGAGGCTTATCATATATTATAAAGTAAAAAGGTTGCCATTCATCTGGATTATATTTTCTTTTAGAAAAAAACACTTTTAAAAGGTTCTTTGACCTAAAATGTAATAAATTATACTCAAGTATATAGGTGATACAAATAATTAGGCAGAGGTGATACCCAAATTTACCTATTTAAAAAAATATTTCAATGTGCAGTGTGAGTCCCAGGCCTGGCGGGTCTCAGGTCTGGCTGTGATTTGGCCCTTGGCTAGAAATAGGACCCGGATTTAGAATGTTACGTGAGAGTAGTAGGGCACCTGTGCCTAAAATATGTAAACATAATTCAACTTATTGTATCACATATGTGGCTGAATGCCACTATTGTACTCTGATATATGTGGAGCCATGTGGTTGCCTGGGCAGCAGAAGAGGAGCACAAGTAGGGGAGCAGAAGAAGAACAGAAGCAGAAGCGCACTCCCCACAATAGAACTGCACTCCCTGCAATAAAGTTGGTGCCTGCTGTTTCAATCTCATATCTGCCTCTTGTACATTCTTCCAACTGGGCGTCTCACCACCGAAACCTTCCCTTCTCGATCAGCTTAGCACTGACATGCAGTGTTAGCATTTTAATCATTTATTCTTTACAGACAAGTGTAATATGATTTCATTTATATGTGGAGTCTAAAAAACAAATAACAAATCCAAACAAATAAAACAAGACCAGACTCAAAGACACACAGAACAAACTGATGATTGAAAGAGTAGAAGGGAGTTTGGTGAGCAAAACAGGTAAATAGTATCAAGAGGTACAAACTTCCAGTTATAAGATAAACAAGTTGTGGGGATGTAATGTATAGCACAGGGAATATAGACAATAACATTTTATTAATTTTGCACATGATAGATAGTAAGTAGACTTTTTTATGGTGATCACTTTCTAATGTATGTAAATATTGAATCACTATGTTGTACACCTGAAACTAATATAATAGTGTATTATCAATTATACTTCAATTTTCAAAAAAAAGAGCATCCGCCTAAGATAAATTACTTTTTCTGAAGTTAATATTTAATAAGAGAGAACATTTTACTTTTATGCTTTCTTAAATTTTAACAAATATGATTTTGAAAAATATCAAAATTCCTGTATATCTTTGTAATGAAAAAGTTATATTCTTTTTATGTTCACTGAAAAATTCTCATTATGTCGAATTTGGAGATTGTCTTTCAAAAAGATTTTCTAAATGAAAAAATAATGGGATAATACATTGCATAATTACATTCTGAGTTTGCATTAACAAAGTATTATAAGTTTTAGAACTAGAAGTAGCACTGTGGTTGTCAGATATTACAGTACACACAATTTTATTGTTACAGAGGAGACAACTGCCAAAAACATTTCAGTTTAGCATGATAACTTTACCTTAGCCCTGTCAAGAATCACATTACAATGCCAAAGTATTACTTTGACTATATATTAAAAAACAAATAAATTTGTTGAGGTAGAGTTTCAAATCCTCTCAGAATCATGTCATTACTGGTATTGTGGCTAGGAACATGAGAGCTCTGCTTACTCCATGGGAGATTTGCCAATAGTGAATGTCTCTCATTTAATCAGAACAGCTAAAGGAAAGTTAATGTTGATTCTGGGTAATACAAGGAGTTTACCAGCATCACAGCAAGGACTCTAGCATACTCAATTTACACAAAAATATAAGTATATTTAAAACAGGATCCCTTTCTAAGCCATTTAAACATATTCACATGAGAAGTTACCTGCAGCCTCTTTTTCTGTCTAGTGGTAAACCTCTCTGAAAGACTGAACTGAACTCTACCTAAAAGAGGCTGTATTTGCCTCCAAATAATTAATTGCAGCCATTGTTTATTCAAATAATGGAACTTAAAATCTTCTTGTGTGTGGAGTAAAAAGTTATTAGAATGTAGACAGCAGAAGATGCAAATAATTGGGAGATTGTTCCAAAACCATTCAAGAATCATTGACAAGTTCATGTCCAGTATCTCTGTAAACCTAGGTACACTACTGTCTCCTCTACAGCTGCTTCAGAATGCCAGGGGAAATTTTGCTCTAATTTCTTGAAAGACCTATGAATTCTATCAAGAATTTGCTGCACACTTTGGAAAGATTTTACGGTATAGACATGACTACATGATAGGCTTATATCCATAGCAACTTTTAAAGTCTAAGATGCAGAATAAAGACTACTACCTTAATCATACCAAAAGGCCATATCCACATAGGCAAGATTGTATGCAAGGTTCACAGTTAAACTACCATAAAATTTAGCTGCCGCTTTCATTTGAGAAATGTGGCAGATAAAAGCAGTTTCAATATTGTGCCATTGCATTAATGTAGATGTCGCACAGATACATTAAATTTTTTCCTCTCAACACCATGCTCCAAGAAGGTAGTAAAAGTATTATGTTTGCATGATACTGATTTGACATGTAGTCTGAGAAATACATGAAATGTTGTATTTTTAAAGGACTTGCCTTATGAAAAGTCATATTTGAGAGAGTGTGGAATCAATTCACAGGGATAGTTTATGGTCTAGGAACTCTTACAAGGTAATGGGAGAAACTAGGATACACACACACACACACACACACACACACACACACACCTATATAAGTTCTGACAGAAGCAATGTTAATAACCTATATTGAACTTCATCATGGGAGAATAATAAAAATTAAAAATACAATCTCTATGTTTATATTTGTAAGGTATCCACTTAGTCTAAAAACCGTTTATATCATTTTCCGGTTTGCATTTATATCTTTCGATTGCTTCCAACTCAGTTAGATATATAAATTTCTATCATATTCAGATAAGCTACACATACAAAGATAAGATCCATTATAAAAAGATCCCAGAAACTATGAACATTTTATGGTGTATTGATAAAAATAAGATTGAATGTGCCCACCTATATTATGGAAGAATATCCAGAATAACTGAGTTGAAGAGGTTTGCTTACACTTCTCTAGCAAAATCTGACTGTAACACATACATCAGAATCCTTGCTGTCTACTTTTAAGAAGAGAAACACATGGCAAAATAGCCCAGTTAAACAGAAGACATGGTTAGGGAAAGAAGAGGTAAATGTGATTATAATGTACTAAGAAAATATTGGCAGTGTATCTGACAAAAAAAATTCATAGAACATCAAATTGTGGCACAAAAGACTATCATATCACTGCAGGGCCTTGATAAAGAACACTGTTCTCAAACGTAAAAACTCTTTTTTATTAGAGCTATGAGAAATCCTTTTACACATGAATTCAGAAAGTTTGGATGTCATAACAGGTCTGGTATCTCCACAACATGTCTTCTGTATTAAAATTTTAAAAAGTTGCAATTTTTTTCTACTTGCTTGCCCTGGTCTAGCAATAGCAATTAATATCGTAAATCAATTCTATTTCCTCTGAAGTTACTTGTAGGATGAAGCATGTCAAGTTTTTTAAATTGTGAAAGTTTCAGAGATTTTATGGCAGCCTAACACCTGCTCATGGAGCTCTATTTCTGGCATTTAGATCGGGTAAAATATGAGAAACTCAGAAACTTATATTCAACCTTCTTTCTTATATACAAGCCTGGAGCATCAAGAGGGAAATTGCAGTTGTAAAACATTTCAAAATAGAAATTATCATCTTAATCGCTTAACATTATTGTATACATGTTGCCTTTATGTGTACAATAATTTTTAAGGAATAATTTGCAATGTTAAATTAATTCTGATAATACAGAGTTTGTATAAACAATGATAGCACTTAGAAAATTTAACACTATTAACCTGTGGAGATACACACACACACACACACACACACACACACACACACACACACACAGTAATATATATGTAAATTATAGCAAAATCCCTGAACTTGAACATCTATCTGTATCATCTGCATCTCTCTTCTCTTTGTATCTTATCTATGGACATTTTTCTTCTTATGACTTTTTGCCTTTCTTTTTATATTAGAGTTCTATTTTCATTCATCACTCTTCATTTCTCCCAAATTGCCTATTTATAAATATCTTCTCCTAAGTCTACCATCCTCTTTGCCATGAGCTTTTCTTCAATGCTTAATTCCCTCTTGACATTATCAGTACCTTCCAGTTATGTTTGGCACACATTTTTAAGTGGTTACTTTCTTCTAGGCACTGGGAAGATGACATGAATCAGAGTTGGCTCCTGAATTTCCAAAGCACAAAGTAGACTGAGAGAAATAAAGATATGAATAAATTAGAAAAAAATGCATTGTAAGAAGACTTAAAGAAATATGAAAATTGTATGAGATTACAAAAAAATTGAGGTTTATGAAAACAAAAATTATGATGAAAATATCATTTAAGCCAGTCCTTGAAGGATAATTTTGAGTTTCCCAGTCAGGCAAGGGAGGAAAGGAAGGACACCTGAAGAAGAAGGAATAGCATCTACAAATACATGAAGCTTTGGAGAGCATAGCATGGCCCAAGACCAGAGAATGTACGATGTATCTAAAAAAACAATTTATATGGGAGAGATAGGGTGGAAAATTAGACCGAGAATATAAATTGTGACCAAATTGTATTTTTATGCCATGTCAACCAATTCATATTTTCTTCTATGTGTAATAATTTAGAGTGGGAAAATACAGTTTCTAGTTTGTGTTTTAGAGACATCATTTAGGCAAACAGTTATTGTAGATGAGGAAGAGAGTAGGGAGAAACTGAGGTCATAAATGAGACCACTGTTTTAGAGAGGTCAATGGTTGTCTCTAACTTAAGACTACCAAAGCTTTGGAAGTAGGGTTAAGAGAATGGGGATAAACTGTTCAAGAGATATATTGATGATCAAACAGGTAGGACGTAGTAATAGAATATAAGAATGAAGATTAGGAAAAAGTCAAAGATGACACCAAAATTTTTATCCTGAACTATCTATAGTAATGTCACTAAGATAAAGAACATTAGATGAGCAGAATGTGCTGAAAATGAACACACATGAAAATTAAAATATTCAGGCAGCTTGACATGAGAGATGAGTTCTCAAAAAAAAAGAGGTCAGGACAAAAAAGTAAACTTGAGAGTTGTTTTAGTAGAATACAATTGCCCTAATTATAGAGGCTGAAGCAGGAACTTGTGTTTGGCTTATTTAGGAGGTGATCCAGAGAGCAGGATTGAGAGATTAGAGAGAGGGAGATAGGTAAGGAGGAAAAGCTAGTTTGAAAGTGTTATTGAGGCTGTTACCGTGATATTTAGGCACAATTTTGCCAGTAGCAGCCGAGAAAGGCACAGAATGCATTCCAGAAATGTGCACCTAAAGGAGAAGAGGCAGGGACATTGATCTATGAACTCTTACTTCATTGGCTGACATTGTCCCAGAGAGTGTTAAAACCCTACACCTGTAAGCTGTACTTGCTCTAGCCAACCCCACTCCCACAGGATCTGAGCATGAAACCCTGGTGCAGAAAGCTAGTAAGGGGATTCTTGATGCCAGATTTGGTTAACATGAGATAGGTGGGCACCCACAAGGAACTATCTACCCCATTTACAGCTGAAAACAGAGGTCAAACTTAGAGGATGTAAGTCAGGGCACCAGATATGTCTGCTCCAAAAGGTCACAGCAAATAGACCCTAGTTGAAGCTACTCAACTTGATGAGATCACCACAGTAAATATGTAGACAGACACATCTTGACATGGTCAGATTTCAGAGTAAACCCATTGATAATGCAGAATACGGTTGTATTTATTTCTATATGCCCTTTCCTAAGAAATAAGTTCAAAGCTTTCATCAAACTCTCAAAGTGCTTCTCCTTTAGTTTTAAAAACTTAAATTTGGAGCAAGAACGGAAGTGTAGAAAAGCAAAGAAAAAAAAAGATTTAAAGAGGAAAAGATGGAGAAAAAAGTGTTAAGTGCACAAAATTTTAAATCATAAAGGCTTGAGTTTGATCTAGGCTCTATTTGAATTGGAGCACATTGCTGCATTCTCTGAGCTTCATTTTGCTCTTCTGTGAAATAAATAGACAATAACACTTAGATCATAGGAGTGTTGTATTAAATAAAAATGTGTGCAAAGTACTTAACGGTAAAGTAAGTGCTCATTAAATAATGAACTATCAGAAAAGTAGAAAAACACCAGGAAGAAACTGTGTAATAGAATCCAAGAAAAAAATTATAAAAAGAAACAAATGATAGTTTCAGTAGGCAAATATATAAGAAGATGTTTAAATAAGTTCATTGGAATTTTGATGATTTTGTCAAGAACAATCAAAGTACAATGATTGGGTAGAGAAGGTTAGGAGGTTAGTGGTTTAAGGAGTAAAGTATTGAATTGTTAAATCAGACTCACACAAATCAGATATGTCACCCAGTATCAAGCTTTATAAATAATTTTAAGGATATTCTCAATCAAAGCATAGATGAAACAGAGAGATCTGGGGTTTCCATGTGGCTTTCCAGATCTCTCTTCCTACAATTAGACATGCTATCTCTGGCCCAAAATAATATATAAGGCCTCTAAATAAGGTTTTACAGAGTTATCTGACATAGTCAGGAGCATTTGACTTATGAAATACATCCGTTTTACACCCAGAGTTCTATAATTTATGGTGCATTCTTCAAAGAGGCATGCCTTATAAATCCATATCATATATCCTAGGACATTCTGCTGAGCCATTTCTGTGGATAAGCTGTCTTTCTCCTATCAAATATTATTAGTCTATTTACATATAAGTCTAGTAAAAGATTAGATCAATCTATTTTTCTTTATTTTCTTTCACTCAAATGTGTTCCCCACCCCCAAGGAGACTGAATGGATCCTAAGTCAACTGCTTGGACTTTTTCTCCTCAGTACCCTAGTCATTGTTCCACTTACTTCTAACTCAAATTCCCAATCATATTTTTCTTTCAATAGGTAAATAATCATTTTTTATTATTTGGTATATATGCTTCCAAAATTTTCTTTAAATATTTACATGCTTATTTTTATACTTTGGTTTTAGATATGGGTTTATACTGTGTGTGGTATGTGTGTATTTATATATAATTTTTTTCTTAACAGTATGTCTTGGAGATCTTCCCACATTATATCATAAAAACTTACTTCAACTTTTAAAAAATATCGATAACTCTGAAGAGGCTGAGATTTTACTCTATTTGTAAGTTAAAAGCTAGCCTGCCACCAAATCATAGATGCTGGCAGAAGACACAAGACTCTTGGGTTAGAAACAAAGAACTTTCTTACTAAGATCAATGGCAATATCCAGAATATCAGCATTTATACCAATTCCCTGTGCTCCAGTCCCCACAGGTAACACAAAGAAGGATAGGCAATGCCTGTAAATACAGGTTGAGTGACTCAAGCTTAGAGAACCCAAATCTTTATTAATTGGCAATAAGTAAACATGCTTTATTTTTCTGCTCTGGAGGAAGATATTATGTTTAATATATTGGAAGGTAAACAAACATGGTCCACGCTCCAGAAGGAGATACTATTTCTATCTTCCCAGGCTATTCATTATACAAACATTTTTGCAAGACCTGCAGAAATGTGAGTGGTGCTATGGAGGATATTCTCCCAACAAACAGTTTATACGATTTCACAATATGGACATCATTTAACCATTTTCCTATTAATAGTTATTTATGGTTAAGATAGAACAAATTCTTTTTCAAATAATTATTTCCCAGGATTATTTATTTAATGAGCCAAAGTTCTAAAGTCATTGTCAAATCGTTTTATTATTTTTATTTTATGTGATATGAACTCATTTTCTGAATGCTTATTTTTCAATGCATACTTATTTTTCCTTCTCTTAATTCCAGGTCTTTCTCTTTCTACTGTCTAGGAATTGTTGAGTTGTTCCATTTGGCCCCTTTGGGCCACCTTGTCAGAATCAGGTTTTGGTTGATGATCAGTGACTCCTGACTGGAAATATTTCAAATTGATTAATTGAGCCAATATCTAGATTGAGTTCAGGCTTGGCTTGAAATCTGAGTTCCCTCACTCCTGCCTCACAAGGTAAATATCATCATTTAAACCATAGTCCTTAGTGTTCCAAAGCAACTATTTTTATCTGCTCTCAAAGTACAGTGGGAACTGGGTACAGGGAATAGGAAAGAATATCCTACACTTTTTTTAAGAACTGAGGCTGATGTAATTTTCATTACATTGCAGTAAGTGAACTTCTTGCTATCTTAACCTAAGTCTAGAGTCCAGTCATCCCATGGCCTCAGCTTCCCTTACCTCTTTGTGTACCTATTCGAGACTATTCCATAGTGCCATTTAGTCCTGTTTTGAACATATATAGATAGATACATAACGTAGATCTCTCTATATATCTTTTCTGTACAAAAATATATTTCTGTTTTCCACATTGCTATATATTTCAAGTAAAGGAGGACTTTAAATAATAAACTTAAAATGCTACCTTGACTAGAAGCAAATATAATATTAAAAAAAGCTAATTTATAGAACTCGATAGCGAAACAAAACAACATAACAACAACAACAACAATAACAAAAACGATTAAAAAGTGAGCAGAGGATCTGAATAGATGTTTTGTCAAAGAAGACATACAAAAGGCCAACAGGTACATGAAATGATACTCAATATCACTGATAATTAGGGAAATGCAAATCAAAACCACAATAAGATATCTCACATCTGTCAGAATAGCTATTATCAATAAATTAACAAACAAGTGTTGGTGAGGATATGGAGAAAAAGGAATACTTGTGCACTGTTGATGGGAATTATAAATTGGTACAGCCACTATGGGAAATAGTACAGAGATTCCTCAAAAAAATAATAATGGAACTAACATATTATTTAGCAATTCCATTTTTGAATATTTATCTGAAGGAAATAAAAACACTAACTCAAAAAATATATATATCTGCACTGCCATGTTCATTGCAGCATTTATAACATAAATGAAGAAAATGTGATGCACACACACATGCAGGAATATATTGTTATAAAAAAAAGAAGGAATTCCTGCCATTTGCGACATGGATGGGACTTGAGGTCAATATGCTAAGTGAAATAAACCAGAGAGAAAAAGGTAAATGCTATATGATCTCATTTATGCATGGACTCTACAAAATGCAACAACAAAACAACAAAAGCAAACCTGAACTCATAGATACAGTGAACAGATTGGCGGTGGCCTGAGGCAGGGTGTGGGCGAAATGGGTGAAGGTGGTCAAAAGATAAAACTTCCACATAGAAAAAGCTAATTTACACAGAATTGTGGAAATGCATGTGATGTAAGTCTTTTGCAGGTTATAAACTGACACCTAAAGTTTAGGATTAGTTTTGAGCAGGGTTCAAATTGGCGTTCTTCTACAGGAGAGCACTTATTAATTACATTTCTAACCTCAGAACTTTCTTCCATACTTTAATAATTTGATGATCTTAAAACACATATAAGCTTATGTTGGACCTAAAAAAATGAACGCTTTTTATCCCACTTTCTAAGTTTTTCTAGCTGGGCTAAAAATCAAATTAACAGAGACAGATTAACAGGAGAAAATCAACTTTTTTAATACATGAGCATGAGCATGAGGAATTCACATATGCATGAAAATTCCAAGGACAGTGAGGCAACATTGGGCATATATGACATTTTGGATGAAGGTGAAAGGAGGGAATAGGGTATTGGATTTCAAAAGTGAGAATGAGCAATTTATAGATAATTGAGGAAGAATGGAATATATATGGCAGGCAAATTCTTGCTAAACAACTCAGAAACAATGGGACACAGAGAATATCTAGCTAATAGGCTTGGAATATTTCTGACTAATGCCAGGCTGAAGATTCCTAAGATGATTAAACCAAGATCCCCTTCCTAAAGCTGGTTTTTCTTTCTGAATCTCTTGGGCAGGAAAACTGGGAGGGTCAAATGCTCTAAGTCTTATTTCTTAAATCAATAACCAAAAAGCAGCTTCAGAGTAGCAAAATTTGGTTCTCTTCACTTGCCATATATAAAATATTATTATCGGGTCTACTAAATCACAATTACCCAGAATCTAGACCCGACTTTCTAGGAGGTAGAGAGAATGGAAGCAGGAAAAATAGGGACTCAGTGAGCTTAGTTTTTAAGTGTATTAGTTCTATAAATATTAAAAATAAAACATTATTTTTTAGTTCAATTATAACCATGTTAATCCAAATAAAAACAATTAAAAATATGAAATAACATTTGAATAAAGCTTGAAATCCAGTGAAAGCTTTTTATCATTTAGAATTCTGAAAATATATAAAGAAAATAATTTAATTTTCAAGAAATATAGTAACTTGAAATACAATAACATAGCCTTTCATTTCCTATTGTTATTTATAAATTGTATAAAGAATAATTTTTTTAAAAAAAAAAAGGTTTCAAAGTTTGAATAAATTGTTAGGCACAATTAGTAAAGGACAATGCAATCAGACCTTGAAGGACGTTTTTCTCTAATACTGTGTACTTTTTACTTAGATTGTCACTTATCTAGTGACAATGTGAATTAAAATAAGAAATATATGTATTTAAAAACAGCAGACCTACATATTCATATGGGGAAAATTAGATAAGCATAACCAATACATCATTTAACTATATCTTTGTCTTGGAAAAAAGACCTAGATTATTTTTCCAGCCTGTTTTTCTGTTCTACAAATAGATAAAAATAATTCCCTTTCAGAAGATAAGATTTATTGAGTTTTTTTTTACCTGATTCTTGAGAGAAGCTATCAGAATTACAAGATATGAAACTTGCTATTTCACACCAATAATATTTAAATTAATAGTGGCATCCATTGAAATATAGTCCTATGCTGATATTTAGTAGTATATTTTTCCCTGAATCTCTCTAGAACCTTGTAATATATAGAAGTCAAAATCAAATTTTTGCATTTCTTAGACCAGTAAAATTTTCAGAATCAGTTTTGAAAATAAACATAAGATTTTAGACTATTTTATTTTGCTAACAAAAGACATTGAAAAAAACCTTGCTAGTTAATATCATCAAAAGATTTTAACATATAAAACTAATTAAAGTTATAATGTCAGAATAAGTTACAGGTTTTCCCCCAAAATAATGGTTGGCAGCTTCAGAGCAAAACATAAATATATATTACTTACATTTCTTATTTTGAATCGAAACCATGAACACTTCATTGTTGACTTGTTATTCAAAACAGATTTACTGAGAGGTGACTGTGTAGTAATAGGTTCTGTTCTAAACGCTGAAGAACAGCAGTGAACAAGACAATGTTCCTACTTTCAAAAAGATTACATTCTAGAGAGAGGAAATAAACAAATGGACAAGTAAATATATCAGCTAGTGATGTTATAGCAGATGGAAAAAAAAATAAAGCAGTGTAAATGGAATAAGGACTGTCAGAGTGGGACACATGGTTATTATTGTATATAAATATTCTGAAGAAGACTTGGTATAGGGTGAAATTTGTGCAGAGAACAGAAGAAAGTCAGAGAATAAATCATGTTGCTATCTGGGAGAGGGATGTTCCTGACAGAGGAAAAAGCAAGAGCAAAGGTCCTGAGGCAGATACATGCTTAATGTGTCAGAAAAACAGCACAGAGCCCTGAATGGCTGAAGCAAAGTGACTAAGAGAGACTATTTAGGAGAGACTATGTAGGAAAAGACATTAGAAAGTTCATGGGTTACCAGAATATGTAGGCATTGTTAACCACTTAAGGCTTTAACTTTGAGTGAGCTGAGAAGCTAACAAAGAATTCTGAGCAGAGGAGTGAAATGATCTACCTTAAGTTTCCCCCTTCCCAATAAATATTTTATTTTGAAATAATTTCAGATTTACTGAAACTTTGCAGATATAATAATGAGAGTTCCCATATACATCTCACTCGGTTTCCTCCATTGTAAATATCTTACATGATATCTTTGTCAAAAGTGAATAACCAACACTGGTCCTTTACCATTAGCCACATTCCAGGTTTATTTGGATTTTATCAGTTTCCACATTAATATTCTTTTTCTGTTCCATAACCCAGTACCACATTTCTTTGAGTTGGTGTAGCTCCCCAGTCTCCTCTGGTCTGTGATAGTTTGTCTTTCCTTATTTTTCATGACTTTGAAAATCTTGAGAAATAGTGGCCTGTTTATCCTGTACAGTGTCATCCATCCTGGGTTTCTCTGATGTTTTGCTCATGATTAGAATGAGATTACAGGTTTGGTGAAAGAATACCACAGAAATGAATCTCTCATCCTGTCACATAAGAGCATATGTGATAGTCACAGGACCTCACTGGTAACATTAACCTTAATTGTTTGGTTACAGTGGTGTCTGCCACGTTTTTCCACTTAAAGTTACTATTTTTCCCTTTCCATACGCTATGTTTTGGAAGCATGATTTACATTTTAAAAGGATCATTCTGGTTATTATTGTGAGAATGAGTAGATGCAAGGAGACAGACAGTTGGGAGGCTGACGCTGTAAACAAAGAAAGTGATGCTGCCTGTAGTGTGCTTGTCTGGAATAAACACCCACGTAAATTAAAAGAAGATGCCATTTTTACTTGAGAATGTCTTTGATGAAGCAGTAATAATTATTAATAAATTAAATCTCAATCGTTAGGTACAGGACTTTTAAAATACACTGACAAAATTAGAGCACTTCTGCATGCTACAATAAAATGATTGCCTTGAGGAAAAAGTCTTGTATGATTGAATTCTTTCATTCAAATAATTTTAAAGATTTAGGCAAAGTGATTTTGGTTTTGTGTAGTAAAACAACAATATAAATAAATCATCAGTTAAAAAATAATATTTAAATATCTAGACTTTAAACAATATCAGTAATTTTCCTGGCATAAAAAGTAGAAATTTGGAAAAAAACAAATTACAAAAGCTGAACAAGCCACTTTTTTTCATGGTACACCATTTTTTTACATGAAGAAATTACTAATAGGCAAATATAGTTATTCAGACTTGGGTACCTGGCAGACATTATCTTGAAAATGGATGAAGTAAGTCTATCACCTCAAGAAACACAACTGTGAGTATTTGCT
>NW_011888987.1:1802020-1804261 GCF_000151845.1 Pteropus vampyrus | reverse complement strand
GAATGGCTTGGCACTACCTCAGACATTTTTGAGTACTCTGGTACTCTAAGAAATTAAGTGGTACATTTACTAACAATACTCTCCATTCCAAATTTCTCTTATCTGCTCCAAATTCTGAAAAATAGGTGTGCTTCTAGGGATCGCACCTGCGAAATTGCCTTAAGAGAGCTGTCTTTGGAAAGTTTTATGTTATACTCAACACACAACAGAATACTTATTTAGGTCATTAAATTTATAATAACTAATTTTTCTTGTCACTCAATAATTAGAGCTTCTATATTTCCATTTTGACTAGGTAGCATGAGATACCATTTTTACTGTAGCTTTCTATAGCTTTGAGCCAGAAGAAATTCCTATCCATTAGAATTTATCTTTAGGTTGAAAATCCAGGCTCAATTTCTTCCTTTTATTTCCCATTGTTCTTCCATTTCTCACTTGCTTTTTGGTTTCTTTCACTTGCTTACATCGGTATCTACCTTTTCATCTGTGAAGGCTGCTCAAAACAGATTGCCATTAGGTCAGAAGTCACAAGTTTCCTTTAACTTTAATTTGCTTTTCAGCTTTCTTAGCTAAGCCCATTGAACTTATGTTCATACTTGTTGTTGAGCAAGTAAGGCAACACTACAGAAAAGATTTAGGAGTATTTCAACACTTAATGGTTATTCTTCCAAAAGCAAAAATTTTGAAGCAGTTGAAGGGAAGTTGTTTTTTCTCCTTTTATCTTACTGTCTGTTTTGATCAATTTGTCTCTCTTGTAGAGTTATTGAAAAGCTCTCATTTTCCTGTTTATTTGTCCCAAATGGAATAAAACTTTTTGTACACCTTTATTCAACTTTGCTCCTACATACATTTTTATTTTAATCAAAAGCTTTCTTGAAGTGAATGAAGGCCACCTATGGAGCTAGTTTATATCTTTAAAAGCTTTGTTTATCACCCAGAGTGATAGTCCATCATAGAGAATTCATTTTGGTTCAAGGACATATTATTGTCTTGATTGGGCTTACACATCAAAAGAAAGAATTAAAGGGTTCTGATGAAAACTTTCCACCTGACACACAGGTAGCTGAAAGTATGTGCTATCCTTTCTTGGGTCCTTTTGTCACCTTTCTTAGCTTTCTTGTTTTGAAACATGATAATAGTAGTATTTGAGTTTTCTGGGGATTTTTGTTCTATGTTGCATGCTGTGAAAGGATTTTTCTAGGTTCTGCTTCTGGGCTCCCTCTGATCTTGTGATATTAAACACACTGCTGTCTTCCCTTAGCATTACTCTCATCATTTTCTTCTCTACTTGTTCCACTTCTGTCCTGTGTATGTGGGAGGGGGTATAGAAGATGTGAGAGGAAATTTAGTAGAATGGCAGAGTAGGGGGATGTCAGGGAATTATACTGCTGAAAAAAAGGCCACCACAACTTCTAAAAGAAAAAAGGATAGACAGTACTGGTCTTTGCATTTTTTTTTCAAAATAACCACAAAAGTTAACTTTTTTCCCCAACAAAGCCTTTAAAAAGGAGTACTCATTTATCTTTGAATTTTGATACCCTCTAGTTCCTAGAGTTGAGTCCTAAATTCATGAAAATTCATGGTTTGTTTTCTAAACAGTAGAGAATGATTTATGCGATGCAAATCCCATATTTTCTAGTAAAACCGATGTCATTTTGACCTTGAAGAACTATGCAAATTGTAATGAAAATAAATACTTCAATAAAGCATGACATCATATCTTGATTCATTTTGCTTTGTGTGTATTTAAGGAAATACTAGAACTTCCTTCTGATAGTTTTAATACCTTGGGAAATATGTTGACTTTTTCTTTCTGTCTTGCCCTGGGGTCATGTTTGGAAATTCCACTTAGTATTAGAACCAGATTTGGTCAACAACAACAAAGAAAAGGAATGTTGGGTTATTTTGGGGTTAGATACCACTTTTAAATATTTTCTTCTGCTAGTCATTTTGGTGAGGAATATATACACAAACATAAGCAAAAGGTAGCAAAATATTGACAAACATCTTGAAGAATAGTTAAATATGAATCAATTTTTTTATGCACAGGGAATCTTTCTAGTATTACTTTCTGCTGTTCAAGCTGCAGTTTAATCTTTTTTTTGATATAATTTCCTGGAATGACTGGCTGGAATTATATAATTAAAACAATCTGCATGTGTTAGCATAAATTTGATTGTTCTAGATGTTAGGACTAAATTTAATACTAACCATGATAAGTATAGTTGGTAAAAAAAAAAA
>NW_011888987.1:1790187-1801195 GCF_000151845.1 Pteropus vampyrus | reverse complement strand
GGTATTCTTTCATATAGTTTTTAGTTTTAGTAAGTGATATTGTACATAATATTATTTTTTCCACTCATATCAAATTTTTAGGATCTGTCCATGCTGTTTTATGAGTATCTCATCAATTGCTCCTACATATAGTTCTTCCTATCATACTGATTATTGGTTATATAATAATGGGTAAATTACTTAAACCACGACTGATTTTCTTCTTATATAAAATTAGTGATGATATATTCACCTCATAAAATTGTACAAAAATTAAATTAACAAATGCATGACAGGTACCTAGCACATAAGAGATTCTCAGTGAATAGGAACACTTAGTATATATTAAGAAGTTCACTATTGTTTGGCAAAATAGGGTAAAGGATAATGGAAGAATGTGGAATAATAGAGATATTCACACATCCTACCCACAGAGATATGGCTTACCCATGTGATAAATGAATTTTTCTAATGTAATAGAGTTAATTATATGTTTCTATTATGTGTCATGTTGATTCTTGACCTTAAAATTAGTAGTTAAAAGGACATCATTCCTAGATCTGAGTTTTAAAATCCTAAAATTTAGGGAAAGCACTTAAAGCATTTTGTTTAAAACAAAGTGAATAAGCCTCTGAATGTGGGGGTGGTGAAAGATAGGTCTGTTCTATATCAAACATTCGTCTAAGCTTAAGCCAAGACTATCACTCTCCTCTCTTATTTCTGTCAATCTCTAAAGTAGAAGAAAAATGATCATCTCATCTAGCCCCCTCACCTTCAGACTCTGTATGAAAATGACTATTAGTCTAGTAGGCACTCAGCCTTTCAATTCTATAAACAAATAGAATAAAACCTTAGCATCTACTTTACTAACAAGCTATTCAGAAGATCATGCCTATCCAGTATGTTATAATTTGAGAACTTTTTAACAATAGGGAGCCGTCAAAAGGCACATATATTTTAGAACTGAGATATCAATATTGTAGCCACTAGGCATATGGGGCTATTTGAATTTAAATTAATTAAAAGTAAGTATAGTTAAAAATTCATTTATTACATTGCACTAGCCACATTTTACCTGTTCAATAGTCACATGAGTCTAGTGGCTGCTATATTAAAAAATCCAGACATAGAACTTTCCAATCATTGCAGAAAGTATCACTGAGAACAATGTTTTAGAAAGCTCATTCTAGTGGCAAGCATGGAGAGTACATTGGAAGGAAACATGACCAGAGTCTAGTTAGAAGAACATTTTAGGAATCTCGATAAAGGATTCTTCTGTGGAACGGGAACAGTAAAGATAAAGAAGATAAGATGAATATGAAAGACATTCTTTATTTTTGTAACTAATTCTTTAAAAATATATTTATAAATAGCTTTATCCTGAAATTTTTTCTTTCTTAAGTAAACAAATAAAATTTTAATTATACTACCAAGAGAATTTTTGAAAGCTCTCAATAGGTATTGCCAGATTGCTTTACAGAAAGGTTGTGTCCATTTGACCTCATACCAACACCTCATTGACAATGAATGTCATCATTGAAAACAACTTTTCCAATTTGATGTCGGCAAATGAAATCTCATTTTTAAAAATTTTTATTTTTCCTGGCCTATCTTTCAAATCATTATATATTTGACAAATTAATACTCATACAAACAAAACTACCTTTTCTTTTGCTCATTTAAATAATATTGGTACATTTAATGATCCTTCTTTAGATGCTAGTTTACACACTGCATATATTTGAAGTGTTCTGCATGTCAGTGAAATAGCGTTCATGAGATTCTTAGGATCAATTGGATGAGGTAACATTGGGAACTTTTACAGTAATATAGGGATGAGATGTACTTTGTTTTAGGTGATGGACATAGAGAAAAAAAAGCAACAATTTAGACAAGAGATATTTTGAAGAAATCATTAACATCTTTCAAAGATTGCCTATGATATATGGGATAAAGAGTTATAAATGAGAAAGGCTTCTGATTTTAGCCCAGAATGACTGACAGACTTGTGGACTCATGATTAAGACAATTAAATTGGGTGGTGAGAAGATATGTTTTGGAAACACTGATTTGAGAAAATGGATGCATGACCAAGTGGAAACTAGCAGGTATTTGGAGGCAAGAAATTAGAGTTTAGGCTAGAGGAAAGAACCAGCAATATGGTTTCGGATTTAGAGGAGAAAAAAAAAGTACTCGAATTAATAAATGGAGGGACTCTCTGAAGATGTTTAAAGAGAAAGAAGCCAAATCTCCAGGTTTGGACAATTCCCTTCCTCTCTTCTGAAATTCACCATGCTTTTTATATGCACTTGGATACAATTCAGTCTGGGAAAGAAAAAATAAATAACATACTACATAACTTTCTTTACAGGTAATCAGCTCAGAACACATCTTCATCGAAGTTGTGCTACATTTGTTTGTATTCTGATTTCCATAGCCTCCTAATAGTTTACCTGCACCATTCCCAGTCTATTCTCGACACAGAGGTTCTAATTCCTCTGTGCCAATAATGTTACCCTCTGTCTAAAACCCCAAGTAAAAGTCAACATTCTTTCCAAGATGTCCTCCACACTCAACTTGATTACATGGTCTACTCACAACCACCCACTCTCTGACCTTATTGGCTGCCTACAACTGCCCCACTCATATTTTCTTTTCAAGCTACACTAAACTCCTTGCTATTCCTCAATATGTCATGCACACTCACATCTCAGGACTTCAGCTCCAGCTGTTCATTCTGCCTAGAACGCCTTTCCCCCACTTATCACTTGGCTAATGCTCTCAGACTTTTCAAGTCTTTGCTAAACATTTCAATGCATTTTACTCTGACTATTCTGTCTATATCCTCCTCAGGTAGAACCAAAACTTCAACCATTACTCTATTTCTTCTTTTTATCCATTGCATATCCCTTTCTAATATACTGTCTAATTTACTATGTTTATTGTCTATTTTTCTTCCTCTAGAACATAAGCCCCAACAAGGCATCTGAAGTACCTGAGCACAAAGCCTGGCACATAGTAAGTGTTATATAAATATTTGTTGATTTATTTCTTTCCTCCAAACTGAATAACTTCAGTTCTTTCTACTTTTCCTGTTAAGTAACTTGCTATTTTTACCACAGCGCAGTGCCATGCTCATAATTCTAATTTTATCTTTTTTTTTTTTCTGAAAGTAGTGGTCTTGATGCTGTATTTTCATCATTTTGTATTTACATTTTATATAATCCTCTGGCCTGCTTGTCTAAATGACATGTGTCAGGAAAATTGTGCGTACCAGCTACTCACACCTGTCTTCCTGATGTTTGATGGTTTGGCTTACTTAGTTTGATTCACTTCATAATTCTTTGAGAAATTTGGCAGAGCATTTTCCAATGGTGTAAAAGCATTTTCTATGCACTTGCTGATGGTGTGACTATTTCCCTCTGGTGTTATAGCTTTTCAGTGGCTTAAAATAAAAGACTGAATTATTCCTATACCTGGCAGTCTTTATTGCTGCACTTCATCAATTCAGTCCTACTAAATCACTAATTTATTTTACTTACATGCCTACATAGGCATGGTGAAAAGAAATCTGCAAAAATGCCACCAAATAAAGTGCCTTCTTTATTGCATCCCTGGCATTTGTATAGAGCAGAAGACTTCTCTTGCAAATTCTCTTATATTTTTCTATAAAACAAAGCCATCTCCTCGATTTGAAAACGGCAACAAAATCATATATACACTTTTAGAGAAAGGCCTTGCCTTGCCATCATCTGAAGGAAGGCTAAGCACATTTCTATGACTCCTCTTCTCTTAGATCTAGGCCACTGTCTTACCATCTTTATAGTAATTTAGTATGTTAGTTTTCCTTGCTATCTTGCTACACTCCTCCTCTTGAAAGTATCATATTCCATGATATTAAATTTTGAACTTTAGAACGCAAAACAAAAGAAAATTAGAGATTGTTTATCTAATTCTTACATCATTTGAAATAGAGTGGATCACAAGACATTGGACTCCTCAGCCATTGCTTTTTCCATAATCACCACACACACATACACACATTTTTTTTAACACAGGGGAAAATATCTGATTCAGACTATTGCTGTCAGGTGGATAAAATATTTTCTTCAATTTACAGATAAGACAACTGAGATCTAGAGATTTTATGAAACTCTCTCAATGTAACACTTAAATTATTGCTGGAATTCACGCTGCTCAATTCTTCAAATGCTCCAATTTATAATGACATAAACAAAACTACTTAACATTAAGCATAAGTGAAAATCATCATAATTAATCTTCTACTCAAAGGAATTATTTTATTTATAAATATTTACAGAATTTCTGGCATGGGGTTTGTATTTTATATTTTGGAGGAATACCTATTCTTCAAAGTATAGGCACTGTAATTTTGGGTTGCTCATGAAATATTTATTAATGCAAATGCCAATAAAAATAATGCCATAGTGATTATGCTATTGAATCATTAATACTCTGAAAGGAGTAATTTGTAAATTGATACACTGTCACTCAAAGTGTTAATTTACCACATGTGGGTAACAAATTACTTCTGGAATCAGGCTAGGAACAATTGTCAAGGCTCTCTGAAGTTTTCCTCCTGTGTAACATTCGCATTCAATCAGTTGCCAAATCTTGTAGAGCTATTTCCACAATACTACAATGTGTCTCATGTGTATTCCCTATTTTTTTTTTTCATTGTATTGCTACTGTTACCACCTAAGTTAAGGTCTTTCATACCTCTTCTTTAGACAACTGCATTAGTAATTTGTCACTTCATTGTCATTTCCTCTATACTTCAAACTGTCTTATATACCTGCTGGATCAGCATTCTCAAAACATGGCTTTGCTTCCTCATGGGTTCCTAAATGAAACTCAAACTCTGGGCCTGCATTTGCACACCTGCATGTGTACATTCACAAACACACACATACACAATCGTACACACACACACACAAACACACGTGTTCTCAACCTTAATGTACTTTAGAATCTTTAGTAGAACTACAAACATACCAATTCTCAGTAGTTGATGAAGAGTATGGTTCAAGCAGCAGGATTTTATAAAGCTCCCAGGTGATTCTAATGTGCTCTCAGGACCAAGAACCACATGTTTTGTTGTTGTTGTTGTTGTTTTTAACATACTAAAAGGAGCAACTTGTTAAAGGGAAAATAACACTTAAGAGTTAGCAGACTAGTGCTCACTTCTGGATTTTGCCTTGAAGAAAAGATCTCCAATATATCAGGTGCAATTCCACTAAATCTCATTTACTCATGTGTAAATGCAACATAAAGTAATATGGCCAGGTTAATGTATTTAACTAACATTAATAAAGCACTTATCTGTACTCGGCTCAGTATCTGAAGCTGAAAATTTAGCATTGAACAAGAAAAACAAAGCCTCTGCTCTAACCAACTTTACAAAACACAAGATACAATAACTAATTTAAATAAAACAATTTTCAAATTACCATAAAAACAACGAAGGAAATAACTGAGGATATAAGAAAAAACTTGGTGTGAGGATGGGCACTATAGCAAAGAGAAAAGTCAGAAGTCACGATTCTCACATTTTAGATGGTCTTGATCTCAGTTTTGTAAAAATCAGCAGGTAGGGGGTGGCTCCATAGTGTAGTGGTTAGCACATCTGCTTTACATGCAGAAGGTCCTGCGTTTGTGCCCCAGGTGGAGCCATGGACCACACCCCGGGTGCGCCAAGCCCCAGGTGCGCCAGGCCCCAGGTGTGCCAGGCCGCTGGTGCATGCCGCAAGCATGTGGGAGGAGATGCCCTGCCTTCAGAGATCCAGTTCTTAAGGGGAAACAGCAACATCCATAGGTCAAGGGTGGAAGGGGGAGGGGAAATTAAAGAGGAGAGGAAAAAAAATCAACAATTTGACAACACTAATAGAGGGATTTCCTTAGGGTTTCATATTTAATGTGTAGCATCTTATAGACTGAAATTTCTACTTTGGCAGCATTAAGCAAGAGATTCTGCTTCCTTGTTTTCTACACTTTATATACCCAAGTTGTGATGAAATAGATATAATCTACTTTTTTAGACTCTTTGAAAGTAATAAAAAGATTGGTTTAGGAAAATTAAACTCAAAATAAACAATTGTCTTACTGTACAATGGGGCTCTAATACTTAATTCTTTTCTAGAGCATGAGGAAAACTGAGTCCATTGTTTTTGGAGCACAGCTTTTGGACAAATATGAATTTCTCAGCCTTATAAATTGTCCAGATATTGGTAATCTTTGGTTACTTGTCCATACTGACAATGTGAAGATGCTACTTTCTCTACGTGGGGCCATCTTGGTCTAATCTCTTATAGTAGTAATTCTAAGGATCTCATTTAGAGATGAGAGAAGCAATACTTAGATCAATTCTGAGTCTTAGAGTGTCTTCTGCTTTATAAGCTATTCATGAATTAGAAAATCTTGTTAACAAGTCCAAATGGAATAGGAATGGGAAAAGATAAGAAGTGTGAGCCAAGATACCAAGCCAAGCAAGTCTGGAACTATAAATTGGCTACCATCTGGAAGAATCCCACAAGTCAAGGAGCAAGCTGAAAATAAAGATGAATCTGAGAGTCTAAGGGAATGCTTATCTTTTGTCCAAAGTGGTCCAATTTTGCTGTAGTCTCATTCATTATAAGTTCCAACATTTTGATGCTATTATTAAAGACATTCAATTTCTCCAATGCCCTTGAAAAATTCTCCTGGGGTAATTTTTTCTGTCCTTGTGTATGACTACCCTATATCTTCAGTCAAAATAATAGTAATCATCATTATTATTATTTTTATTATGAAGCTATAACATTTATAGAAGAATTGTCACTTGTGTAGAACTGTGCTAAAATCTTAACCTTTTGGTTTCTTCTCTGCCTCTCTCTAATTTGAAGGCTAAGCCTACATTATGACTTTAAAAAGACCCTTTATAGCCAATTGCTTTGGCAGAGAAATAATATCTTAAGAGGGGATGTGCATTCTCCAATATGTTCTCTCTGTGTGTTTTTGGAAGACTAACATCCTTTCTGCACTTGGGGCTTTGCCTGAAGAATTTCATGTCTCTGATAATGCTGCATGTTTTATGAAGGTTACACAGTCTCAGCGTAGTCAGATTTTATGGGCAAGAAAGCAGCAAACATAGGCTGATTGGTTCTGCTACCCTGAAGCCACAAAGCAGGATCAGGAGCTGGCGCTGAGGGGATAAGGCAACAGGGTTCTGGGATCTGGGGTCTGAGAAATCAGGAGACGACAGTGCTTCACAGTGATTGTCCTGAGAGTCACATAAAGCATGTGTAGTCTTCTGACTCAGAGCAAGAAGTGGCGTTCACCTGCTCTACCTAATCAGTCCATCAGGAGTTATAGTATTCTTATTGCTTCTTCTTTTTTGGGGGGGCGGGGGGTGGTGGTCACCTTCTTTAGCTAGAGAGGACTGAAAAAATCTAAACCACTAAAGGATCAAGTACCAACTCCTAGGTATTCTCATCTCTGCCACCTTCCTCTACAGATGAGGAACAGCTGAGTCACAGAAACCCTAACATCTATTTGCTTTTTGATTCATCATGTGAATAGAACATTCACAGGTTTTATTGCTTTAAGTGTACATGGATTATATATTATAACTGAACAGGAGCTCAAACATTAGAGAAAGATAGAGGACATATGTGGACAGCCTAGTTAAAAAAAAAGAAATGCAAAATAGTAGCACTGTTAAAAGGACTTCAGATATATTATTTCATTCAATCATCGTAGTAAGCTTATGAAGTAGATGCTATTATTACTCTGATGTTACAACTATGGAAACTGAAACATAAAGATGGAGCAGCCATCTAAGTTCACAGAGCCACTTAGAGCAGAAGCAGTACTTGAACCTAGGAAATCTGGCTCTACCAGTGGTGTTTGTAACCACTACAACTCTACAGAAAGTTGTCTTTAAATATAATTTATAAATTTTACTTGTATTTGTTTTATGTAGTGTTTCATAAGGTGGAGGAGGTGAGTTATTCCACAGCCTGCCACTTAGACACAAGATTGATATGTTGAAGCATCTGCAAGGTCAACTATCATACTGTTTTGTAAATTAACCTTCGTTGTGCTCTAGTCTGACTGCATTGGGAAGTGAAACGTTTTTCATTTATTCACAGGCAATGCCAGATGTGTCCCAAATGGCTTCCTTCTTGACTATAATCTAACAAACACTGCTCTAAGGCTATATTTTCTTCAGAAGATTGAAATATGGTTATATAGGCTTGTGGGCTACAAAAATACAATAGGATCTGGTCATGTTTGGCAGTATAATTTAAAAAAAAATGCTCAAAAATATTCAGTGAGAAATATGTTAGGATTATTTAGAAAGCATATGACTATAAGGCCTTTTGTGCTGTTATTTCCATGAAAAAAAATGTTGTCTTAGACACAGAAGGCATTATTGTTAGTTAAATTAAATGCCTGAGTAAAAGAATTATGAACAACTTCACTCCATTATGTCTCATCCTAGCCAGGGGTGGCTACTTTTAATATTAGGCAATTTATTATTTTTCTAAGGAGTAGCAAGGGAGCAGTTAGCACATGTAAGTTAAAGAAATATCACAAACACAAGGGTAAATATAATGAAACTCTAATTTATAAATTGGACATTAAATTGCTTAATGTATGTCAACATAAATAATTTGTATTAGACTCATTGTGGTCTGTCCTTATTTCAATGAAGAAACTTTATATATATTTATTACACCCATTAGTCTCACTTTGTAACCTATCTCTTGTTGTGCCAAAAGGACTCTCAATTCATGATTGTAAATAATACCACTTTTAAAGTGGTTCCAAAATGACTCCCTTGGGATATCACTTTTCTATGCATCTTTCATATGAAACGGATATCATTCTACTCAAATATGGTAAAATCTCTCTTCATTGGTATGTGTCACCTGACACTTGGAAATTGTTCAGCAAGGAAAAGCTGAGTTGAGTAAATAAGATGCTTAGATTTATAAAGTACTGAATCCATACTGTAAAGCTACTCTTAACGTTCATGCTTTTGTCTGATTGGTTTTAACTTAACTTAAAAATTAATCCATAAACAAATAAGAAACTTATGGTACTCAAATCAAAGTTAGAAAGGCACAAACAAATTAAAACTGAACAAAGCAGGTGAAAAAGATTATTAGTGTAAAGGTAGAAATTCATGTTTTAGAAAATAGTAAGTTTTTCAGGTAAATCCAAGCACTTATTCTTTGAAAAATCAACAATGTAGACAAATTATCAATTCAATTTTAGCAAAAACAAAAACAAAACCCACACATACACAGAGATGATGTTATAGTGACCATTTGTAATTTACCTCCTCAAAATTTTCTCTTGGCATTAGCCCTGATTTTCACTAAATAAGCTACTTTCCCCCCATCAGTTCAAGAACTTCTACCAAAACTTAGAGAAGGAGTAGATAACTTGGGCTTAAGCCAAGCAGCATTACCTATATGGAAACTTTATGGCCACGTGGCTGGTACTGGTCCCAAGAGAATGACATAGGATATTTGCTGAAGAAAAAGTTCTTGCTCTTTTAAGCTTTATTTGAAACTAGAAATATCTAGGAAATATTTCTGGGAGATTCTATACATATACATATACATATACATATACATATACATATACATATACATATACATATACATATACATATACATATACATATACACAAACACATACACATACACATACACATACATATATATGTATATGCTTGCTGCCAAATAAAACAAATAATACTCTTCTATGCTGGCTTGAGTATATAGCTATAAGTTCTCTCATTCAAAGTGTGGAGTGTAAATTGACACAACTTTTCTAAAAGACAATTGAGAATGTTAAATAAAGCCCAGAAGAAGAATAAAACCTTTTGAAATTATTCCCCCAAAATATTCAGAGTTGCATGTAAAGATTACAGACTGATGCATGTCACAGGGAAAATATTTTTAAAAATTGTATCATTAAAGTCTGGGAAAATACACTAAAATGCAAAATAAAAGAGGAATAGAATTAATAAACATTTAATTTCCCACATTTTCTTCTCTTTGCTATACATTAACTATTGAGTATGCACTGTTTTTTAAAATTACATGTTAAAACTTAAGGTTTGGACTTTTGGCCTTCTTCTTAAAAAGTTTTCCCAAATTTAGACATAACAGATATAACTGGAGCATCTCTTTATAAAATAAACTGATAAATATACAAAATATTTGGTTCAACAATGAAGTACAACATTTATATGTACCTAGATTCTCAGAATCCAGAAATGGAGATCTCTGAAACTAACATTGTTGTTGAGTGTTAAGACCACTCAAAAGCATTAATTTAAAGGCAAGTCTTTGCTCTTATCAGTCCATGTCAGTGGGAAAGCAGTCCCCATGTTGCTAAACCTTCTGATTCTCCAAGGAAAGCTAAAACTGAATGATTAAAGTTAAGCGACAATATAAAAACTTTTAGCTTAATTTAAAAAATAAAATATACTTTGCAAGCCAAAACAGCAAGGCTGCAAGCCCCATTTGTCATGAGGGCCACTGGTTTGCACATTTGATCCCAGAGCATTCCAGCCAAAGGTTATTGACAAACTCTTTTGAATGGATAATATATTCCAAGAGAATCCTTCTCAGGTATATTGTGAATCATTGTTAAAGTTCAGAAATAATAGAGGTTCAGCATAATATTAAGAATTTTCTTGCATGTTCCCCTTGTAGAATTCTCAAAAAAATGTTCATAATACTTAGAAAGATGATTCCTTTCTTAAACATTAGTCCAAAGGGCCTCAAAGAGTGATGATTCTATCCAGAGTCACCATGAAACTTTAAAACTGTAGATATTAGAGAACTATCCTAAGCCTATTGAATCAGAATCAACAAGGGTACAGGCCTAAAATTCATGCTTAGTAAAGATCTATGCATACAGCTGAGAGATACTATATTAGTCTTTGGATTGATTCCAGTGTGTTTGCTACTAAAATCAGGAATAAGTATAAATATTTCTCTCTTTT
>NW_011888987.1:1787588-1789387 GCF_000151845.1 Pteropus vampyrus | reverse complement strand
CCATACTGTTTTCCATAGTAGCTGTACCAATTTGCAGTCCCACCAGCAGTGTATGAGGGTTCCTTTTTCTCTGCATCCTCTCCAACATTTGTTATTACTTGTCGTATAGATTATAGCAATTCTAACAGGTGTGAGATGTTATCACATTTTGGTTTTGCTTTGCATTTCCCTAATACCTAGAAATGTTAAGCATCTCTTCATATATACGTTCCCAGCCATTTGTATGTTCTATAAGTAGACGTGTCTGTTCAGGTCCTCTGCTCATTTTTTTATTGGATTGTTTGTTTTTTTGTTGTTATTGAGTTATATGAGTTCTTTATATATTTTAGATATTAGGCCCTTATTGGAGGCATTGCTTGCAAATATATTTTCCCATTTGGATGGTTATCTCTTTACCTTGTTGAAGGTTTCTTTTGGTGAGCAGAAGCTTTATAGTTTAATGTAGTCCCATTCATTTATTTTTGCTTTTACTACTCTTGCCTTTGAGGTCAAATTCATAAAATCATATGAGTCCAAGGTCCTTGAGTTTCATTCCTATGATTTCTTCTATGCATTTTATTGATTCCAGTTTTACATTCAGATCCTTAATCCATTTTCAGTTAATTTTGATGTGTGGTGATAGGCAACAGTCTGGGTTTATTCTTTTGCAGGTGGCCTTCCAATTTTCCCAGCACCGTTTACTGAAGAGGCTTTCCTTTCTCCACTGTATGTTTTTGGCTTTTTTTGTTGAAAATTACTGGAGCATATAAATATGGGTTTACTTCTGGACTCTCGATTCTGTTCCACTGGTCTGTGTGTCTGTGTTTCTGCTAATACCATGCTGTTTTGATTACAGTTGCTTTGTAGTATAATTTGAAGTCAGGCAAAGTGATGCCTCCAGCCTCATACTTTTTTTCTCAGGTGGTTTTGGCAATTTGGGGTCTTTTGTGCTTCCATACAAATCTGATGATTTTTTGTTCTATTAAAAAAAAAAGCCAATGGAATTTTGATGGGGATTGCATTAAATCTGTATAATACTTTAGGTAATATGGTCACTTTAACTACATTGATTCTTCCAATCCAAGAACACGGCCTATCTTTCCATTTCTTTGTATCTTCTTCGATTTCTTTTAATAGGGTCTTATAGTTTTCATTATATACGTCCTTCAAATGTTTTGTTAAATGTGGTCCTAGGTATTTTATTCTTTATGTTGCAATTGCAAAAGGAATGATTTTTTTCTACTTATTTTTCTGACACTTTATTATTAGAGTTTAGGAACGCTATGGATTTTTGAACATTGATTTTGTATCCAGAAATTTACTGTATTTGCTTATTGTTTCTAGTAGTGTTCTTGTGGAGTCTTTAGGGTTTTCTATATAGAGAATCATGTCATCCACAGATAGTGACAGTTTCACTTCTTCGTTTCTTATTTGAATGCCTTTTATATCTTTCTCTTGCTTAATTGCACTCACTAGGACTTCCAATGTTCTTTTGAATAACAGTGGCAATAGTGGAGAGAGAAAATGCTATTGTTATTTTTATGTTAGAAACATAACATTTGTTAATTTTTCAAACAGTAGGCTGAAAATACAGAATTTCAGGTCATAAGAAGTAATGTGAGATTAGAATGGTCTTGAATGAATTTATTAATGGATTATGAATTTGGCATCAGGCAAATAAAATTAATTTCTGAAAGATTTTTAAATACAGTACCTCTGACTCAAACATAAAATATATTAAAATCCTATATATAAGTTGTGATATGTAGGAAACCAAACACAGTCTCAATGTAGATATTTAAGAAGAAATAATACAATTT
>NW_011888987.1:1783606-1786248 GCF_000151845.1 Pteropus vampyrus | reverse complement strand
TAGATATTTAAGAAGAAATAATACAATTTAAATGATATTTTAGGAAATTTATTTTATAGCTTAAAAAATAATGGCTCCTTATGCTATGATATAAATTATGATGTTATCTACTTGTAATACTGAATTTTAAACTTCAATAGTTTTTAATTTTCTTGTTTTAAAATTACTTTTAAAAATACCATTGATTTTCATTTATGTATGTAAGGAACTTGGAAGTTGCCACTTTATCCTAACAACAAGTAAAAAGTTGAACAGATTGAAAAGTCAACAACTGTTCTTGGGTCCTGAAAATAAGGGAAGATACAGGGAAAACAGCTATCTACAAGATTGGAGAGATAAACAGGTGAATGCAGAGAGTAAGGATATACTTGAGCAGAAACTCAAGAGTGGACAAGAGAGCCAGCGTAGGAAAATATGATATAATGGACAAATTGCTGGAAGTTAAATGTGGACAAGTCTGGAAGTTAAAAACTCCAAGGGGTCTGAGTCATAGGGGAGGCCTCCACAATATTATAAGGTTTACCACCAGGAGCTTGACCACGTTACCAAGGGAAATATCAGAAAAAAAATCATCTCCTACTTTAAGCAACAGGAGGGAAAATGAATAATTTTGAAATGCACAGGAATACTCTGCCATCCTTAACAAAGTCTTGTCTTCAGGGGAAACTAACTGAAGCTTAATCTGCTGGGGTATTATCAGAGTCTAACTGACCTGGGGGAAGAGAAATACCTCATTTCAGCCAGCTTTAGCTTTCCCTGTGGAAGAAGGGCCATGCTCAACTCCAACTAAAACTAACCATTAGGTCCCACCCAAAATGTGAGAAAAAAGGTGAGAAATAATTGTGAAGTTCACAGTCCAGAGTCACAGGCTCACTAAAAGATTGAAATCTACTCATAGGACTATAGCAGGGGTTCCCAGCCCCTGGGCCATGGTCCAGTACCTGTCTGTGGCCTATTTAGAACCAGGCCATATTGCAAGAGGTGAGGGGTAGGTGAGCGAGCAAAGCTTCATCTGTACGTACAGCCTCTCACCAGTGCTAGCATCACTGCCTCAGCTCCACCTCAGATCAACAGACATTAGATCCTCATAGGATCACCGGTCTCTGGTACCAAAAAGATTAGGGACTGCTGGACTATAAAACACATTTCCTTATTCTACATTTCACCATCGCATTGCTAAAAACCTATTTATAGCTGTTTCTTTTACCTGATACATTATGTCTGGCTATCAAGAAAATATTACAAGGTATACCAAAGAGCAAAATACATAATTTGAAGAGAAAGAGTAAATATCAGAACCAGACACAGCAAGAGTGTTGGAATTATCAAACGGGGAATTTAAAACAACTATAATTAATATAACAAGGTCTCCAATGGACAAAGTAGACAGTATACAAGAACCAATGGGCAATGCTAGCAGAGAGATAGAAATTCTATGAAAAAGCCAGAAAGAAATGCTAGAAATCAAAAATATTATAAGAGAAATGAAGAATGCCTTTGATGGGCTCATGAGTAGATTGTACAGTACTGAGGTGATAAAAAAATTCAGCAGAGTAAATTTGAAGATCAAATTGGCTTAATTAAGCTTTTCATGAATTGGGCAGCATCCTATATGGCAACTAGAAGGGTTCTTTGAGAGACTGTACAAAATGGAAGGTTTTTATAAGAGAAAGGGCAGGACAAGGAAACTATTAACAAAAGAAAAAAAAAGGTTATGTTTAGACTAGGACATCTTTTCTGGGGGAGAAGGGAATGGAAAGGTTTTATTTATTTATTTATTTATTTTCCCTTCTTTAATTCCTCCCCCGCCTTCCACCCCTGACCTATGGATGTTGCTATTTCCCCTTAAGAACTGGATCTCTGAAGGTGGGACGTCCCCTCCCACATACTTGCAGTGTGCACTCGGGGTCTGGCACCCCTGGTGCACTTGGGGGGCCTGGCACACCTGGAAAACTCAGGGGGCCTGGCGTCCCCGGGACCTAATGTACCTGGGGCGCAAACCCAGGACCTTTTGAATGTAAAGCAAATGTGCTAACCATTACACTATGGAGCCACATCGCAAGGGTTTTTATCATGCAGATTGCCTTTATATGAGTGATGACTAGGGCTCATGTGACAGACTGCTTTATTAGTGCTTGTCCAGAAAATTCCAGACTGGTTGATTAAGATTATATTTCTAGGAAAAGTTGAAACAGCAATTAGGTCAGGTATTAAATCTAGGTTTGGTGTCATGGGCTTTAGCACAAATGACACCTTTTTGGTTCTGTGGTTTTCTCTTTAATAGTGGGAAGAATCTCCGAGCTTTAGAATATATCAGTAGAATCCTGGAACACCAAAAAACAAAGAGAACAAAGATTAAAAAAAAAAAAGCAGAACAGAATATTCCAAAACTACAAGACAACTACAAAGTTTTAAAATATATGTAATAGAAGTAACAGGAGAAAAAAGAGAAGGAACAAAAGAAATATTTAAAACAATAATGACTAGAAATTTTCCAAAATTGATCTCAGACACCAATCACAGATCCAGGAAGTTCAGAGAACACTGAGCAAGATAAATGCAAACAAACAAACAAACAAACAAATCTCACCTAAACATATCATTTTCAAACTATAGAAAGTCAAAGACAAAAATTCTGAAAG
>NW_011888987.1:1778296-1783556 GCF_000151845.1 Pteropus vampyrus | reverse complement strand
CATTGCTAAAAACCTATTTATAGCTGTTTCTTTTACCTGATACATTATGTCTGGCTATCAAGAAAATATTACAAGGTATACCAAAGAGCAAAATACATAATTTGAAGAGAAAGAGTAAATATCAGAACCAGACACATCAAGAGTGTTGGAATTATCAAACGGGGAATTTAAAACAACTATAATTAATATAACAAGGTCTCCAATGGACAAAGTAGACAGTATACAAGAACCAATGGGCAATGCTAGCAGAGAGATAGAAATTCTATGAAAAAGCCAGAAAGAAATGCTAGAAATCAAAAATATTATAAGAGAAATGAAGAATGCCTTTGATGGGCTCATGAGTAGATTGTACAGTACTGAGGTGATAAAAAAATTCAGCAGAGTAAATTTGAAGATCAAATTGGCTTAATTAAGCTTTTCATGAATTGGGCAGCATCCTATATGGCAACTAGAAGGGTTCTTTGAGAGACTGTACAAAATGGAAGGTTTTTATAAGAGAAAGGGCAGGACAAGGAAACTATTAACAAAAGAAAAAAAAAGGTTATGTTTAGACTAGGACATCTTTTCTGGGGGAGAAGGGAATGGAAAGGTTTTATTTATTTATTTATTTATTTTCCCTTCTTTAATTCCTCCCCCGCCTTCCACCCCTGACCTATGGATGTTGCTATTTCCCCTTAAGAACTGGATCTCTGAAGGTGGGACGTCCCCTCCCACATACTTGCAGTGTGCACTCGGGGTCTGGCACCCCTGGTGCACTTGGGGGGCCTGGCACACCTGGAAAACTCAGGGGGCCTGGCGTCCCCGGGACCTAATGTACCTGGGGCGCAAACCCAGGACCTTTTGAATGTAAAGCAAATGTGCTAACCATTACACTATGGAGCCACATCGCAAGGGTTTTTATCATGCAGATTGCCTTTATATGAGTGATGACTAGGGCTCATGTGACAGACTGCTTTATTAGTGCTTGTCCAGAAAATTCCAGACTGGTTGATTAAGATTATATTTCTAGGAAAAGTTGAAACAGCAATTAGGTCAGGTATTAAATCTAGGTTTGGTGTCATGGGCTTTAGCACAAATGACACCTTTTTGGTTCTGTGGTTTTCTCTTTAATAGTGGGAAGAATCTCCGAGCTTTAGAATATATCAGTAGAATCCTGGAACACCAAAAAACAAAGAGAACAAAGATTAAAAAAAAAAAAAGCAGAACAGAATATTCCAAAACTACAAGACAACTACAAAGTTTTAAAATATATGTAATAGAAGTAACAGGAGAAAAAAGAGAAGGAACAAAAGAAATATTTAAAACAATAATGACTAGAAATTTTCCAAAATTGATCTCAGACACCAATCACAGATCCAGGAAGTTCAGAGAACACTGAGCAAGATAAATGCAAACAAACAAACAAACAAACAAATCTCACCTAAACATATCATTTTCAAACTATAGAAAGTCAAAGACAAAAATTCTGAAAGGAGCCAGAGGGGGAAAATACATTACTTATACAGAAACAAAAATAAGAATTACATCCAATTTATCTTCAGATAAATTTATCTGAATTTATCTTCAGATAAATTTATCTGAATTTAAAAATTGGAATTCAGATAAATTTATCTGAATTCCAATTTATCTGAAGATAAATTGGAAGCAAGAAAAGAGTGGAGTGAAATATTTAAAGTTGAGAAAAAAAGACTATCAACCTAGAATTCTGTACTCTGAAAGATTATTCTTCAAAAATGAAAGTGAAATAAAGACTTTCTCAAAAACTGAGAGAACTCGTAGCCAGGAAACCTGCATTGTAAGAATATTAAAAGAAATTCTTTAGAAAGAAGAAAAACAATATAGTTCAGAAACTTAGATCTATATAGAGGAAAAGAGAGCACTGAAGAAAAAAGTAAGGGCAAAATAAAAACTTTCATTTTTCATATGCATAATTAATCTAACAGATAACTGTTTAAAATAATACTAATAATATATTTGATTTTGTATGCTTATATATATCTTATGTGCTTTGGTTGATTGCTTGATTGATTGATTGATGCTTATGTATAAGTGAAACGTATATCGGCAATGGTGCAAGAAATGAAAAGGAAGAATTAGGATCGTTTTGTTTTTCACAACTTGTAAAAAGATTTAGTGTTATTTAAAAGAGGACTTAGATCAGCTACAAATGTATATTGCGAACTCTAGAGAAACCACTAAATAAAGTAAAAAATAAAGCACAACCAATATGTTAAGAAAAGGTTATGTTTAGGATTCTATAAAAACGCTCAATTAAAACCATAAAATGCACACAAAAAGAGTGAAAGATAAACATAAGAACAAAGAGCAAGGGCAACAAAGTAATGTATATGGTAGATATTAATCCATTTTAATAATCACTTTGGATGTCAATGGTCTAAATGCACTGACTAAAAGACATATTGTCAGAGTGGATCAAAAGCTAGACTCAACTATATGTTATCCACAAGAATAAAAACACATATAGATTAAAAGTAAATGAATAAAGAAATATATATCGTGCTAACATTAATTAAAGCAGTAGTAGCTATGTATGAATTTCAGACAGATTAGATTTTAAAGAAAAAATTTATTAGAAATAAAGAAGGACATTATAATGATAAAGGTGTCAATTCTCCAAGGAGACATAATGATTCTGAATGTGTACATACCTAACAACAGAGTGTCAAACCATGTGAGGCACAAGCTAATAGAATTGCAAGGAGAAATAGATAAATCCACTATTATATTTGGAGACTGCGATACCTCTCTATCAAGAATGGACAGATCACACAGACAGAAAATCTCAACAACACCATACATCAACTGGATGTAATTGACATTATAGTCAATACTCTATAGAAAGACTCCTTCACACAACAACAGCAGAAAACACATTCTTCTCAAACTCATATTGAATACTCACCAAGATAGATTACATTCTTGTCTATAAAATGTAATTTAACAAATTTAAGTGAATAGAAATCAAACATTGCATGCTCTCAGATCACAATGGAATTAAACTAGAAATTAATAACAGAGAGATAGTTGAAAAAATCCCCAAATATGTGGAGATTAAACAACACATTTCTAAATAATTCCTTGGTCAATGAAGAAATCTCAAGAGAAATTAAAGGATGTCTTATTCTAAATGAAAATGAAAATGCTATTTGTAAAAATTTGTGTGATATCGGCTATGGCTGTACTTGGCCCCTCCCAGGACTGTGCCACTGGACCCCATAGAACACCTACTACATAAAGCCACTCTACCAAGACTGGGAGACTTAGGAGCCCTACTTAATACGTAGAAACAGACACAGGGAGACAGCCAAAATTGGGAGACAAAGAAGCATTTCCCACATGAAAGAACAAAACAAAATTCCAGAAAAAGAACTCAACAAAATGGAGACAAACAATCAACTAGATGCAGAGTTCAAAACACTGGTTATGAGGATGTTCAATGAATTTAGGAGAATAGTAAATGAGCTCAGTGATAAATTTAACAAAGAGATAGAAAACATGTAAATGGAAACAGAAAACATAAAAGGGAACCAGTCAGAAATGAAGACCGCAATGTCTGACATGAAGAGTACAGTAGAGGGAATGAACAGAATAGATAAAGCAGAGGATAAAATCACTGATATAGAGGATGGAGTGGTGAAAGACAACTAATCAGAACATCAACAAGAAAAAAGAATCCAAAAAAAAAGAGGATAGTTTAAGGAATATACAGAACAACATCAAGTGTAACAACATTTGCATCATAGGAGTACCAGAAGGAGAAGAGAGAGAGGAAGAATTTGAAAATTTATCTGAAGAAATAATGACTGAAAAATTCTCTAATCTGGTGAAGGAAATAGACATACAAGCCCAGGAAGCTCAGAGATTCCCAAAGAAGATGAATTTGAATAGGCCCACACCAAGACATATCATAATTAAAATGCCAAAGCTTAAAGACAAGAGAGAATTTTTAAAGCAGCCAGAGAAGAGTGGTTAGTTACCTACAAGGGAGCTCCCATAAGATTATCACCTGATTTCTCAACAGAAAATTTGCATGACAAAAGGGATTGGCAGAAAATATTCAAAGTGTTGAAAAGCAAGGACCTGTAACAGAGATTAGAATCGAAGGTAAAGAACTTCCCAGATAAGAGAAAGGTAAAGGAGTTTATTACCTCCCAACTAGTATTACAAGAAATGTTGGAGGGACATCTTGAAGAAGAAGAAAAAAATATGTATAAAAAATATGAATGAAGAATGGCAATAACTACATAGCTATCAACAAGTACTTCAAACTGAAAAATAATTAAATTCTCCAATCAAAAGACAGGGTGGTTGAATGAATAAGAAAACAAGACTCTTACATATTCTGCCTACAAGCAAATCATTTCAGATTAAAAGACACTTAAAGATGGAAAGCAAAGAGATGGAAAAAGATATTTCATGGTGGACCTAGTGGGTATTGGGCTGAGTGGAGTAAGTCAGATAAAGACAAATGCTGTATGATTTCACCCACATATGGAATCAAAAGAACAAAATAAACAGCAAAAAATAAAAACCGACAGAAACAAACTCATAGATACAGAGAACATTTTGAGGGTTACTAATGGGAGGAGAGTTGGAGGGGTGGTGAGAAAGGGGGAAGATATTAAGAAGTACAAATTGATAGCTATGAAATAGTCATGGAGATATAAAGTAGAGCATAAGAAATACAGTAAATAATATTGTAATATCTATGTGCAATGTCAGAAGATGCACTAGATTTATTGGGGTGATCACTTTGTGAGTTATATAGATGTTTAATCACTACATTGTACACCAACACTGCCAATTATAAAAATAAAATAAATTGAAAAATAAAATAATATTAGTAAAAAAAATTTTGTGCAATGTAGCAAAAGCAATTCTTAAAGATATATTTATAGCCCTGAATGCATATATTAGAAAAGAAAAATGATCTAAAATTAATAATCTAATTTTCCACCTTAGGAAGCTAAAAAAAAAAAAAAAACCAGCAAATTTAATTCAAAATAAGCAGAATAGAAATAATAATTAGAAAAAAAAATCAATGAAATTGAAAACAAGTGATTAATAGAGGAAATCAATGAAACTGAAAGTGATTTTTGGAAAGATTAATAAAATCGATGTACTCTTTCCAAGCTAACTAAGAAAACAAGAAAGAGAACACCAATTACTGATCTCAGAAATGAAAGAGAGAACATCACTACGGACCCTATGGACATAAAAAGGATGATAAAGAAATACA
>NW_011888987.1:1768207-1778246 GCF_000151845.1 Pteropus vampyrus | reverse complement strand
GAAAGAGAGAACATCACTACGGACCCTATGGACATAAAAAGGATGATAAAGAAATACATGAACAGCTTCATGTCTACATAATAATCAAGATAAAATAGATCAGTTCCTTGAAAGACAAAATATGACAAAATTCATAAAAGAATGAATATATAATCTTAATAGGCCTATATCTATTAAAGAACTTTAATCAATAATAATAGTACAAGATAAGAAACTATAGTCCTGGAAGTGTTCATTGTTGAATTCTACCAAACATTTAAAGAAATTATACGAATTATCTTTAATCTCTTTCAGAAGATAAAAATACCCTAACTCATTCTGTGAGAACAGCATTACCCTAATTCCAAAACCAGACAAAATTTTAAGAAAAAAAATCCCAAAGATTTCTTGTGAATATATGTGCAAACTTCCTCAAATATACAACCAAATCAAATTCAGCAATGTATAAATGAATATACCATGACAAAGAGAAATTTATGCCAGGCATACAAGGCTGGTTTCACACTTAAAAATCAGTAGTGTAATCCACCACATCAACAAGCTAAAAAAAAAAATTATATGATTATATCAATACATGCAAAGAAAACATTTGACAAAATTCAATACCCATTCATAATAACATTTCTCAGCAAACTAGAAATAGAGGGAAGCTTTCTCAACTTGATAAAGGATCTACTAAAAACCTACAGCTAACATCATACTTAATGGTGAGAAACTTGATGATTTTCCACTAAGATCAGGTAAAAACAAGGATGTCCTATCCAACTACTTCTTTTTAACATCATACAGGAAGTTCTAGCTAATGCAATAAAATGAGAAAAGGAAATAAAAGTTATACATATTAAGGAAGAATTAAACCCATCTTTGTTCTTAGATGGCAAGATTGTCTATGTAGAAAATAAAAACAACAACAACAACAACAACAACACTGGAACTAATTGGTGATTTAAAAAAGTTGCAGGGTATTTGGTTAATATACAAAAGTTATTCATTATCCTATATACCCACAATGAACAAGTGGAATTTAAAATTAAAACACAATAACACTTATATTAGCACCACCCCAAATGAAATATTTAGTTACAAATCTAACATATATATATATACATATATATAATATCTATATAAGGATAACTATACAACTAAGATGAATAAAATCAAAGAACTAAGATATCAGTTCTTCCCAACTTGATCTATAGATTGAATGCAAATCCAATTAAAAAGCCCAGCAAGTTATTTTGTGGATGTCAACAAAATAATTCTAAAGTTTATAAGGTGAGGCAAAATGGCCACTACCTAACTTCAAATCTTAGTATAAAGCTGCAAAAATTAAGACTGTGTGGTGCTGGCAAAGAACAGACAAATAGACCAATGGAAAAGAACAGGGTGCCCAGAAATAGACCCACATACAAAAGTCAAGTCATCTTTGAACAAGGAGCAAAGGCAATACAATGGAGAAAAGATAATCTTTACAATAAATGGTGCTGGAATATCTGGACATTCACTTGCAAAAACAATCAATCTAGACACAGAATTTACACCTTTCACAAAAATTAAATCAAAATAGATCATTAACCTAAATGTAAAACACAAAACTACAAAATTTCTAGAAAATAATGTAAGAGAAAACCTAGATGACCTTGTGTATAGAAAAGACTTTTTGGCTACAAGACCAAAGCAATAATCCATGAAAGAAATAATTGACAAACTAGACTTTATTAAAATTAAAAACTTCTGTGGGAGAAGAGAGTATATGGGAAATCTCTGTACCTTCTTCTAAACTTTTTTGTGAACCTAAAAGTGTTCTAAATAATTAAAGTCAATAAAAATTACATAGTTTAATTATAAATTGTTTATTCAAAATAGAAAAAATAATAAAAATTTAACAATCAACTAAAACCTAATCATCTGAAGTAATCATTATTAATAAAATTGAAAATTACTTAATGTGCTGCATATTTAAATGTAAAGAGATGGATAGATGATTTTATACCAATACTATGCTATTTTTAAAATAAAAATATTAATTTCAATTTTGATTGCATTTAATAGAATTTAAAAACTGAAGTATAACTGATGGAATTTCTGAATTCCAGATATAATTTATCATCATCACCAATGATACAATTTCCCAAATGATGTCTGAGATTAAGACAAATATGATGATTGAATATAAAATAAAATTTTAAACTTTTTTTCTCTATGAAGTGTGTTCTGCTGAAGGATGAAAAAAATAAATACTCCAACATGCTCCCACATTTTCCTCTCCTGATATAAATTGCTAATGACCTGGGACCTACTGTTTTGAATAGCACAGACTTGATGACTTCGACATTGAAAAATATTTTGGAGGAGTGGTAAATGAAAATTCCTGTTGCATAAATTAGAGTAATTTTCAGATTAGCTAAAGTGCTATTTTTCAGAGCATCAATTCCTCTCAAATTTTCTAATCCATAATGTTGTATATATTTTCCAAGTTACTAATATGAATTTTCTTTGGTGTCAACATTTTAACTATTTGATTTATAGTTAAGTGCATTTAAAACTCAACATCAGTTCTTTTCTCACTATCAGTTTCATTGTTTCTCAGATGTGAACTTTAAAAAATTTTTTATCTCTTTCGACAGGACTTTAATAAGTAATTTTGTTTGTTTATTTTGCTTGCTTTTGTTTTTGTTCTTCTCCAGAAAGTTCTTATCTCCTAAGTTTCTTTCATAAATGAGAATTTCAGTTTTCTTTATGGTTGGATGATAACTTGGCTGAGTATACATATTCGTCATACCTTTTTTACATTTTCTTTTGTTTGTTTGTTTATTTGTTTCAATTACATTTCTATGTCAAATTATGAATTGACATTCATAAATGACAGACTCATACTTTCTTTAACTCACTGCTTTGTAGTTATTGCTTCACTATCTTTGGGTATTGACAAATGCCTTTCTTCTTTGACCCTGGCATCTCTAACCAAGCATCTTTAGTTGGTTGGCTTTTTTATATCAAGTAATTTCTTTCCTTTTTTTCCAGGAAGGGCTCATAAATTGTATATTCTCTGAGTATTTTTTGGTTGTTGCTGTTTTTAAATTTATAAAATCTCTTTGTGTTGCCCAAATTGTTTGTACATAATAATCTTTAGTTACAATTTCTTTCTCATTGTATGTTGCTAACATCTGTTCCTTTATCTTCTGATGTTTTCTGATACTGAATTTGGTTTAGTAGAATTCTGGGATCAGTCTCACACTTCACTTATTATTATTTATAGACACATGTACATGTATGCACACACACATTGTTTATAACTGAAGAATTCTTTATTTACCTCCAAAGTTTAAAACTTCATTAGGATTTTCTCACTGTAGATTGTTGTAAAAAATTCCTAAACATACTTTGGATCTGCAATTCAATTGTTATTCATTTGGCTTGATTATACTTTAAAGCCCCTTTCTTCTGCTTTTGTTGATTTTCCTAATTTAGGAACACTCATCGAAGTATACTGGAATTAAGTCTACCTATTTACTCTAAGTCCACATTTCTACAAATTGGGGTGGAAAGTATAGTATTAGGAAATAATCTTAGGAATTTTAGTTACCTTTTCCCTTGATATTGATAAACTCGTTTCAGTATTCTATTGTATTTCAGTATTCTATTTCAGTGTTCCGTAATTCCATTTTCTAGCATAACCAATGTGTTTATTTGCTCCATTATTAACATATAAATTTACAAAGAGTATACGATCTTATCTATTAAATAAGTATGTAATATAGTACATATCCATAGGATATGATATCAACAGAAATATAAAAATAGATGAACAGAGACAGAATATATATATATGACATAATTTGATAACTCTTGATTTGAAACAAAATATTCTTACCTAAAAGTAAGAATTTGGGTTTTTTTCAGAAAAAAAATTACCCATATTCCTAAAAGTCTAAAAATTCTTTATAGTTCTTGCTTGTGTTATACACTATGACACATACTACATAATAGTAATTTCATGAAAAAGAAAAAATGCAAGGCATTTTCTTGTTAGCCATGTTTTATTAAAATGTCAACTAGTAGTAGAATTTTCCCTTACCTGAATTTTTGAAACTAAGAGTGACCTTGGCTTTTATATGATACTTAAATAATGCTTCCAATCCCCGTATAAGTTGTTAACATCAGCTATTTAATCTCAATACCTAAAGCTCGGTAGTCAAAAATATTCTCTTTATGTTCTTCTTTTGCATTCCCATAGTTATAAATATTATGTTATACTTGCCCCAAAGCAAAAGTATATTCACTGAGATCAGGAGTCTCTAGGCCTCATTTAAAAAACAATAGTATTAATAAGAGAGTACCACAAAATGTATGACATTTGAAAAGTAAGAGAAGCAATAATTCAGAATTTTTAAAAATAAAGTTAAAATAGATCCATTGGTTGAAAATTTCCTTGAGTAATGCAACAGAACATCTCACATAAGGCTAATGTTGAATTTTATTTTTTAAGAAACAATTCATGAGAGTGATTTTGGCACTGTAATTACCACTCTTGGATTTCATTTGTATGAACTTCCACAGATTTTAAACCTTTTAGATAGAAAAAGTTACAGAAACTGATTCTATACAGTAAGATACATTTATATTTCATTTCAATCACATAATAATATTATTTGCAAAGTAGACATCAATCTGACCATAAAAACTACTTATTCCTGTTGAAAGTAATACGATTACAGTCTACTAAAATATTGTAATTGTTTTTAAATAAAGAAGAATCAGTTTTAATTCCAACTACAGTTTCTTAATCATATCCTCATTTTCTCAAAGAACCTAAAAAGGTAGACCATTCAGTAGGCTAAAGGACTATGGCTATATAATAAAGATGCTTTGAATCTTGCTTGCCTTCTTTGAGCTATTGTATATTTTTACCTTGTTCCACTTATAAAGGAAAAATTTAACTATGTTTTGTAATTTTTTGTCTAGCCTTCGAAAGAAAGCAGACTGTTTATTCAGAAGCTTCCCCGGATATACCCGAAGAGACTAAAAGATCTCTAAATTTAAATTACAAAGTGTCCGCATTGTTTCACACAGATAGCAGCCACACTGTACCATGATCAAGCCTTCTGAGGCAAGTCCAGATCATCTACTCTCAGGAACTCTTGACTCTCTAAACCTCCTTAATAACAGAGCTAGAATCTCAATAAGGCTTATTCAACAGGAGTGTCTCCCTAGGCCTTCACATTTATTTTAGATATTTTACACTCAGCAAGGAAAAATCTTTAATGCTATTCTCAAACTACTCTCAAGTCCTAAATTAAATCCAAAAGATGTTCAACAAATCTATAAATTAGGAAAAGCAAAAACAAAATGCAAAAAAAAAAAAAAGAAAGGAAGAAAAGAGAAAAAACAACACTCGGCTAACTAAGTTGACAATTTGGCTCAAGGTCAACAACAACAAATGCAAAGAGAAACCTCATATCTTACTGAAAACACATAAGCAATAAGGACTTTAAAGTAAGAAAATTAAAACACTTTGGTTGCACTCCACAGACTTAAAGTTTAATAGTTATGCATTGCCTAGTGGATTGAATCCATTTCTTGGTTGGATTACTGTTTAAGAACCTCCAAAATTTGGCGACAAGCTATTTTCCAGTCTCATTATGCCAAAATGCTTTTTAAAATGTTCCATCCAAATACCTCTATTGTCAGCAAAAGTCATGTTATATCTCAGGGGTCTGAAGTATCTAATATACTTTTATCTTTAAAATTTGTGTATTTTGTTTTAATAGGAAAAAATGCTTTAACTTGTTATTGAATGAGATCCATATTCCCAGAAATGTGCCATCTTAACTCCGTAGCTCAACTAATTTCTAGTGCACTGTCCTATGTGCTGAGGATATTAGTATTCTTGTGTAAGAAGCTGGCAAGTGGAAATCACTAAAGCCTCAGGTTCCACTCTTGGCCTGCCATTCGTTTGTGATGTGACTAGCTGAACCTCTCTTATCTTTCTTGGTACCAGTTCCTCATTTGAAAAATGAAGCCGAATTTAAAAAATGAATTATATATTTTTTTTCCTTTTTAGCTTGTGATATTGGTACATATGTCATAAATGTAGGGCTCTTCTGGTATAAGTGGCCAAGATGATCATACAGGCAGTTCTGGGCTGCACGGTTTAAAAATCACAGGACTGGATGATATGTGTCCCCTAGTTCTTCTCTTCTGATTATATTTTTACAATATTAATTATTATTGCTTTGTCTTATTCTCTTTGAAATATTTGTACCCTCCCTGAAACCACTATAGATTCCCCATAAATCCATGTTTTTCTACAACCTTGCCTTTGGGCTGAATTTGCTCTGTACAAAGTGTTCTCTTATTTGCTGTTAAAATTCTATCTATCTCTCAATGACCTGATTGAAGACTTGTTTTCTGTGTCAAAAGAAATCCTTCTCTCTCATCTTACAAAAGACTGTAGTTTTTCTATTTTATCGTCTTGATTACTTATTTGTGTATGTTTTCTCATCTGCTAGATTGTAAACTCCTTCACTAATAGAACCCTGTTTTATTTGTTTGTAGTAACAAATAATTGCTCTTTACTCCTCACATTATTAAGTGTAACAGAAATAGATATTGTACATCCCAGAAGACTAAATGAAAGTCAAATTGTCAATGTAATTGTTTTAATGTAGATTAGGGTCTGAAATGAATCATGCTGTCTACAGTAAACTAAGGCTCGTCTCTGGACCAAAGGGTATCTGAGCAAAAAATAGATGCACCACTTGGTGTATATAGCCCTGTTATAGGGCACACACTGGAGTGCAGGCTATAGTTCAGCCTCTACTTGCTCTTTCATCTTGGCGTTTGTATAGAGCACAGCCTGTACAACTTGCTCAATTTTTGTGTCGATCCTGAATGCTTCTTTCGTAACTTGTGAGAAATTTAACTGATAAAGTGAATTTAAATTAGCATCTGTTCTCCTACTATATAGTAGACAATTCTGTATTCTAAGATTACTTTTTAGAGCTTCCAGATAAAGCTTGAGTTCATCAATTTGCAAACTCAGTGAGGGTGGAGTTAAGGTAGGGGGTGTGGTACTGCCTTCAATTGTAAGGTTGGGAAAGAAGAAGAGCATTGAATAGCTGAGTGGAGCTAGCTGAAAGAGGAGAATTGAGGCAAGCAGCCATGAATGACGGAGCAGCAGAGTGTGCCAGACTTTACTAGAAAGCTCTAGTTTTTAGCCTACAAGACCATACTTGACTGCTCTGGTAAATTTTATCCAGCTCTGCTATAAACAAACTTTGTACCTTTCTACTAGACCAGCTTTTCATCACATACAATTATGTACAGTGCATAATACTTGATAATAAACAACTTTTAGTAGTTTATGTATTTATTATAATATGCTTTTTATTGTTATTTTAGAGTATTTCTTTCTACTTATTAAAAGAAAGTTTGCTGTAAAACAGTATGTCAAGTTATGCCAGATGAATCTCATGCACTTAATTTTTACAGCATCTCTTGATTGCATCATTTTCTTTTGTGTTTGATTTAATCTCCTATTATTTTATACAGTAATATATTATACTGGCTTATAGCCTAGGAGCAATAGGCTATACCATATAGCCTATGTGTATACTAGGTTATACCATCTAGGTTTGTGTAAGTACATTGTATTATGTTCATGCTTTGAAGAAATTGCCTATCCACTCATTTCTCTGACTGTATCCTCATCATTAAGTGGCACAGGTTTGTATATTATTTTGTTTTGTTTTAGATCTACCTGTCTAGAGTGTGTGTGGCTTCCTCTTCTCTTTCTGGATCTATAAGAAATCACATTTGAGTCAGGATCAAGGGCTTATTTTCAGAAGGCTAATCTAGAGGTCCATTTTTCTATATTTCAGTTCTCTGAGCTCCATTAAGGAAAGGGTCCTCTATGTTGCAGGGTGAGTTGGTGTCCACTTTGCAGATTTTATATTCCTATTGAGTGGAAGTCAAGGTCAAATATAGTGGAAGTGGGGTAGGAAGGCTGATTCCGTCCACAGTTCTAAGCCATGACCTACAATCCACTTTTATCAAATTAGTTATCAAGTCAATGTCACTCAAACTTCCTATTCATGGGTGTGTAACTTAGCAAGCATTTAACATGCATTTATTAGAAAAATGAATGAATGGTGTTGATCAGGTTTGTCCCAATGCTTCAGAGCAGCTTACAGAAAACAATCTTATTTTTTTTATATAATCTTAGAAGGAGCTTTTCTGAATTTTTGACCTAATTTTTCTCAAAGTCATAAGTGATTCATTAATCACACTAACCTGATAGAATTAAATAAAAGAACCATCTTCTAATGCCTTCCATTTCTTTTCCTCTTAGCATGGACCCAGTAAATAGTTATCTTTTATAATCTAAAGACCTTAGTGACTTGATAAATTGTCTTAATCTTTCTTTTTTTTTTAATAGAAATTATCTTCTGCTGGGGTTACTAATTTTTTTAAATGCTGTGGCTACATTATATATTAGTAACTTTCCTATAGCTATAACATATGTTACATATATATTATATGTTATATATAGCAAATTAAAGTCCAAGAAACCTCAGCACATCAAAAATAAAGCAAATAAGTTATTCGATAATACCATATATGTATATAACATTTACCCTTGACAATAGATGATTATAAACAAAATTATTATGCAACTTTGCTATATTCCCTTTTCTAAATGATAAACATTCAACATTTTTTGATCATTATTTTATTATACCATGCTTGTGAAGTTTCTCTTGTTTTAGATTATTAAATGACAAATTTGAAATTGATCTGTAAGCTATGACACCACTTCAACATTTCCTCTGACCCAATCCAGAAAACATTCCAACATCATGAATCTCTTTGGCAGTGTTTTGACTGTTGCCTTTTCTCAATTTCATTCCCAACCTAACATGCTTTTATTTGACCAATCCAGTCTTTCCAACTTTCACTTACTAACAATAGCTGATTGCTCTTGTCAAAAAATCATGTCACAATAACTATGCACTAAATTCTTAACCCGGCTGAGAGTTGCTTATTAAGAGTTGTTGGAACTGAAATAATACTACTGTAGAATATAAGTATTTCAAAATTAGCTTAAATAGGTGAAACATCTTTTTGTTAGTTCTTTCTTTTTCAGAAAGTAATGTTTCCTGTTACATTTCTAGCTGAGGCATCATTTTGTAAGTGAATCAGCTGCAAGGTAATCTGTATTTCCACCAACACCTGACTACTGATGGACAACTTTAGATGTCACAAATAAGGTTCTTTGTAAAATGAAGGAGCAACTTACAATTTTATGCACCTTTGAAGAAGCATGGAAAGTAATTTCTATTCTTAGCAACAATAGTAATTATTATAGGAACTATATTTTAGTATCTGCTTCTCTAGACACCATCTTGGGTGCATTATCTAATCTAATTCTCATAATGCTGCAAAATAGAAATTATGTTTCTCAATTTACAAGTAAGAAAATTTTGTTGAGAAAAAAATAATTTTTATTTCTGTATACAGTCAATAATTGGAACGATTACAGATTAACGTTGTGTTTTAACTACTGCTCTTTTCCTGAACAGTTTGCAAAGGTTTTTGTTTTCTTTTTTTGTTTTTCCTAAACAGTCTGGCATTAAGACTTAAATAATTGTTTCCTGAGATACAGTAAAAATTCCCACATTAGGAACAGTGACCTACTCTATCACCAAAAGAGTTCTTTAGGAAAAACTATTTTAGTTAACTTTGGGTCTAGTGAGCTTGGTATCAAATATCTTCTCCTACTGCAAGATACTGTCAAGGTACATCACAATTCTTAGCAAGCATTAAAAATACAACTTTCATAATAATATCCCTAACTCCTTAGCAAATGTGTTGAATAGAAATAAACCTATCTTTAGCAGAGATGTGTTTTATGAGGACTGGGATGTGTTTTATGAGGACTTTCTGTAGATAATAAATTACATTTTGTAGGTGGCTATCAACTCTGCTGCTTGGTAATCTTGGCCCCAAAGCTATACTTTCTCTGAAAAAAAAAAAA
>NW_011888987.1:1758666-1768157 GCF_000151845.1 Pteropus vampyrus | reverse complement strand
TGCTTTTATTTGACCAATCCAGTCTTTCCAACTTTCACTTACTAACAATAGCTGATTGCTCTTGTCAAAAAATCATGTCACAATAACTATGCACTAAATTCTTAACCCGGCTGAGAGTTGCTTATTAAGAGTTGTTGGAACTGAAATAATACTACTGTAGAATATAAGTATTTCAAAATTAGCTTAAATAGGTGAAACATCTTTTTGTTAGTTCTTTCTTTTTCAGAAAGTAATGTTTCCTGTTACATTTCTAGCTGAGGCATCATTTTGTAAGTGAATCAGCTGCAAGGTAATCTGTATTTCCACCAACACCTGACTACTGATGGACAACTTTAGATGTCACAAATAAGGTTCTTTGTAAAATGAAGGAGCAACTTACAATTTTATGCACCTTTGAAGAAGCATGGAAAGTAATTTCTATTCTTAGCAACAATAGTAATTATTATAGGAACTATATTTTAGTATCTGCTTCTCTAGACACCATCTTGGGTGCATTATCTAATCTAATTCTCATAATGCTGCAAAATAGAAATTATGTTTCTCAATTTACAAGTAAGAAAATTTTGTTGAGAAAAAAATAATTTTTATTTCTGTATACAGTCAATAATTGGAACGATTACAGATTAACGTTGTGTTTTAACTACTGCTCTTTTCCTGAACAGTTTGCAAAGGTTTTTGTTTTCTTTTTTTGTTTTTCCTAAACAGTCTGGCATTAAGACTTAAATAATTGTTTCCTGAGATACAGTAAAAATTCCCACATTAGGAACAGTGACCTACTCTATCACCAAAAGAGTTCTTTAGGAAAAACTATTTTAGTTAACTTTGGGTCTAGTGAGCTTGGTATCAAATATCTTCTCCTACTGCAAGATACTGTCAAGGTACATCACAATTCTTAGCAAGCATTAAAAATACAACTTTCATAATAATATCCCTAACTCCTTAGCAAATGTGTTGAATAGAAATAAACCTATCTTTAGCAGAGATGTGTTTTATGAGGACTGGGATGTGTTTTATGAGGACTTTCTGTAGATAATAAATTACATTTTGTAGGTGGCTATCAACTCTGCTGCTTGGTAATCTTGGCCCCAAAGCTATACTTTCTCTGAAAAAAAAAAAAATTGAGAGTTTCTGGAGAATAGAAAGAACAATATTCTGGTTCCAAAGAAGTGAGAGAAACCAAGTAAGAATCCTGCTAGCAGGAATACTGCATAAGTCAAGTAAAAGTGTTTCAAAGATATTTTAGATTCCACATCTAAAATATTCCACTGAATGACATCACAGTATTGATAATTTTATAATGTATAAATGACATATAACATACAGAATGTTACATGTCAATTACCTCACAATAAAAATAAAATAAATTGATTAATTTTTTTAAAAAAAGTATTTTAAAGAAAAGATTTATGTGTGCATGGCAAAAGAAGAAAAAAATTTACTGGACCCAGAGTCCAAAGTCACATTAGAATACCATGGGGTGAGCTTCAAAGTTCTAGCTTCAGGCTTCTTAAATACTTCTTGATTTGTGACAAGATTGGTTCCAGGGTCATTGGACAAATAGATAGGAATTAAGAAATTTTAGTTTAAAACTAAAAGTAAAAAGGATCAGTCGAGCAAGCAGACAGTTGTTAGGAAAGCACATGAGGTGGCAGTCCAAGCGTGGGTCACTTGTGATTCTTGAATCTACAGGAGATAGGTCATTTGTAGATTTTGAATCCTTACTCTCTCTCCCCAATTTGTTTTTCTCTTCACCAAGCTTCTTAACTTTACACTTAATTTTATTGTTACTGTTCAAGAAGTAGGTCAAATTTAGCCCTTTTTTTAATTTTTATTTTTTAATTAGAGTTGACATTCAATATTATTTTATATTAGTTTTAGGTGTACAGCATAGTGGTTCGACATTTATATAATTTACAAAGTGATCTTCCTTAGTCTAGTATTCACCTGGCACCATATATAGTTATTATAATATTATTGATTATATCTTCAGATCCTCATGACTAGTTTGTAATTATCAATTTGTACTTTTTGATCTCTTCATCTTTTTCATCTAACCCCCCAATGTGTCTCTCATCTAGCATCACAAGTTTGTTCTCTGTATGTATTCATGAATTTGTTTTCATTTTGTTTGTTCGTTTATTTTTTCCCTTAGATTCTGCATATTAATGAAATCATATGGTATTTGTCTTTTTCTGTCTTACTTATTTCACTTAGCATAATACATTCTAGGTCTATCCATGTATTACAACTGGTAAGATTACATTTTTTTTTTTATGGTTGTGTATATTTTGCTGTATATATTTACCACTTCTTCTTTATCCAGTTGTCCTTTGATGGGCGTTTAGTTTGCTTCCATGTCTTGACTATTGTAAATAGCATTGCAGTGAACCTAAGAGTGCATATAATTATTTGAATTAGTGTTTTGGATTTCTTAGGTAAGTATTTAGCAGAGAAATTGCTGGGGCATAAGGTAGTTTTATTTTTAATTTTTTGAGGAAGCTTCGAACTATTTTCATACTGGCTGTGCCACCAGCAAGGCACAAAGTTTCACTTTTCACCACATCCTCACCAACACTTGTTTGTTGATTTATTGATGATACCCATTCTGACAATTGTGAGGTGATAGCTCATTGTGGTTTTAAGTTGCATTTCTCTGATGATTAGTGACTTCAAGCACCTTTTCATGTGTCTATTGGCCATCTCTATGTCTCTAGAGAAATGCCTATTCAGGACCTCTGCCCATTTTTTAATTGGATTGTTTCCTTTTTTGGTGTTTAGTTGTACGAGTTCTTTATAAATTTTAGATATTAACTCCATATCATATGAATCATTGACAAATATCTTCTATTTAGTAGGTTGTCTTGCTTTGCTGATGGTTTCCTTTGCTGTGTAAAAACTTTTTAGTTTGATGTAGTTCCATTTGTTTATTTTTTATTTTGTTTTTCTTGCCAGAGGCAACATATCAAAAATTATATATATCACTAAGAGCAATGTCAGAGAGTTTACTGGCAATGGTTTCTTCTAGAAGTTTTATGGTTTCAGGTCTTACATTTAAGTCTGTAATTCATTTTGAGCATATTCTTGTATATGGTGTCAGAAAGTGGTCCAGTTTCATTTTTTTGCATGTATCATTTTTAGTTTTCCCAGTACCATTTTTGAAGAGACTGTCTTTATCTCATTGTATATTTTTTCCTCCTTTGTCATCGATTAAATGGATATATAGGCATAAATTTATTTCTGGGCTCTCTATTCTGTTCCATGGATCTATGTGTCTGTTTTTATGCCAGTACTATGTTGTTTTGATTACTATAGCCTGTAATATAGTTTAATATGAGGTAGCATGATACATCCAACTTTGTTCGTTATCTAGATTTCCATGGCTGGATATTTGGGTTTTTTAATGGTTTCATATAAATTTTAGGATTATTTGTTCTAGTCCTGCGAAAAATGCCATTGGTATTTTGATAGAGACTGCATTAAATCTATAGATAGCTTTGGATACTATAGACACTTTAACGATGTTAATAATTATTCCTATTTATGATCATGATATATACTTCTATTTATCTGTATTTTCTTCAATTTATTTCTTCAATGACTTATAATTTTCTGAGTACAGGTCTTTTACATTCTTGGTCAAATATATTCCTTGATTTTTTCTTTTTGATGCAATTGTAAATGGCTTCGTTTTCTTAATTTCTCTTTCTGATAGTTTATTCTTGGTGTATAAAAATGCTACCAATTTTTAAATATTAATATTGCATCCTGCTACTTTACTGAATTCATTTATAAGTTCTAACAGTTTGTGTGTGTGTGTGTGTGTGGAATCTTTAGGAGTCTACGTATAGTATTACATCACTGCAAATAATGACAGTTTTACTTTCTTTCCAATTTGATGCTTTTTATTTCATTTTCTGGTCTGATTGCTGTGGCTAGGACTTCCAATAATATATTGAATAAATGTGGTGAACACAGAAATCTTTATCTTGTTCCCAATCGTAAGGAAAATGCCTTTAGCTTTTCTCCATTGAGTATGATGTAAAATGCAACTTTGTCATAAACAGCCTTTATTATGTTGAGGTATATTCCCACTTTGCTGAGAGTTTTTATCATAAATGGATGCTGGATTTTGTTGAATGCTTTTTCTATATCTATGAATATGATCATATGATTTTTATCTTTCAATTTGTTAATGTGATGTATCACATTAATTGATTCACAGATATTGAACTGATCCCTTCTGTCCTGCAAAGTTTCTGTTGAGAAATTGACTGACAGTCTATGTGAGCTCCCTTGTAAGTAACTAGCTCCCTTTCTCTTGTTGCTTTTAAGATTCTCTTTGTCTTTCACCTTCGGAATTTTAATTATGTGTTTTGATGTGGATCTCTTTGGGTTTATCTTGTATGGGATTCTGCACTTCCTGGACTTGTATGCCCCTTTCCTTTATCAGGTTAGGGAAGTTTTCTTTTATTATTTCTCCAAATAGGTTCTCAATCCTTTGTTCTCTATTCTTTTTCTGGTCCCCCTATGATGCAAACACTGTTACCCTTGATGCCTCAGATGTCCCTTAAACTATCCTTATTTAAGAAATTGTTTTTCTTTTTGCTGTTCCAGTTGGGTATTTTCTGCTACCTAGTTTTCCAAATTGCTGATTCAGTTCTCTGCTTTATTTAATCTACTATTGACTCCTTCTAATGTATCCTACATTTCAATTTTTGTATTCTTCATTTATGACTGATTCTTTTTTATGGCTTCTATGTCCTTTTTTTATGTTTGCTTTTTTCACTTCTCACTGAGATTATCTATTTTTCCTCTAAATTCATTGAGCATCCTTATAACCGGTTTTTGAACTCTGTGTCTGGTAGGTTGCTTGCCTCCATTTCATCTAGTGTCATTATTTGAGTTTTCTCCTTTAAAAAAAAAAATGGGACATGTTTCTTTGTTTTCTTATCTTGGCTACCTCTCTGTGTTTGTTCCTTCGTATTAGGTAGGTTGTTATCTCTCTCAGTCTTGGGCCCATAGACATATGTAGTAGGTGCCCTCGGTGGCCCAGTGGCACAGTTTTTTTGATCACTTGTGCTAGGTGATCCAGGAGTTTCACTTGTGTGAGTTGTATGTGCCATCCTATTGTAGTTGAGTATTGATTTCTGTTGGCACGTCAGTGGATATGATGGACTCTCATGCTGACTGGCTGTGAGGACTGGCCACTGGCTGTGAGGATTGGCTGACAGCATATGAGCTTCCCTTTGGGGTTGGCCCCACAGAGCGGATTCAATTCAGTGAGCTCCTGTGCCTGTCAAGACCACCCTTTGAGTGTGCTGCTTGTGGAGCTAATCAGGCGGTGTTCTATTGTGATCTTATGCCAGCCTCAGGGTATGTAGGTTTTGGCGCCTTTTGGGAGGGGATCTAGTGAATGTCAAGATCAGCTGCCACCCAGGGCTACCTGCTAGAAATTACAAACTATTTATGGTTGGTCACTGCCTGTGTTGGGCCTAGAGGCACATGAGAGAGACTTTGCTGTGAATGGAGGCTGGCTGCCACCATTATTGGGCTTGGGATAGCTTAGCAATTAGTCCAGGGGACCCAAAGCCTTAAGGCTACCTGTCAGCTGACCATAAGACTCGGTAGCTAAAAAAGCCTCAGGCAGTAAGTGAGTTGGGTGATGCAGGGTCCCAGGGAGTCTCCAGTTTGGGACAAGTTGTGTTTCCCAGGTTAGTAGAGATTCACATTTGGTGCCCATGCTGAGCCTGTAGCTGCTCAAAAAAGTCTCATATCACACTGAGGCTAGCTGCTGCCTGCCTTGGGCCTGCAGACCCCCAAGATTTGTTCAGAAAATACTGCACTTGGGCTGAGGCAGTTTCCCTGCCACCAAAAGTAACTCTGAAGGTGTGCAAACCAAGGCCTCTTGATACCTTCTGAAGGAGAGTGCAGTGTGGAACTGTTTGCTTAGCCACAAAAATGACTCTAATAATGCCAGAGCTGAGGGAGTTTGGGGGCGGGGGCAGGGTCTTAGGGAATCACTAGGGTGGAGACAGCAGAGTTCACCAGGCCCATGCAGGTTCAGATTTGGCCATGTGGAGGGAGAGCGCCACACAGGCAAGATGATGCCTGCTTATAGGTTGCACAGGAGGAGGGCTCAAGAAAGGGACGATGTCAGCTATCTCTCTAGCCTTCACCCAGAAGCCACACAAGTCAGTCTTTCCTTGTATGTCTCTAACATCTCCTGATCTGCTATTCCTCTGCCAAAGCCCAAGGTGAGTGCCTAAGAACTAGTGAGTCTGTGTCTGGGCCCTATAAGTGGACATCTGAGTTTCCAGCTGCCTTCCATCTCACCCAGATGGTTGGAATCCTTACTAATTTTCATAGCCAGATTTTGTGGGAACTCCTCTTCCTGGCACTGAAACCCTGGGCTGGAGAGATCAGGTATGAGGCTGGGGCCACTCACTACTCCAGGCAAGATTTCTGCAATTGAAATATCCCTCTCAGTGTTCAACTGCCACAAATGGGTGTAGGGCCAATCCGTTTCATATCTCCCTCTTCTACCAGTCTCAATATGGCCTCTTTCTTCTATCCTTAATTATAGGACTTCTGTTCAGTGAGTGTTTGGATGGTTCTCTAGGTTTATTGTTTTATCATTTATTTGTAATTTTTAGTGCAATCATGGGAAGAGGCAAGCACTATTTTCCTACCCACCATTTTGACTGGAACCCTCAAATTTAGCTCTTCTGATGTCTTTGTTCTTATACTTTTTTTTCTGTTTGGACAATAAAGAAAATAACAAAGTAAAGTGTTTAAGGTTGTATTTCTGAGTGTGTATGTGTGCGTGCACAGGTTTGTCACGCTAAAATGAAATAAATTTGTAATATTACCTAAAATTGGCTTTTTATTTAAAAAAAACAAACTTATTTTCCTAAGTTAATATTATAAAGTAGATGTCTGAAATTTCTCTTCTTTATAGTTGTCATCATATCATATATAACAGTGTTTCTCAATTTTTGCCGCACATTAGAAATTCTTGAAGAGATTTAAAAAGTCTCAATGCCCAGGTCACACCCCAGTCTAGTTACAGAATTATGGTGGGAACCAGGCAACAATATTTTTTAAAGCTCCCAGGTGATTATGATATAAGCCAAGGCTGAGAACAATGCTTTACAATAATTATTATTATTATCATTTTCCATCATTATTATCATATAATTTTTATTTGATGTTTAATTATGTAATACATCAAGGAAGATGACGCAAAAGGAAAATTTCTTAAAAGGATGCCTGCTCTGTAGGTCCTCATAATCTAGAACTTTAGCATTCACTTCCTCCTCTGTTCAATAATAAACATATTCAATAAATATGGACTAAAAGCTAGATGCTGTACCGATGCTAAACACTCAATGGTAAACAACATAGAAATAGCTTCTGAACTCACAGAACTTTAGTACAGCAGAATAGAAGAAACATAAAAGACTATAGAATATTGTTAGTTAATTTTCAAGACTTGTAAATTAAGATGTATGTTTTCAAATTTTCCGACTATATTTCTGATGCTATCTGAAACCACCCACTAACAACAATAATACAAGCCCTTCTCTCTAATACTTTAAGTAAATTTGTACCTCTTGAAGAAAATCTTGGAAAGGAAAGGCATGATATACCTTCATTCAGTGCAGCAACAATCAGTCTAGAAAAACAACTGGTCTAGAAAAAGGCTAATAAAACCTGAATCCTTTGTTAGTTGACTCTATACAGTTCTATATCCTTCAAAATATTATACATGGTCATTTGCAGATATTAAAATAGTTCTTTCAGACAGAAAATACATTAGAATGATCTATTAAACAAATGTACAGAACATAATTAAATTAGCAAAACTGTTAGAACTTAGAGTGAACAGAAAGTTTTTTTTATTATAATGAAATTGTTCTAATTGATTTTTAAAAAAGTTTTGATTATGTTTCCTGGTCAAATATCATTAGCATATAATAAAGGTATCATGTGGTATATATCTGTGTCAAAATTACTGTGGGCTTTGGGGTACCCTCGCTGGGACTAATATATAGTTGAGCTAATTAGTCTTCTATTGTTCTTTAACAGTAAGGCCAATGAGATATTCTTATTTAGAATGGCAACATAAGAATTCTTTTTTCTCCTGTGGTCATGTTTCATTGCAGGTAGTTTTTGAACATGATATTTTAAAATCAAGTGTCTTTTAATGTAGTTAATTTGTAGGTAATTGTAGGACTACATATGCACATGGTAAATTATGAATGCTAGAACATTAATAAACTAATTACAACGTTTCTCATCTCTTTATTGATGATTAAAACACAAAAAGTTCCCAAAACAATTTTAATGGTTACAGCTGAGGCCCTTTTGACTATGGCAATTTTAAAGATAACTTTAGTCAGCTGGAAAGCATATGTTAAAAGGGAATAGCTCAAATGAAACAAATCCTTCTTGCTTTTGTCTCCAAGTGAACTGTACTGTGAAAGGACACACAATGTGTATGCATTGACTGAGAGAATTGGAGTATGAGATAAGGTTTATCTGTCGAGTAACTGAAAACCTCTTTCTACTACTGGAAATATTTTATTTTTAAATAGAAAAGCCTGTTAGTTTTTTTTTTTTTTAACAAGTGAAATGAGTCATTTGGTTTAAAAAAATGTTTCCTTGTAGAAATATACATTTTTCATGCAAGTTGTCCTGGTAAGTTTCCTAAAAGCTGATGCTAGAGGGCAAATATTACTATATAAAGAAATATATAACTACTCAGGAGTGTGAAGTAAAATGCAGCTAAAGCATATTTTTAAAGAAAAAGACAAATTTAAGAAATAAAATTATTCATTATTTTTCTTATCTATTAAAAGTCTTTATTAAGAAATGAGAATGGTTTATTGCTTACTTCTTGCATTGCTTTTCAATGAAGTTTTTCTATGAAGCTTTTCTAACATGATTTAGTGACCTTTCATTCACGTTCTCCCTTTAGCTTGAAAGATTCTATTTTTACACATATACATATTTAGAGACATGTTGCTGCTTTTAATTTGTTAAGGAATGTTTTCATGCAATTGAAATATCAAAATATCTGTACATAATGCCACCTTTTAATAAAGGTCACATTTAACAGTTAGATTCTGAGAGGATATGTACAAAATAATTTCATATTTTTTTGTTTTCATATAGTAGAACATGATATTATTTTGTTTAGGTAGAAAACACATCTTTGGTAAAAGTTGCTTTTGTTTATAATAAAAACTACTGTATTTCAGGTACTTAAAATGTATATGTTATTTAATTTGATGGGCATTAAAATGTGAATTATTGGCTATTTGGGAAAAATGCATTTGGAATATGTTGAATTTTTAATTTTAAAAATAATGCATTAAAGTGCTTCTCTGTTTCTAAGATAGGTAATGATGCTCTGATTCTGGTATTTTAAATTTTTAATACTGATTTCCAGCACCTGATGGATAAATTTATTTTACTTTTCTCAGTTA
>NW_011888987.1:1757094-1758616 GCF_000151845.1 Pteropus vampyrus | reverse complement strand
TAAGATAGGTAATGATGCTCTGATTCTGGTATTTTAAATTTTTAATACTGATTTCCAGCACCTGATGGATAAATTTATTTTACTTTTCTCAGTTATCTTTCCTTTCACTATTCATCTTCATTTTCCCCTAGGACATAATTTTTCCCTACTCTTCTTCTATCCTTTACATTCTTTTCTTTAATACCACCCCCAAATACATGAACAAAAACAAGGTTAAAATTGGTTAGGGAAAAATATATTTTTATTTCATACTTTTCTACATGAGACATAAACTTTTCTAAGCAACTAATGTATCTCTACTGTTTTAAATCTAGAAAAGAACTGGATCCATTTATATTTTTGAGAAAAGAGCATAAAACTAGGTTTATTTTGCTTCACTGCAATACTGAATATCCTATGTATTTCTTAAAGATTATAAATTCAGGCTTCAAATAACCGCAATATGATCATAGTGTAAAATTTATTTAACAAAATTCATTTTCTACCAGTACTAGAAAAATAACTCAGAACAATGATAATACTCTGTGAATCAGTATTATTGCCTTTTTTTCTTCAAGATGATATATAACAATGAAAGAGAAAATTATGTAATTATTTAAAAAAATATTTTTTTAATTACAGTTGGCACACAACATTAGATTTAGCTGTACATAGTGGTTAGACATTTATATGACATATGAAGTGATCACCCCAGTAAGTCTAGTGTATCTGACACCATACACATTTATTACAATATTGTTGGCTATATTTCCTATGCTATAGTTTACAACCTCATGACTATTTTGTAACTATCATTTTCTACTTCTTAACCCTTTCCCCAACCCCCTCCCTGCCCCCCACTTCTGTTTGGCAACCATCAAAATGTTCTCTGTATCTATGAATTTGTTTCTGTTTTATTTTGTTCTTTAGATTTCACATATAAATGAAATCATATGACATTAATTTTTCTCTCAGTTACTCTATCCTTTAGATCCATCCATGTTGTTGCACATGGCAGGATTTCTTTTTTCTTTTTTTTTTTTTTATGGCCAAGTGTTATTCCACTGTATATATGTAGCGCCTCTTCTTTATCCATTCATTCAATAATGGACACCCAGGTTGCTTTCATACCTTGGCTATTGTAGATAATGTTTGAATGAACAAATAAATCCACATGTCCTTTCAAAGTAGGATTTGGGCTTGGTTTGGAGTTTCTTCGGATAAATATCTAGAAGTGGGGTTACTGGGTCTTTCTTCGTCTTTTGTTATAGCCTTCGTTTTAAAATCTATGTTGTCTGGTATAAGTATCGCCACCCCAGCTGTTTGTTGTTGTTGTTGTTGTTATTGTTTCCAATTACATGAAATGTCTTTTTCCATTCTTTTACTTTCAGTCTGTGTGTGTGCGTGTGTTTTATCTAAAGTGAATCTCTTATAGGAAGCATATGTAAGGGTCTTGTTTTCTTATCTATTGAGCCACCTTATCTTTTTATTGGAGCATTTAATCTCTTTATATTTAAAGTAATTTTGGTAGTTATGTAGCTAC
>NW_011888987.1:1755042-1757044 GCF_000151845.1 Pteropus vampyrus | reverse complement strand
AAATATCTAGAAGTGGGGTTACTGGGTCTTTCTTCGTCTTTTGTTATAGCCTTCGTTTTAAAATCTATGTTGTCTGGTATAAGTATCGCCACCCCAGCTGTTTGTTGTTGTTGTTGTTGTTATTGTTTCCAATTACATGAAATGTCTTTTTCCATTCTTTTACTTTCAGTCTGTGTGTGTGCGTGTGTTTTATCTAAAGTGAATCTCTTATAGGAAGCATATGTAAGGGTCTTGTTTTCTTATCTATTGAGCCACCTTATCTTTTTATTGGAGCATTTAATCTCTTTATATTTAAAGTAATTTTGGTAGTTATGTAGCTACGACTATTTTATTATTCATCTTTTTTATTCTTCTCCTCCTTCCCCTTCCCTTCCTCCTCCTCCTTCTCTTTCTCCTCCTCCTTCTTCTTCTTTCTGGCCTGCAAAGTTTCTGCTGAGAGATCAGCTGACAGTCTTCTTCTTTCTGGCCTGCAAAGTTTCTGCTGAGAGATCAGCTGACAGTCTTATGGGAGCTCCCATGTAGGTAACTAACTGCTTTTCTCTTGCTGCTTTTAAGATTCTCTTTTTGTTTTTAACCTTTAGCATTTTAATTATGATATGTGTTGATGTAGGCCTTTTGGGGTTCATCTTGTTTGGGACTCTCTGTGCTTACTTGGCTTGTATGTCTGTTTCCTTTGCCAGGTTAGGGAAGTTTTCAGTCATTATTTCTTCAAATAGGTTCTCAAACTCTTGCTCACTCTCTTCTCCTTCTAGTATCCCTATGATGAAAATGTTGTTACACTTGATGTTGTCCCAAAGACTTCTTAAACTATCTTCATGTTTTTTGATTCTTTTTTTATTTTTGCTGTTTTGATTGGGTGCTTTCTGCTGCCTGTGTTCCAAACTGTTGATTTGATCCTCTGCTTCATCTAATCTACTATTGACTCTTTCAATTGTATTCTTCATTTCAGTTATTGCATTTTTCATTTCTGACTGGTTATTTTGATGTTTTCTATCTCCATATTTATGTTTTTATTTCTTTGTTAATGTTCTCACTGAGTTTATCTACTCTTCTCCTAAGTTCATTGAACATCCTTATAACCAGTGTTTTGAATTCTGCATCTGGTAGATTGCTTACCTCCATTTCGTTTAGCTCTTTTTCTGGAACTTGGTTTCGTTCTTTTATTTAAGACATGTTTTTTTAACTCCCCACTTTGGCTGCCTCCTGTATTTATTTCTATGTATTAGGTAGGACTTCTATGTCTCACGGTCTTAGTAGATGGCCTTAAGAAGTAGGTGTCCTGTGGGGCCCAGTGGCACAGTCTCCCTGGTCCCCTGAGCCAGGTCTTCCAGAAGTGTTCCTTGTGTGGGTTGTGTGCCCCCTCTTGTTGTAGTTGAGCCTTAGTTGCTCTTTGCATGTCATCAATCCTAAGGCTGCTTGGCTGTGAGGACTGGCTGGTGACTACAGTGGAGGAGGTGTTGCTCAGGTGCTGACCCTATGGAGCAGGATTTGCTTTAGCAGGGCTCTGATTCCTGATAGTCTGCTCTTCAGGTATCTTTTCCTTGAATGAGGCTTCAGGTGGTGCTCTGGCTTGTTCTGAAGCAGGCTACAAGGCACGCTGGCCCCAGGGGGGTGGACACTACCCAGGTCAAGTTCAGCCACAGACTGTGCCCTGCCTAGGGCCACCTAGCATGAGCCACCAAATAATCTGCAGATGGCTGCCACCTATGCTGCACTTAAAGGTGCTTTGAGAGCTTAAGCCATGAACCAAGGCTGGCTGCTGCTAGTGCTAGGCATGGGATGGCTAAGCAAGAGGTATTGGGCATGCTGAAAGGAAATGCTTCTTGTTTAGGGCTTGTGAATCTTTGAGAAACTTTAGGAATGTCCTCAGCCTAAGTCAGGATAGGCCATTTGTATGTAAAAGCCATTGGAAATGGCTTTGGTGGGTCAATAATTTGGGTGAGGTGGAGTCTCAGGGAATCACAGGGATGGAGGGGAGATCAGCTTAGCCAGGTTAATGGAG
>NW_011888987.1:1751409-1753722 GCF_000151845.1 Pteropus vampyrus | reverse complement strand
TGATTCTACCTAAGGTATCCAATAAGTCACTGGTCACTTCTATGTAACCAGGTTAACCAGTCTTACGTGCCCTTGCTATTCCTGGACTTGAACGAAATGCATAGGATTTTGTTCAGGCCATAAGATCTGGCATTTTAAAATGCATAGGATTTCGTTCAGGCCATAGGATCTGGCATTTTAAACAGCTACCAAAGATCCAAATAATGCAATCTGAAAACGTGGGAGAGTTAACTTTTTCCAGTTGGAAACAAGAGACAGGAAAGAGCATCCAAATAAGTCCTACCTCCTCCCTCCATTAAATGAACTGCTTGAGATGTTTGTCCATGTAGCTCTCTTGAGACCTTCAACTAGCCCAACAGAGGCACCTGCTGAGGAGCTATTGCTGTGAAGCAGTGGTCAGTGTAGGAATGTATGACTTTGCACAACTTTGTAACTTTCATTATCTCACTTTTTCATACCTCTCTCTTGTCCTGGGTTCATGCAGCCCAAACAGTCCTTGCCTTGGGCTCTGATTTCTAGAGAATTTTTGATGAAATACACATAAAGCTGGATTGAGAAATACACAATTAAACATTCTGAATTTGATACTCCTGGCTACGTACTGTGAAACAATTTTCTTGAATGAAAGGTTTATCTATATCTAGATTAAAAATATTCAGGAAAGGTATTAACTGGGTAATTGGGCAAGTGTGCTGCTAACCTGTAGGTCAACCATAATTAGTTCTGATTATACATTTTACTGAAAAAAATAGACAAAGAGAGAGGGCAAATCCGTGAAAACACCTGTACTGTTGTAGAATAGGGGAAGAGGGCAAAAAGTACCGACAGTAGCACACTGGATTAAAAGTGGAATAATTACCACCAGCAAAATTGTAAAGATGGAAGAGAAAACATGAATAACTCTGATACAAGAACATGCTGGCTGGAAATTCTGATTTATGTTCAGAATGACAGATATCGAGAAATAAGAATTCTAAAATACGTCATCTTAGAAGATGACTAGTAGAAAATTTTTTTTTTGGAAATTTAAGAATAGATTGAGAGCTGAGAAAATAAATTTGCCCTTGTAGATAAAAGTAGGATATTTTTACAGGAGAAGAAAACAAGACACAGACCAATTCATATACTATTTTTGATGGGAGATACAAAATTTGAATATAGTACATTATTTTGGAAGATGTCTTGAAAGGAAAAAGGAATCTCACTATTGGGGTATTGAACTGAGAAACATGGTGATAAAATGCTATTTATAAGATTTTGAAGTAGAAAATAATTCTGAAAATTATCTAATAAATAACCAGAAGAAAATTTCAGAAAGAAGTTTGGCATCTGCAACAGATTACAAGAAGACAAGACATTTATGAAATAGGAGTTGAGATTCATAGAGAAAACTGAATAACATTGAAAGGCAACAGGATAAGAGTGAAAAACAGTAAGATGTTATAAGGAAGGACTGCAAGGAAATTAAAGTGTAATAGCAGTCCTGAGTAGAAGTTATAATTCAGAAAGTTGAATTAGTGGTATAAAGGATATGTTTTAATAGCTTTCCCAGTCATCAAAGGAAAAGGAAAAAAATATTCAAAATAATAAGAAATAAAATGACAGATAACTAAAAGAAATACTGGAAAACTAACATATTGATAATTGCAATGTCTAAAGAATAAACTAGAACACATAAAAATAATGCAGAGATTGGTGATAAAATATGAGAACAAATCTCCAAGACATAGAGAAACTGTGATACAAATTGAAAGAGGGCCACTTCATTCCCCAAAATCAAATGCAGAGGCACTTAAAAAGATCCAAATTAATGTTTTGACCATTAAAAATAAAAACTACCCATTTTTTAATTGGATTGTTTGTTTTTTTGCTATTGAGTTGTATAAATTCTTTATAAATTTTGAATATTAACCTCTTATCTGATGTATCATTAGTGAATATCTTCTCTCAAACAGTCAGTTGTCTTTTTGTTTTGTTGATGGTTTCCTTTGCTGTACAAAAAGTTTTTCACTTCATGTAGTCCCATTTGTTTATATTTTTCTTTTGTTTCCTGAGAAGATATATCTGAAAAGAAATTCTTGTTAGTAATATCAGAGAATTTACTGCCTATGTTTTTTTCTAAAAGTTGTATGGTTTCAGGTCTTACATTTAAGTCTTTAATCCATTATGAGTTTATTCTTGTATACAGTGTAAGAAGACGGTCCTTCTCCTCCTCCTCCTCCTCCTCCTCCTTCTTTTCTTCTTCTTCTTCTTCTTCTTCTTCTTCTTCTTCTTCTTCTTCTTCTTCTTCTTCTTCTTCTTCTTCTTCTTCTT
>NW_011888987.1:1747497-1751129 GCF_000151845.1 Pteropus vampyrus | reverse complement strand
TGAGCATATAGGCATGGATTTATTTATGGGCTCTCTTTATGTTCCATTGATCAATGTGTCTGATTTTATGCCAATACCATGCTGTTTTTGTTACTGTAGACTTGTAGTATAGTTTGATATCAGGCAGTGTGATATCTTCAACTTTGTTCTTCTTTCTCAAGATTCCTCTGGCTATTCGAGGCTTTTTATGGCTCCATATAAATTTTAGGATTGTTTGTTCTAGCTCTCTAAAAAATGCCATTGGTATTTTGATAGGGATTGCATTGAATTTATAGGTTGCTTTGGGAAGTATGGCCATTTTATCAATGTTGATTCTTCCTACCCATGAACAGAGTATATGTTTCCATTTATTTGTATCTTCTTCAATTTCTTTTTTCAATGATTTATAATTTTCTGAAAACAGGTCTTCTACCTTTTTGGTTAATTTGATTCCCAGGCATTTTATAGTTTTTGACCCAATTGTAAATGGGATTGTTTTCTTAATTTCTCTTTCTGAAAGTTCATCATTAGTGTATAAAAGTGCTACTGGCTTCTGAATATTTATTTTGTAACCTGCTACTTTACTGAATTCATTGATCAGTTCTAAACATTTTTTGGTGAATCTTTAGGATTCTCTATAATAGTATCATGTCATCAGCAAATAACGAGAGTTTTACTTTTTCCTTTCTAATTCAGATGCCTTTTATTTCTCTTTCTCGTCTTATTCTGTGGCTAAGACTTCCAATACAATGTTGAAGAGGAGTGGTGAAAGTGGGCATCCTTGTCTTGTTCCTGATCTTAAGGAAAATGCTTTTAGCCTTTCCCCATTGAGTTTGACATTAGCTGTAGGTTTGTCATATATGGCCTTTATTATGTTGAAGTATGTTCCCTCTATTCCCACTTTGCTGAGAGTTTTTATCATAAATGGATGCTGGATTTTGTCAAACACTTTTTCTGCATCTATTGATATGATCATATGTTTTTTATCTTTTGTTCGTTAATGTGATGTATCACATTAATTGATTTGAGGATATTGAACCAACTTTGTGTCCCAGGAATAAATCCAACTTGATCATGGTGTATATTTTTAATATATTGCTGAATTTGGTTTGCTAATATTTTGTTGAGGACTTTTGCATCCATGTTCATAAGAGATATCAGCCTATAGTTTTTTTTTTGTAATGTTTTGCCTGGTTTTGGAATCAAGGTAATGGTGGCCTCATAAAAGGAGTTAGGGAGCCTTCCCCCTTCTTGAATTTTTTGAAATAGTTTGAGAAGAATAGGTGATAACTCTTCTTTGAATGTTTGGTAAAATTCACCTATGAAGCCGTCTTGTCCAGGACTTTTGTTTTAGGGGGAGGTTTTTGATTACTGGTTTGATTTCATTGGTGGTAATTGGTCGTTTCAGATTTTCTTGACTCAGTCTTGGGAGATTGTATATTTCTAGGAATGTGTCCATTTCTTCCTGTTGTCCAATTTATTGGTGTATAATTGCTCATAGTATTTTCTTTTGATCCATTGTATTTCTGTGGAGTCTGTGGTTATTTCTCCTCTTTTATTTCTTATTTTATTGATTTGAGTCCTCTCTCTTTTTTCTTTGATGAGTCTGGCTAAGGGTCTGTCAATTTTGTTTATCCTTTCAAAGAACCATCTCCTGGTTTCATTAATCTTTTGTATTGTTTTTCTAGACTCTATTTCACTTATTTCTGCTCTGATATTTATTCTTTCCTTCCTTCTATTCACCTTGGCTTTGTTTGCTGTTGTTTTACTAGTTTTTTTATTTGTAAAGTTAGATTATTTATATGACCTTTTTCTTGTTTCTTGAGGTAGGCCTGTATTGCTATGAATTTCCCTCTTAGGACTGCTTTCACTGTGTGCCATAAATTTTGTGTCATTGTGTTTTCAATTTCATTTGTCTCTAGGTATCTTTTGATTTCTTCCTTGATCTCACATATGAAAAGATGCTCAAGGTCGCTAATCATCAGAGAAATGCAAATTAAAACCACAATGAGATATCACCTCACACCTGTCAGAATAGCTATCATCAATAAATCAAAAAACAGCAAGTGTTGGCAAGGATGCGGACAAAAGGGAACCCTCATACATTGTTGGTGGGATTGCAAATTGGTACAGCTGCTATGGAAAACAGTATGGAGATTCCTCAAAAAATTAAAAATGGATATACCTTTTGACCCAGCAATTTCACTTCTGGGTATTTATCCAAAGAAAACAAAAACAATAATTCGTAAAGATCTATGCACTCCAATATTCATGGCAGCACAATTTACAATAGCCAAGGTATGGAAGCAACCTAAATGCCCATCAACAGATGATTGGGTAAATAAATTATGGTTCGTGTATACAATGGAATATTACTCAGCCATAAAAAAAAAAATAATGAAATCTTACCATATGAAACGACATAGATGGTCCTAAAGGTTATTATGCTGAGTGAAATAGGTCAAACAGAGAAAGATAGATACCATATGATTTCACTTATATGTAGAATCTAAGGAACAAAAAGAACAAACTAATCAAAAACAGACTCACAAATATAGTGGACAATTTGGTGACAGACATAGGGGAGGGGAGTTGAGAGGCTAGGAGAATGGAGTGAAGGATTAAAGAAGTACAAATTAGTAGTTGATAGTTGGACATGAGGATGGGGAGCACAGCACAGGGAATGCAGTTCATATTAATATGATGGCTATGTGGAGGACCAAGGGAGGGAGGGAGAAATTGGGAGAATCATTTTATGAACAATATAGATGTCTAACCAATGTACTGTATACTTGAAATTACTTTAAATAAATAAATTTATTAAAAAGAAAAAACTAATCACAATTCATGAGAAAAATGGATTATATACAAAGAAACAAAACAATTTAGCTTTCAACCTCTCCTCGACAACATCAATTTTCTGAATATTATGGAATAATACCTAATAAATTTTTACTAGGTAAACAATCATAACCCAAGATTTTTGTAAATAATAAAGTTGTAATTTTTAGCACAGGCAAGAAAAAATATTTTCAAATTTTAAATGCAAAAAATATGCAAAAAATGTGATGTTGAAATTACATGAAGATTTATTCCAGTTGACCAAGAAATAAATCAAAATAGTTTAAAAATTGTAAGGATATCATGTGCCAATTATTAAGCTTGTCTCCCAGCTTTCTATAAGCAGCTTTATGTTCTGGGGATGGGGCTGCAAACCACATTTCTTCTTTACAAGGTAATTTTCTAGCTGATAATACCAATAGAAAAGGCTATAGGGAGACAGAGAGATGGGAAGAGAGAACAAGGACTTGTGTTTTAATATTTGTTTATTGTTCCTGTCAGTACCTCTCAGAAACATCCTTCACATCAGAAAGGGCAGTGGAGTCCACTTGCCAACTTCTTTTCATACTCCCACATCAGCCACATTATATCACAGTGGGACCCTTCTCAAAGGTTTGGATCCATCATTGGTGGAATCTTTCTGTGAACAAATGGAGCACTACCAGCTTTCAGGAATGCCATCTCCTCAGAAGGCAGTCTTAGCTCTGCTGGTTCAGATGTTTCCAACATCTTTTTGTTCTCCCTGCTTAGGGTTGGTTGCTGTTTCCTATCATTATTAACTCATGTTGCCTCAGTGTTTTTTTTTTTTTTTT
>NW_011888987.1:1745496-1747447 GCF_000151845.1 Pteropus vampyrus | reverse complement strand
AAGAATCCCTAGACTGAAGAATAGGCAGGGTCTCCCAGCAACAATGCCACAATTATATATCATGAATCTTCCATCAGGCTTGCCCTACATTGCACTAGCAGGGGAACTGTCTCACTGCCAAGGAACACTGAACAAAAGCTCCTGCCATTTTATGGACATAGAGAGCTGGGGAGGGAGAGAGAGAAAAGTGGCTAGGAGTGACAAAGTATTCAGTCAGTTAAGAAAAGTGACTCAGCCAACTAACCCCCTTCTCCCTCCTCAAGAGGCCTCCTAATAATGACTGCTGGGCTAAGAGTACAGATAAACATATAAGCATGGACTTATCTGAAGGGCCTGGGGGGCCAGCAACTCCCTCCAGAAAACTGTTATGCACTGGCTGTGCATCAAGTCTGGTATGGGAATAGAACCTTTCCCCCTTGTGATCTGCCCATCACAGCCTTTGTCATAGCCTATGGTGGGGCCTAAAAGATCACACATAGGGCTTTGGCCTGGAGCTGAACTTCTCAGACAGCAATATTAGACTTCCCAGTAGAGATGAGCTAAGCACCTGGTTGCAGGTTTATTACATTGTATACTTCTTCCATCTTAATTGGGACAGAGATCCATCTTCATTAGAATATGCATTTATTTTGGATATGGATTTTTTTTCCTTGCTCACAAAGCTTCTACAAGTACCATTTATCAATGGTCTTATTGGTGCTGTATTCATTACCATGGCACAAGCAACGTTGCTCTTGGCCAAATAACTCATTTTACTGTAAAATAAATGTGGCAATGACTCAAGTATACAGAATTCTTTAGCATTACCATGAGCCCCATAACCCAAAAGAAGTATAATGGAATGGTCTCCCGGAGATCAAGTTACAACACTACTGGGGTGATAGCAGCCCGACATTTTGGGGGATCTATCATACAGGTTGCAGTATATACTCAGAAACAAAGACCAATAGCACTGTTTCTCTCAAAGCCATATTATATGGATCTAGGGAAATCAGGGATGGGAATGGAAGTAGAGCCTCTTATTATTAAGTCTAACACACTTGCAGAAGTTTTGCTTATTTTCCTCAAATTTTGAGTTCTACTGATTAGAGATCTTAGCTTCAAATGGAGAAATGTTTTTCACCAAGAGACATAGCAATGACATTGACTGGAGGTAGGAAATAGTAATGAATATTTGTAGCAATTAATGGTTGAAACAATAATATTATAAATCTGGGTTTAAAACTAAATGTAATAATTTGTCTTTAATAAAAATGTATATTATTTAAAAAATATTAATGCCTAAAATCAGTACTAGAAATACTAGTAATATCATCAAAACTTAAGTAGTGTGTATGTGTGAAGAGTAGTTATTGGGAAGGAACTAAAATTTTCCAAATTAAAGAGGACTTGAACATATTTTTTGATATTGATAGTTAAATGTTTTAAAATGCTCTTGAGAACTTTTGTATCTTCTAGAAGGATTAAAATCAGGACACATTTTCAAAAGCATTGGAGAATTCTTTTAAAAATAAATATTAAAATGCTCATATAAATGACAGAAATAATAAGTAGCTTTGCAACTTAAGAATATAAAAGATTAACATAACTCAAGGTATAGCCCTATAAATTACAAAAGAAATTGAATTTGACTTACCAAATCAATTCTAAGTTTTCATTTTAAAAATTAAATTCAACTACATGTGGATCCTGGTTGAGACATTCTAAGACACACACACACACATACACACACACACACACACACACACAATTATAACTAACGTAATAGTCAAAGTAAGCAAGCATAATCAAAAACAGAACATGTGTTGATATTACACTGAAAGTATAATATATCATTTGGGACAAAGAGTATATTTTGTAAAGAGTATAATTCAAAATTAAGACATGATTATCATGAACCATTTCATATCAAAGAAAATGTATAAAACTAATATATATTCAGAAAATGATA
>NW_011888987.1:1740444-1745446 GCF_000151845.1 Pteropus vampyrus | reverse complement strand
TTAAGCTTTTTATGTAAAAATTTAGGCAATGATTGGCAATGAATAAAACTCTGATATTTAGAATGGGGAGATTTGGCAGACTCAGAGGAAGTGAAGAATTCTGAACATCCTAAGGCTCTCTGGGTTTCCCAATAGTAGCTATCTGTGCTTCCGTATCATATGAAGATATTAGTCTTTTCTTGCTTAAATGCCTAGTAGTGAGTTCCTTTCGGGCAACTGGGAAATTACAAGGAGAATCCTAATTTTCTCAAGATCCATTCCAACCCTTTCTGTTGTTTCTAGGTATATAAAAAGAATCAGATCTCAGTATATTCCAGGAAGATAAATGCAAAGCCTAACCTGAGAGAAAATAGCTTAAACTGCAAAAAAAAATTGAAAGATTGTGTGTGTGTCTGTGTGTGTGAGCAGCACCCTTGGAAATATGAATGGAAATGAATTCTAAGAATATTGGACCAAGTGAAGAAAGGGATATAATGCTGGATTGAACCAAATTTATTGACATGAGTACATTTATTAGCAATTCTGAAATTAATGAGTCATCTTGTAAGCTGAATATGGCTACAACAGCTTTGCTTGTTTAGATGATTTATCATGTATGGCTTGTCCACCTGTCTTCACCATATCCCTTAAGAGGGTACAGAGGACACTCTTTTCATTAGGGAAATAAGAAAGATACTGATGGGAGGGGTGTGTATTAGTATTCATTAAAGTTTGTGATTCCTACGGGGATGATGGGATCTCAGAGTAGTAGAGGCCAACTGGCCTCTACTTATCTACTAAAAAGAGAAGAGCATGTGTCATCATAGGCAGCAGGCATGAAAGAGTAATGAGAATGTTTTGGCCCGCAAGGATCTTTGGTGGCAGCTAATTGATCAATATTCTTAAGAATGAAATGGATGGACAATTTATTAAAATATTACTTGATTTGAATCTATAGAAAAGAAGCTCCAGATCTGGTAGCCAAAAATCTGATTTAAGTTACCACAAGAGCAGACTTAGCCTGTTAGTCTCTTTCCAGAGATAACTATGTTCATAGCACAAGAATCCCTAGACTGAAGAATAGGCAGGGTCTCCCAGCAACAATGCCACAATTATATATCATGAATCTTCCATCAGGCTTGCCCTACATTGCACTAGCAGGGGAACTGTCTCACTGCCAAGGAACACTGAACAAAAGCTCCTGCCATTTTATGGACATAGAGAGCTGGGGAGGGAGAGAGAGAAAAGTGGCTAGGAGTGACAAAGTATTCAGTCAGTTAAGAAAAGTGACTCAGCCAACTAACCCCCTTCTCCCTCCTCAAGAGGCCTCCTAATAATGACTGCTGGGCTAAGAGTACAGATAAACATATAAGCATGGACTTATCTGAAGGGCCTGGGGGGCCAGCAACTCCCTCCAGAAAACTGTTATGCACTGGCTGTGCATCAAGTCTGGTATGGGAATAGAACCTTTCCCCCTTGTGATCTGCCCATCACAGCCTTTGTCATAGCCTATGGTGGGGCCTAAAAGATCACACATAGGGCTTTGGCCTGGAGCTGAACTTCTCAGACAGCAATATTAGACTTCCCAGTAGAGATGAGCTAAGCACCTGGTTGCAGGTTTATTACATTGTATACTTCTTCCATCTTAATTGGGACAGAGATCCATCTTCATTAGAATATGCATTTATTTTGAATATGGATTTTTTTTCCTTGCTCACAAAGCTTCTACAAGTACCATTTATCAATGGTCTTATTGGTGCTGTATTCATTACCATGACACAAGCAACGTTGCTCTTGGCCAAATAACTCATTTTACTGTAAAATAAATGTGGCAATGACTCAAGTATACAGAATTCTTTAGCATTACCATGAGCCCCATAACCCAAAAGAAGTATAATGGAATGGTCTCCCGGAGATCAAGTTACAACACTACTGGGGTGATAGCAGCCCGACATTTTGGGGGATCTATCATACAGGTTGCAGTATATACTCAGAAACAAAGACCAATAGCACTGTTTCTCTCAAAGCCATATTATACGGATCTAGGGAAATCAGGGATGGGAATGGAAGTAGAGCCTCTTATTATTAAGTCTAACACACTTGCAGAAGTTTTGCTTATTTTCCTCAAATTTTGAGTTCTACTGATTAGAGATCTTAGCTTCAAATGGAGAAATGTTTTTCACCAAGAGACATAGCAATGACATTGACTGGAGGTAGGAAATAGTAATGAATATTTGTAGCAATTAATGGTTGAAACAATAATATTATAAATCTGGGTTTAAAACTAAATGTAATAATTTGTCTTTAATAAAAATGTATATTATTTAAAAAATATTAATGCCTAAAATCAGTACTAGAAATACTAGTAATATCATCAAAACTTAAGTAGTGTGTATGTGTGAAGAGTAGTTATTGGGAAGGAACTAAAATTTTCCAAATTAAAGAGGACTTGAACATATTTTTTGATATTGATAGTTAAATGTTTTAAAATGCTCTTGAGAACTTTTGTATCTTCTAGAAGGATTAAAATCAGGACACATTTTCAAAAGCATTGGAGAATTCTTTTAAAAATAAATATTAAAATGCTCATATAAATGACAGAAATAATAAGTAGCTTTGCAACTTAAGAATATAAAAGATTAACATAACTCAAGGTATAGCCCTATAAATTACAAAAGAAATTGAATTTGACTTACCAAATCAATTCTAAGTTTTCATTTTAAAAATTAAATTCAACTACATGTGGATCCTGGTTGAGACATTCTAAGACACACACACACACACACACACACACACACACAATTATAACTAACGTAATAGTCAAAGTAAGCAAGCATAATCAAAAACAGAACATGTGTTGATATTACACTGAAAGTATAATATATCATTTGGGACAAAGAGTATATTTTGTAAAGAGTATAATTCAAAATTAAGACATGATTATCATGAACCATTTCATATCAAAGAAAATGTATAAAACTAATATATATTCAGAAAATGATACGTACATCATATACTCATTTATACAATATTAATATTACAATAATATTAATGTAATATATAATAATATATTAATTCCAGTCACTTTAGCTGCCTCCAACTTGTCTTGAACTCTGGCTCCCTGTTCTGGGAAACTGGGAAATGATCCCTAGGCAGAGAGCTGGAAGAATCATGTGATCACCTTGAGAGATTCTCTTCTTTCAGATACAGTGCCCTTATGGTGATTACCGGCCAGTACTTAAAAGGACTGCTTCATGTATTTTGTTGTTTCATAGTTTGTGTATGTGTGTATGTGTGTGTGTGTGTGTGTGTCAAAACACTTTTAGTACCAGCTGCTCTGTTCTAGCTGAATCAGATAATTACCATGAGAAAAATTAAATTTTATTTTCTTTTTCTTGCTTACTGGCATTTTTCTTATTAAACATATATAATATTTGTAACTATATGTTTTAAATTACTTCAAAATGTTGTTATTTAAACCAGGAATAGGAAATAAAACATCCTATTAAATTTCACAGAAATTACAGAACACATTTTCTGAGAAAATATTGTAGCCTCATTAGGGTGTATTTTTATTTTTAAGCTTTGAATTTTGCTAAACTAGATTAGAACTTGAAATGTAATTTTTTTAAAAATAGAAAAGAATAAAGAGCAATATACACTGATGTTTAACTGGTACCTAATCTACATAACTTAAAATTTTCTAACTCCTTGACTTTTAGAATTCAAAATTTTAAGAATTAATACATAATACTAAATATATTCTGAAATACTAATAAGGCTAGTGATTTCTAAATTGGCATACATTGTTTATTGAGAACTTACCATATGTTAGGCATTATGATATATATATAATAATATTTACATATATATAAACATAAATACAATCTATATGTGCATTATTTTTTTAATCCTTATTATAGCTTCCATACCAGTTTTATTTCCATGAGGAAACAAGCTCACTGCAGCTTAGGAAGCTTCTGGAAATTCTTTCCTTTGGTAAAGTAAATTCCTGGACAAATATTAGAACCGTTATCTTTAGGTGCACCTGCACATAAGAGGGTGAAGAGTAAGGTCACTCAGAATAAGACTTCCAGCTCATATTCAAGGTGTTCCTGTTATATAATAGATTTCAATACACCAAAATAGAAGCTTCCCTATATTTATACCTAGCAAAAGTACAAAAGGGCTTTAATTGATTCTTAAATTTAGGTATTAACACAGTGACTATACACATTCTTCTATTATTTTATCCTCAATATACTTTACAGGTGGCCTTGATTATTTTATTTGTTACAAGCTATAAAATTTGTGACTATACCTTAGCATGAAGAATATGCTTTGGATGCTAAAACCACATTAGAAACAGAACAGAAGTACCAGTCTTTTAAAGCAAATTTGTTGTCCAGACTGTATTGATAAATATTTCCACATGTGCAAAAGTCAACAATTATTTGGACAAGGAAAAGTTGAAAAGGAGTTCCAGAGGTGACTGTATAGAGAAACTTAAATGAATAAAACCATCTCAGTCAATGGGAAACTTTAAATATACAGTTCCCAGATGAGGAATTATTAAAATTCTTTCTGTTTTTCTGGCAGAATGAAAAAAGCATTAGAGAAAATAATCGTGAGTATTTTTAGAGCCTACATGAATTGGACAATTATCATAACTCTACGACATACTATTATGGCCAATATCATTTTACTGGCAATGAAACTGAGAATTAAAGGTTATTAATGATGTACTTGAGGTTACACACCTTGTAGGAGAGATGTAGCTAAGAGCTGGATCCAGGTAGACTGATTTTCAAGCTTTTAATCACTATACTGTACTGCCTTGAAACTCACTAAATAAAGGAATTGATATGTTAGAACATTTGTTTGTTTGTTTGTTTGTTTTTAGTCATTTCTTTATATATAAACAGATAAATTCTAACAATGTTGGTTGGGGGAGCAATCTAGTTATAAGGTTTTCAATTTTTGGTAAATATTTTTTAGGCGATTATTTGCTAAGACTTTTTTT
>NW_011888987.1:1737192-1740394 GCF_000151845.1 Pteropus vampyrus | reverse complement strand
TGAATAAAACCATCTCAGTCAATGGGAAACTTTAAATATACAGTTCCCAGATGAGGAATTATTAAAATTCTTTCTGTTTTTCTGGCAGAATGAAAAAAGCATTAGAGAAAATAATCGTGAGTATTTTTAGAGCCTACATGAATTGGACAATTATCATAACTCTACGACATACTATTATGGCCAATATCATTTTACTGGCAATGAAACTGAGAATTAAAGGTTATTAATGATGTACTTGAGGTTACACACCTTGTAGGAGAGATGTAGCTAAGAGCTGGATCCAGGTAGACTGATTTTCAAGCTTTTAATCACTATACTGTACTGCCTTGAAACTCACTAAATAAAGGAATTGATATGTTAGAACATTTGTTTGTTTGTTTGTTTGTTTTTAGTCATTTCTTTATATATAAACAGATAAATTCTAACAATGTTGGTTGGGGGAGCAATCTAGTTATAAGGTTTTCAATTTTTGGTAAATATTTTTTAGGCGATTATTTGCTAAGACTTTTTTTTTTTCCCTGTTGGCACTTTGCTCTTATTTCTAGCCTCGTTTCTTACTACACTGTCCTACTTTGAATCCTCTGAGAGCTTCATGGAACCTGTTCTCCACAAAAGCATAGAAAGGGATCCTATTTAGTCTTGATTTCTTCCTGTTTTAAAGGTGTTTTAGATTTGAAAACTTTCAATTATGTCATGAATAGAGAACCCTCTCTTAGGATTAGAAGAGAAAAAAAATACAGTGATTTTACTTTTTTGTCCTTAACAGAAGAAAGAAAGAATAAAATTATTATTTTTCAATTAAAGGCTTTACCTCGGCCTAAGGATTTAAGATATTCAGTCTCTAAAGAATTTGGCTTCCCAGGAGTGGGAATGTAAATTTAAGCTACGAAGTTCACTTGAATTAAAGGAAATTAGTAAAATGCATAATTTTACTGGGTTTATATAATTTCATTTTGGTATGAATTTAGTTATATGCAATTGCATGTTTTCTTTGCACATAGTCACACAATCATTTCCTTTAAATTAACTGAAGATTTGATATTGTTTTGCATCATGACAGCAGTTGTTTAAATTAAATTAATCCGATTCATATTCCATTGATTCATTTGGGAAACAAGAGAGTCACTTCCCAATGAAAAAGCAAAATGTGAGGGAAGCATTATATACTTAACTAAGGTATTAGTATTGGTGTTGTTTAAAGAAAAAAAGCTATATTTGGATATCAGAGTGCTTTTATTTCTCTGCCTAGGTATGTGATCTTTGATCAACATTTTCCTTTCTATTGCATTCAGCAATAATCTACGAACCTCCTCAAATTTCTCCTTCCCTAGGCTTTTCACATCTCACATATAGTTCCTAAGCTAAACCTGGCAGAGGCAGGTGAAAAGTAAGTCCTCTTATTAATTGGCCTTGCCATTTTCCAAATCTTGGGATTAGTAGCATGTGACATAATACGTCATCCAAACTTGGACATTTTGTCTAGGGCAAATGATGAATGGAATGGGATTCTGGGATAATAGGCAAAATCAGAACTGTCCTGGTTATTAGATATATATGTTGTTTCCAAGTCTCAATTCTTTCCATCTGTACCATGCTAGCTTAATCCATTAACACTGAGTTTTTGCCTTGACCTTTACTCTCAGATTTGGTCTAGTTACCTTTTATGTTCAGTGCCTGAATCCTGCTGACAACCTCAACCTAAGAGTTTGACATCTTGCCTTAAACTCAATTGTTTTCTGCTTTTGCACTAAAACTTTATATTTAAACACCAATTCAGAGACTGAGACCTTTCCTCTCTGACTGGTCACCTTTCTGAGGCTCAGAGCTCTACACATCTTGGTTTCTGTTGTTATTTTTACTCTATAAATTTGCTGGGAATGTGCTGTCTCATCCAAAATCCATAATGCCGACTACTTTCTTAATGCACGTGTTCCCATGCTCCTGGGTCTTTGAGATTTTTATAACTGTATTTGTGGGGTAAGACCCTTTAGGTAGTTATTTTCTTAATTTTTATCCATCATTTTTGAATAAGTCTATGTCAAATATTATTCATTCTCTTATGCTCCTTTCATTGCCTATGTAGCCCTGAGAGGACCATCATTTTGCTCACTGGAGTGACCAATTTTACCAAGGACCTTCTATGTCCACAAGACTGGAATATAGAGATTAAATATAGATTCTCTCATGGTGGGATGAATTATAAGACATTGGAAGCAGGATTCATCACAACTGTGCCACTTCAGTCAAGAGATAAAGAGAACCAAAATGAAGAAAGTTAAAAATTTGGGAATCGATTTTATAGAGGCAAACCATCAAAATTTAAGTGGAAAATCAACTTGTTGGAAGGACTTTGGAATACTAGGTGAATGGAAGAAAGAGCTGTGTACTTATAATACTCTTGGCTGCTGGCCTTTCAGGACTGAGGCCCTAATTCCCCAGGTGCTGAGTTGTATTGGAAGCTGACAGTTTTCAGCTGACTTCCTTTCTGGAAATAACTTGACTGAAGAAAGCCACTTTCTCAGGAGCATGACCTTGGTTAAGGCTACTCTCTTTAATGAAGTTCGGTTCCCATCCCATGACAGCTTAGTGGGAGAATGTCTTTGCCTCTTAGCCTCAGTTTGGGATACCTCTAGCTCCACAGTCATTCTAGCTTCAGAGTTCTCTGTAGGATTGGCTCAGAATTCTATCACAATGATTTTACAGCCCAAACTCTCTTTCCTTTCAGTCTGTTTCATTTTACTCCCTTACAGGTAGGTGTTAGAGGAGAGCATTGATCTACAGCTTTATTGGAAAAACTCTATTTTTACCTTGAGGGGTACTTGGATGTCTGGCTGTGACTCTTGGCCAAGATAAGGGCAATGAAATTTACTACTTGCTGTTAAAAATAATCTGAAATTTCTCTGACAACACCTAGGGATCAGTTTTTTTGTTGTCATCTCCAAATTGCTTAACTGGTTAAACAGCCTAATTTGACTACATGACCAGAGGGACATAAAAACATTATTGGGAAATTCTGCTTTGAGATCTTGCAATGACAAAGATTTCTCACACAGATCTTTGTTCAATTCAGATACAAAGCACAGTGTTTGTGTGTATAAAGACCCATGGGAGCTAGCTTCTGGATGTCTTTTTTTATCCTAACACTTGCCTGTGCTCTGTACCTTATAGCACTGTACCTTTTGCTTTAAAATTAAATTCTTAC
>NW_011888987.1:1734620-1737142 GCF_000151845.1 Pteropus vampyrus | reverse complement strand
CTCATGGTGGGATGAATTATAAGACATTGGAAGCAGGATTCATCACAACTGTGCCACTTCAGTCAAGAGATAAAGAGAACCAAAATGAAGAAAGTTAAAAATTTGGGAATCGATTTTATAGAGGCAAACCATCAAAATTTAAGTGGAAAATCAACTTGTTGGAAGGACTTTGGAATACTAGGTGAATGGAAGAAAGAGCTGTGTACTTATAATACTCTTGGCTGCTGGCCTTTCAGGACTGAGGCCCTAATTCCCCAGGTGCTGAGTTGTATTGGAAGCTGACAGTTTTCAGCTGACTTCCTTTCTGGAAATAACTTGACTGAAGAAAGCCACTTTCTCAGGAGCATGACCTTGGTTAAGGCTACTCTCTTTAATGAAGTTCGGTTCCCATCCCATGACAGCTTAGTGGGAGAATGTCTTTGCCTCTTAGCCTCAGTTTGGGATACCTCTAGCTCCACAGTCATTCTAGCTTCAGAGTTCTCTGTAGGATTGGCTCAGAATTCTATCACAATGATTTTACAGCCCAAACTCTCTTTCCTTTCAGTCTGTTTCATTTTACTCCCTTACAGGTAGGTGTTAGAGGAGAGCATTGATCTACAGCTTTATTGGAAAAACTCTATTTTTACCTTGAGGGGTACTTGGATGTCTGGCTGTGACTCTTGGCCAAGATAAGGGCAATGAAATTTACTACTTGCTGTTAAAAATAATCTGAAATTTCTCTGACAACACCTAGGGATCAGTTTTTTTGTTGTCATCTCCAAATTGCTTAACTGGTTAAACAGCCTAATTTGACTACATGACCAGAGGGACATAAAAACATTATTGGGAAATTCTGCTTTGAGATCTTGCAATGACAAAGATTTCTCACACAGATCTTTGTTCAATTCAGATACAAAGCACAGTGTTTGTGTGTATAAAGACCCATGGGAGCTAGCTTCTGGATGTCTTTTTTTATCCTAACACTTGCCTGTGCTCTGTACCTTATAGCACTGTACCTTTTGCTTTAAAATTAAATTCTTACATGAATATGCTCTGTGGAATCTGTGAGTGCTTTATATAACCTATAAATGGGAAATCTTTGCAATTCCTCAGTAAACTTCCCAGATATAGATCTTAGTCTCAGGCCCTGTTTCTCAGGAAACCTTGACCTATAAAAATAACAAAATTTGAAAAGTGTACTAATCAGATCAGCTCCAGAGTTTTCAATAGTAGGAAAGTGGAGATTGCTTAAATAGGGTTTTTAAATATCTTTTCTTCTTCTGTCTTTGTTATGGGTTGAATTGTGTCTACCCCCAAATTCATATGTTAGTGTCCTAACCCCCAGAACCTCAGAATATGACTTTATTTGGAAGTAAAGTCATTGCAGGTATAATTACTTAAGATATCATATTTGAATAAGGTAGACCCAATATGGTTGGCATTTTTATGTAAATAAAAAATGTGGATACACACGCAGAAATAATGCATGTAAAGGTGAAAGTAGATAGGGTGATGCAGCAGGAGGCAAGAAATATGACAGGCTAGGAGAGTGACAGCAAAACATCTCAAGCTAGGAGAGAGACATGGGATAAATTTCTCCCTCACAGTTCTCAGAAGAATCTAAGTCTGCCATTACCTTAATCTTTTACTTCTAAACTTCGGAACTCAGAGACAATAAATTGCTATTGGTTAAGCCACCCAGTTGATGGTACTTTTTTACAGCAGCCTTATCAAACTAATACACTCTTTGCTTAAGATTCAAATCCCTAGGAAGGAAATTTTGATTTTTCCCTGACCAAACAAAAACTTAGCTATACCAGAAGATAAGATAACGAAAGTATCAGAATTGATTTTGAGATTTTAGTCCTAATGATTGGGAAGATGATGATTCCCTTAATTGAAATTTAGAACATTTGAAGTTCAAACAAGTTTTATAGATAACCTGATGTCTTATATATTTGAGTTTGTAGTTGTGATGAAGCATCCATGTGGAGATGCCCAGCAAGGGATTAGAAATATAGATTTATAGCTTGAGAGAGGGGATCAAGGTAGAACTACACATATGAGGATAAATTTTTTAGAGGTACCTTTTGAAGAAATTGGATTATTAATTGTTAACTGTGGTCTGGAACAGGAGAGAGCCGACTATAACTTAGAGGTTGCACCATATCAGCATTGTGATGGTTTCTGTAGGCAGCACTTGAAGAGTTGGGAGAAACAATTACTGCTGGCCATTAGCTAAAATTTTCAGGGCAGGCAGGGAAGAAAGAAACTTATTCAAAAATTCAAGTGCCAAATTTCATAGTGAGAAATGATGTGGGCTCCAAATAATCGGAGTCGAAGCAAAAGCATAATACAGAGAGGAAAATTTAGTAGAAAAGTCATATTAAAATTAGCTGGTGCCAAGACAATTCACTGGGGGAAATAATAGTCTTTTCAACAAATGATGCTGGGACATCTGAATATCTTAATGCAAAGGAATAAAGTTGGACCTGTACTCATACCATACATAAGTATTAAAACTCAAAATGAATCAAAGACCT